>NW_022111373.1:68456925-68467213 GCF_000313985.2 Echinops telfairi | reverse complement strand
AAAAAAAAGATTTGTAGTAGTACAATAAGTGTGTGGGAGAAGCTGGATCATATGATAAAGCAGACTAAAGAAACATCATAAATAGCTTCAGGTCAAGACCATAGACTTGCACTAAATGGGCTGCATATGATTTCTTTCTCTCTCTGGAAATTTCAGAGCTGTTTGGATTCCAGAATTATGACTGGGGCTGGGGCTGGTCATTACGCTTTGGGTCAGCAGTGAGGGGGCAGAACAGTCGTTCTCAGTGTCCCACCTCCATGTCCTGAGCACTCCTCATTCCTGTGCATGCTGGATCTACCATAGACGCTTGGGATTGTCTGCATGAAGGTTGTCTGTGGTCAATGGAGCATCCTGTGTTCCATTCAGAGTAGCCCTGTAACTCCCAGGAGTTCAAACCCTGAGGCGGTCCTCAACCCGTAGCAGGATCTCCTTTTTACTTCCCCAGCCTTTTACTGCTGCTCCTGTCATTACTTCTTAGAAAACTTAGATTCAAATCAATGAATGGAGGTGGGACTCCTTCTAAGACATGGACCCCCATACAAATTTGACTCTTCAAAAGTTATTAAGCATTCCTTTTCATTTTTTTAAATCTTAAATTTAGAAACTGTCTGAGAAACGTGTTACCTACAGTTTCTACTGTTTGTACTTATACACTCTACTTGTCACCTCCCAGCCTGTTAAAATAACCCCCCTACAAAGAACCCAAGCTAAAACTAACTGCCATCCAGTGAATTCTGGCTCAGAGTGACATTATAGGTTGAGATAGAACTACCCCTAAGGGTTCCTGAGACTATATCTCTTTACAGGGGTGGAAAGCCTCTTGTTTCTCCTGTGGTTTCACATGGCTGACCTTGGGATTAGCAGCCCAATATGTACCCACTAAGTCACCAGAGCTCCCAAAACCACAAAAATGTAAACCTTCTGGCTAGGATTTAAAGTTTTTAGTTTACAATGATTTTAAATGGCTCCCTGTCCCACCTTCATTAGAACTGCATGCTCGCTTGGCTTGAAGATCGTCGAGACACAAAAATTGATCCCCAATGGCAAGTTCTCAGGCTGATCTATGGAAAGGTACTGGAGTGATTGTCCAGAGCGGCCTTCCTTGCATTCTCAGTTATTATCATGTTGGGCGTATGGCTGAGTCTGACCCTTTGGTATTTATTGCTGAGAATGATTTTCTGTTCACTCTCTTGCAAGTGAATTGCTTGAGTTAGAAGTTGGAAGTTCTTGACATAACTTTTAATTCATTTAAAAAAAAGGGGGGAAATTCATTTATGGGGGAACTGGAATAATTAATTATGTTGTAACTCCTTATCTTTTTTATTATACACATATTACTGTGGGTATAGTATTCCCAAACATCTGCTCACTAGTCTGTTATAGCAGCACAAGAATGCGTTTACATGAATGCAGTAAAGTCACAGATGCTTCTTAACGACAACTTCCCAATTCATTTAGGAAATAAGTCAGCTCAGGATTTGGGTTTCCTCCACGTGTGGCCACTGTGCAGGCAAGCAATTCCAGAGGGGTTCCAAGGGGCAAATCAAGTCGTTCTGTGTAATTTCTTAGGGTGCTGCAAGGTAGTCTAAAAGCCTCATCTTTAACATAAATAAATGGAGCCTCATCGTTAACATTTTTCTTACTATGCAAACAATTCTTCGCCGTTATAAGTAACCAGAAAGATACATGAATTCAGTATTACCAGATTAAACATTTTTGTGTGTAGAAAAGTCCGTTGAATATTGATTTACAATTACTATTAAAATAGGAAAACCAAAAAAGTTTGAGTGTCTCGGCTTGATCGTGGAAGGACATGAGCGCCACCTTTTCAAAGTCCAATATGGGTTCTTCTGGGAACAATCCCTGTCACCTGGGGAGAGCTCATGAGGCGCTGGGGCTGTGTTGAAGCACTAGTCATTTGCATAGTCCCTCCTTTCACTGTCACTGCCTGTTGTCACCTTTCATCAATCAGCCCAACTGACCCCATGCATTGTGGGACAAAACACTGCTTGGTACTCTGTTGTATCCATGCTGAGCTGTGCATCAGACTGTTGTGCTGCATGCATTTTCACTGGCTGATTTTCAGAAGTAGATTGCCAACCCTTTCCCCCTCCTAACTTTCCCAGTTCATGTAAGACTGGTGAAATCTGTGCAGACTGGAAGCTATGGTGAAATCTGTGCAACATCATAACAACCTGCAACCCCCCACTGACAGGTGGGCCCCATGGGGTGCACTGGCCAAGAATCAAACATGGTTCTTGAACATAGAATCTTTGAAGTAGATGCATACGCTCAGAGGGCTCACAAAACTATCCATTGGGATGTTGGATAGAATTCAACCCCTAAATCCCAACTGCCCTTCTTCAGTCACTGGCAGTAGATTGGATAGGCACCCAGAGGGTATTTTCTGAGGAATACTAGAGAAGTTACTGCTCTGCCAATCAGGTCTTCTCCTGAGCTTTGGAAACTGCCTGGTTGGTGATTCATTCAGATATCCTTGTTTAGAAAACACTCTTCATAAGAGTTTACTCTTGATCAATATATCCAGCCTGTATCATTTAATATTGATTTATTTACTGGGCTCTGATGGTCAAACTAGGATGGTTGACGTTGAGAGCATTGTTCTGAAAGATAAAAAACAAGGCTATAAAAACAATATGTAGGAGATGCATAGTATCAATTTGCCTTCTTCTCAAGGCTGGTCTAGCTCTCTAACATTAGAATCTATGAAGTGGACATGTGCCCGAGAAGCCTCACAGAGCTACCATCGACATAAAGGGAAGAACAATAGAGCATCTATTTATATTTGAAAACCACAACAACATTAGCAAAATAGCCTTACTGATATTTTAAATATGGATCATTTGTTAGAAGATCAAGTGTCACCTGTATTAGAAAGCAGTGGGAGTTGGACAAGACGAGTGAGTGGTGCCTTTCTCTGTTCGTTATGTAATACCTTGCACTGCGGTATACCTGTGCCCTAGATTTACAGGAATACTGTCATTCATTTTTACTTAACACAATTCCCATTTATCAGATTAGAGGCTTTAAAAGATTCATGCAAAGAAACCAAGATGAATTTTTTTAATGTCAAAATACTAAAAAAAAAAAAAAAGCAAGCAAAACAATCTAACCAGATACTTAAAAACAACTGGCTCTCCAAGTTTGAAATGCATTTGTCATTTACTATTATTAATGACAACCCTCAACCTGTGTGTATGTTGTACCTTGAAATTACCCAAAGATAATATGAAGTTGTCACTTGAAAGCATCCAGAACATGTCGATAAACCTCTTAGATCCAGAGAAAGGGATTGAGAGTAAGTGTCATGACTGGGTAAACACAGCCGGTGATAATGCTACTTCATGGGGGTCTGTGAATCTTTTTCAGCAGTTGCAGTCATTTAATCCACC
The DNA here is from genome assembly GCF_000313985.2 of Echinops telfairi. Lineage (NCBI taxonomy): Eukaryota > Metazoa > Chordata > Mammalia > Afrosoricida > Tenrecidae > Echinops > Echinops telfairi. The sequence goes on along the minus strand of NW_022111373.1, from coordinate 68,463,800 downwards.
CATCAAACAGTGGAAAAAAGAACTGAAGCAAAATCTTTGAAATGACACATCACAACTAAGACTGAACATTCAAATTGCTCTCCTCAAACCATTACTAGCGAAGAAAGCGGCTGCATCATAATCAACAGAGTAACTATGTTTCTGGACCAGCGTATTAAGTGAGGTTAGGGTGACGTCATCTCACATACTTTGGACATGTAATCAGGAGAGACCAGTCCCTGGGAAAGGACTTCATGCTTGGTCAAGTCCAGGGGCAGTGACACAAAAGGAGACCGGCGATGAGATGAAGTGACACAGTGACTGCACAGTGGGCTCCGACCTATGAAGTGTGAGCATGATGCGAGGCCAGGTCCTGTTGAGTTCTGTTGGGTAGAGGGTTACTATGAATTGGAACAGCAACAACGTGCATCTCCAGTGTTTGGTATTCTGAAAGGTGCCCTGGTGGACCCATAGGGGAGCATTTGCAACCCACAGGGTCAGAAGTTCAAATCCACCAGCCTCTCTAAGGGAGTTGATTTAGTTTTTTCTTTAGATAGACATTCAACCCACAGGGGGAGTTTTATTCTGTCATATAGGTCAATATGAGTTTTATAGCAGATGTGCAGTTATTAATACTTGAGTAAATGAGTGCTATGTGTTCTGTGGGCACACTTGTGAGCACGTGTGCTCGCATGTAAGTGCACACACACACACACTATAAGTCAAATTCCAGCTCATAGCAACCCTGTAGGATACAGTAGAACTATCCCTGTGGATTTCTGAGATTGTTAACTGTTTACACAAGTGGAAGCCTCATTGTTTTCCGGTGAAGTGACTGGTAGACTCAAGCTGCTGGCCTTGAGGTTAGCAGCCCAGTGTGTAAGCCAGTACGCCACCAAGGCACCAACATCTATATGTGTCTATATAGACACATATACATATACTATATATATGTATATACATATATATGCATACATATACTATATATATATATAGAGAGAGAGAGAGAGAGAGAAAGAGAGAAGCTCAAGGACAGGAAGACAGTGAACAAAGCAAAGTGTGGAAAAGGACTTTCAAGTGGACTAGAAGAGAAATTTGTTAAGAAACTCAGTTAGCAGTGAGTTGTCTGGTGATCTGGACAAAAAGGAGCTACTACAAATCTATTAAGTTGGGTGATATGATCATTGAACTAAAAAGAAAACCCTGGGAAAGGGTGATTAATCTAATAAAACGCTCAGTGCTCCATGAAAATCCTTTTAAGATTGAAATTTCAAACCAAATAGGTAACTATGATAAAATTATCTTTGCTCTGGGGACTATATTCATTTCCTTTAATAGTACTGCTTTTTATGATAATTTTATATCTCTTTGTGTGATTATGTATTTAGTAGAAGTCCTGGTGACACAGTGGTTAAGCTCACTCATCTGCTAACTGAAAGGTCAATAGTTTGAACTCACCAGCCGATCTATGGGAGAAAGTTCTGGCAGTCTGCTCCCATAAAGATTACAACCTTGGGACCTCTCTACCCTTGATTACAAAAACTTGAAAGTGCATTTGTTGAGTGAATGAAGAAGCTAGTCTGGAATATCTACTATGTGCCACAGTGTTTTTACACATTCTCTCATTTGGGGCTACACAATCCTGTGTAGCAAGTAAGGCCTTTGTTTAACGAGTAAGGAAATGAGGATGGGGGTGGCTGAGTGACCTGCACATCCAGTGAGTGGCAGAGCCAGGAGTTGATCCAGGTCCTAATTCCAAACTCCATGCCCTTTTCACTGGGCAGTACAGTGGTTACTCATTCAAAACCATCAGCTGCCCTGTGGAAGAAAGACAGGGCTTTCCTCCTCCAGCCGAGCTCCAGTCTCGGCACCTCATGAGGGCAGCTCTGCGCTGTCCTATAGGGTCGTATGAGTCGAAGATGACTCTGTGGCAGTGAGTTTGGCTTTTATGCTTCTCTGCTTAGTTGTTTCCCAATGTGCGTTATCGAAGATTTCTGTCACGTAGAGACTCGGGAAAGATGAGCTCTCTCATCTTGCTTTCACCTCTGCTGACATGTCTTATTTAAATGCAGTCACGACATCTTTGTGCCAACACAAACACACGGGCAGTACTCATGGAACACGTTGAAGGGATTTAAAGCAAGCCCAACGTTGTCAAGACGAGGCTTGCTTGAAGGTCCTCGCGGAGAGTTCTCTGCTGGTTTGTGGATGTGATGCTTCTTGTATACAGGGTGAGGGCCCACCTGGGAGGATTCACACGCTTCTAAAATGCTGTACACTTTGTTGCCTTTGGTCTACTTATAATTTCCACTGTTTGGCAGTATGATTTACTCATTTTTGGAACCGAATATTGAAGTGTATTCATATGCTAAAGGAATTTGCAGTTTATGCATCAAGACATTTAAAAATCTCACTTGTTTAAATTAGTGTAGTGCTATCTCTTACTTTAGAAAATGACTTCAGCCAAACCTCAGCCATTGGATTCAATTATCATCGTGCTTTTAAAGCTCAGAATTTATTACACCCATAGGAAAGTTAATGTGCCATCCTAAGATAGGGGGCGAAAATGTGAAAAGGGTAAAAGTTCACCATATGGAGACACGAGGCCCCTTAATAAAGTTCTGATTACTGCTTATTAAAATGTAATAAAAGTAAAGAAAGTCTTAAAGTGGACTCTCAGAGACAGCTGCCGACACTTTGCTCAGTTCCCAGGCTTCCTTGGGACACAGGCGTGACTAGTTGTTCATGGTGTCTGTGGTGCTTCTCTCTACACGGACCCACGGAGCTACCGTGACTTGTAATCTACTCAGTGTGACATGTTTTGTTTTGTTTGTGCACTCCCCGGGCAGGGGTGGTAGTGGTGGTTACAAATGATCTACTTGCTTGACTGCTAAGCAAAAGGTTGGAGGTTGGAGTCCCCCCCAGAGCCTTTTTAGAAGAAAGGGCGGGCGAGCAATCTACTTCCAAACAAATTAGTCGATGACAACTCCACCGAGTATAGTTCTACTCGACACATAGAGAATACAAAGGGAATTTTTATATTGTTGATGTTTTAAAATCTGACCTGTACAAGAAAAAGTTTTCAGACCTCTGGGCTAGGATATAAGAAAAATGAGAAGACTGTTTCTGATTAGGTGCCACTGGGTCAATTCAGACTCAGAGTGAGTCTATGTCCCATGAACGGAAACACTGCCAACCTGTGTCCTCCTCACAGCTATTGCTATGGTTGAACTCCTTGTTGGCAGCCGCTGCGTCAATCTATCTGCTTGTGGCTCTTCATCGTTTTCACTGACGCTCCGCTTTACCAAGCATGATGTCTTTCTCCTGCGACTGGTCTTTCCTGGTGGCATGGCCAACGTGTGTGAGCTGAAGTCTCATCCTCTGTTTTAAACCTCATGCTTGTACTTCTTCTAAGACCAATGTATTCATTCTAATAGCTGGTCTTGGGATAGCCAATATTCTTTCTCAATACCGTACTTCAAATGCATCAGTTTTCCTTCTGTCTTCCTTTTTCATTGGTCACCTTTCACATGCATATGAGGTGATTGTGAATAGCATCTAAATAGATTAAGGAGAGCCTTGATCTTCAAGTTACCATCTTTGCTCTGTAACACTTTAAGGAGTTCTTTTACAGCAGTTTTGCCCAATAAAATACATTGTTTGATTTCTTGACTTCTGCTTTCATGATTGTGGATCCCAGCAAAATGAAATTGTTAACAAGTTCAGTAGTTGTTTATCATGGTATTGCTTATTGGTCCAGTGGTAAATATTTCTATTTCTTTACATTGTGTTGTAATCCACACTGAAGTGTGAAGTCTAATCAAATAACTACATTCAAAAGATACAACCCTATCACACACATTTTCCAGTTTAAACTACACAGTATTTCTGGATAATCTTATGTGAATTACAGGCTTCCCATTTGTCCAATTAAATTTTCTGAATGTTCTATTCTGCAAAATGCTATCCACAATTTGTTATAATCCACACAGTAAAATGCCTTTACCTCATCAATAACATACTCATTCACTACCATCAAGTTGATTTCTACTCAAAGTGAACCTGTAGTGCACAGTAGAACTGCTCCTATGAGTCTCCAAGACTGTAACTCTTTACCAGGTCCTGGTGTTTTCCGTTGCCTCTTATGCATGTGAAAGTTGGACTTTGAATAGGTAAGACAGAAGAACAATTGATTCATTTGATTTGTTGTGCTGGAAAGAATATTGAAAGTACCATGGATTTTTAAAAGAACAAACCAATCTATCTTGGAAAAAGCGTGGCCAAAGTGCACCATGGAGGCAAGGATGGCAAGACTTCATCTTACATGCTTTGGACATCTAGTCAGGAGAGACTAGTCCCAGGAGAAGAGCATCGTGTTTGGTAGAGGGGCAGCAAAGAAGAGGAAATCCCTCAACGAGATGGAGTGACCCAGAGGCTACCACCATGGGCTCAGGCACTGGAACAAGGGATGGCCCAGGACTGTGCAGTGTTTTTGTTTTGTTGTACATCGGGTTGATATGGTTTCTAGCTAACTTGATGGGACCTAGCAACATCAACAAAGACTCTTTACATGGATTGAAAGCCTCATCTTTCTCTCATGGAGTGGCTGGTGGTTTCGAACTATAAGCCCAATGAGTAACCACTATGCCACCAGGGTTTGCACCCAGTAAAGCACAGAAAAACAATTTTTCTGTTATTATCTGCCTTCAACCAAGATCCTTCTGACATCAGCAATGATGTCTCTCATCCTGAATCCTTTTCTGAATTCACTGGAATATCTGGAAGTTTCTTACCAATGTACTGCTGCAACTGTGTCTGAATTATGTTCGGCAAAATTGTATGTGTATGATATGAATAATACTGTTTGATATTTAAAAATTAGAACTAGGATTATCTAAAAATGAGAAGAGATATCTGAAGCCAATCGATATTTTATTTTTTAAATGTTTGAAAGTATGTTATATAAAAGACGATAACTCTTGAGTCTTAATTTCTTTAAGGATAAACCTAATTGACACTGACCTACTTTGTCACACAAGAAATACTTTTCCAGCTCTGGAGTTAAAAAGGTAAAATGGCAAGTCTTACATAGAGGTGGTTACATGCATGGTACAAAATTTATTCTCTTTTTGCACCATAAATTTCACTACTAAATATTTATTTTGTTTAATGTTATCAGCTACTTATCTAACATAAAATGTAATAATTGATAGAAGAGTTACATTGAATCATTAATGGCCATTAATATTTTATCAGTACACATTTTGGTGTCTCAAATGTTAGCCTTGTTTCTGGGTATACTTAACCTGCTGATTCCAAAAATGGCACCAATTTTCCCCTATCAGCTCTAGCTTTTGAGATACAGAACATATATACCATTGTTCACTCTACTCATCCATTAAAAAAATATCAAGATATTTTCATGTAGTGTTAGCTAGCCTGAAATAGAGGAAGTACATGCTGGCTTTATTTAAAGTAGTTTGTATTGAATTAATATTTAGATCAAGTTAATTCAAAGATATATTTGAACATTGTAAATTACATGACCTTGTAATTTTCCCAAAGTATCCCTTCACTTTTATTAGGAATAGAATAGCAGTCAGTTCGAATTTGTTGTCTTAAAAAGGGGCCAACATGACACTTACATGCAAGCAATAAGAAGCCCGATGGTGCAGTGGGTTGTATGTTTGACTGCTAAGCACAAGGTCAGTGATTTGAGCCCCCCACTACTCTGCAAGAGAAAGATGGGGCATCCTGTTCCCATAATGATGTAGAGCCTAAGAAACCCACCGATGTTCCCCTCTATCTTAGAGGGTCACTAGGAGTCATGATTGACTGGTAATGAGTTTGGAACAATAAATAGAGATTAAAATATTATGAAACCCAAATTCTGTCAAAGTTCAAACTCCTTTATTAAAATAAAAATGTTCCAGAAGAACTTTTCCACCTGTATATAGAAATTCTTAAAAGTTAGAGTTTTTCTTATAAAGAAGCTCGGAGACAAACTTACCTCTGAAACATTTAACATGAATTATCCATTGACTTCTATGATAGTAAAGTGTGTTCTAAAATGTTTACAGCATAATTTGAAGAAGGAAAATTTAGATCTTCAAAATATTTATGAAAATTGCTAGAAAGTCTCATGTTTTGACCCTTACATGTTAACAAAATGCCTTTTCCGTTTTTGTTTCTTTTCCGTTCTTCTCACGCTGTTTTCTAGCTTTGTAGGATCCAACTTGTAGTCTGTACGTATTGCACAGCCTCCCCTACCAAAAAGAAAAGCCCACTATCATCTAATCCATTCTAACTCATAGTGACCTCATAGCACAGAAACGAACTTTCCAAACCTTTACATCTTTTAAAGACTGCAGGGTGACTGTTGAGTTGGAACCACTGACCTTATTATGGTTGACAGCTCCCTGCACAGCCACTGAGCTACCATGGGTTCATATATAGCTTCCCTTGGATATACCTCAATACCCAATTCTTTTAAAAGTATTTCTTACCTTTTTTGTCTTATCCTGTCATTTGTGGGTCTGAATTATTTTCATATTTAAAACTAGGATGATAAATTAATAAATTAGTATAACTTCATGGCTGGAAATATAGTAGAACACCATGTTTCAGAAACTAGAGCTGATGCAATCTCTCCTATGCAATTTTCCAAATTGGTGACCCCCAAATAACCCCAGGAACCGGCCTAAAAACCAAGACACCAAGAAAACAAAATTTTTTTGTTGGCCTGTATATTCAATAAATTCGAAGGGAAAGGTAAAAACGAAGTGATTTGGGCGGGGTGGGGGTGGGGGGTGGCGAGGGCTAGGAGAAAGAAGATAAAGGTAAGTCCCTGTGAGAGAACATCTGAATTGGGAGTGGAGGTCATGAGTTACTGGGGG
>NW_022111373.1:68445785-68456654 GCF_000313985.2 Echinops telfairi | reverse complement strand
CCTAACCCAACCCACTGCCATTGAGTTGATTCTGACTCATAACAACCTTATATGTCGAATTTCTGAGACTGTAAACTTTTATGGGAGCAGAAATCCTCAACTGTCTTCTTCAGAGGCAAGTGAATTTGAATTGTTAGGCTTGCTTTTAGAAGCCCAGCTCCTCACCCACCATGACACCCTGTCTCCCTAAACCTCACTGTAGACCTACTGAATCCAAATTTTATGATGAAACCTGGGAATACATGTTTAACATTCACCACCCCTATGAATCTAATGATCTTTTGCAAAGTTAAAAAAGTCCCACGATTGGAGCTTGAAGATTTAATTAAGTTTGTGTCCCAGCTGTATTTCTTACTGGTGGGATGGCCTTGAGGCCAAATAGTATAGTGTCCATAAGTGCTTAAAAAACTACGTCATTGTTAGCTGCTCTTGAGCCATGAAGAGCTCATGCTCATTGAAAGTAGATGCTGTCAGATTAGGGACCCTCCCCATGGCTGGATGCAGATCTCACCATTGGGATCCATTGGGCTTTCACTGTCTGATTTTCAGAAGATCACTTGGCTTTCCTTCCTAGTCCATCTTAGTCTGGAAATCACACTACAATGTGTTCAGTCTCATAGCAACATACAAGCTAGGTGGTGGCAGCTGAAGAGGTGCGTTGGCTGGGAATCCAACCCAGGTCTTCTCTGGGGGAGATGAGAATCCTATTACTGAGCCACCACTGCCTGTAGAAAAACTAGAAAACCTTATAACTGATGCTAGTCTTAATTACCTAACCTTAAAGGGTAACTGGGTAGATACACATTTTGACTGACTTCAGAAGCCAGAGAACCAGGTGAAAAATCTTTCCTTCTTCCTTGAGGTGGTCATGACTTTAATAAGAAATTTCGGCTTTTCAAGTCCCTTATTCTGCTAATTCTTGTGGATTTCGGTGTAAACATTGTTCCTGCACAGCAGACATCTCAAAAAGATGAGACTTAACTTGTTTTTTCAGTCCTTTTTATCCCTTCTCATTACAAAACTATTTTTCAACAGTGTCTTTTTTACACGATAAGGTAGTAAGAACTAATTAACATACTCTAGCTACTGTTAAGCATCACTCCTCCTCCTTCTTGCCTGAGAACCTGTGTTCTCTAGCATAGAATCTAAGAGACAGCTTCTTTTCTGCTTCTACCTTTATTTAGCCTATTTGCTAGCTGCCCAGCTCCGGGCACATGCTGTCTCTGGAGCAGTGTTTCTTAAAGGAAACAGAGCCGAAGAAGCACAATAGAGCCAGTTGGAAATACCCAGAAAGCTGCCAGATGTGCTCTGGCTGGCTTTGGAGCCCTCTCCCCTCCTGCCTTGCCCTTGAGCATGCCAGTCTGCAGAGGAGGATTTAATCCCACACTGGAGACAGATACTTCCTCTCAGTGGGAACCCACATTGGCCATGCTGATGCTAATTCACTCCCTTCTGATGTAGCAGGGAGAGCAAAGAATACTGCCTCGCTCCCCCTCTTCTATAAAATCAGTAGTAGGAGTGAAAATGTTACTGGGAAAGGTGGAGCCTCAGTGGGATGCTATTGCTGGGATCATCGTGCTGACCACCCTTTGTTGTTTCAGCGATGCCCCTGGAGGCTCTCAAACACATGCCTGCCATGTGCTGAACCCTCTTCTATGTACCAGATACAACGTTTACAGTTTCTCCAAGAGTGACATTGCTTGCAAGGGTCCTTGTGACAGCCATTTGAAAGTCATGGAGATTTTAAGAAGAGACTCCGCTAGAGGTTGAGGGGAAAGACCACGACCCCATAAACTGATGAGCATGTGAAACAAAACATGGAGACAGTCTATTTGTCGTCTCATGTAGATTGTTTTTATAATTCACTGTAATTGTTTTAATATTTAGAATTCCTTCTTAGGGAATTGATTTTTCAATGGTTTATCAAAAGGCTTCGTCACTAGCCAGCCTTTCACACCTCTGAACACATGAAGTGGGGGTTGGTTTAAGACGATCTGCTAACAGAGAGTTTGTTGCATAGTCCATTTTCCAATTGGGATCGGGTTGCTTATATGTCCACTCACGGTTGTAGCAAAGGACAGTCTCAGAACCTGTGGTATCTCCACCACACATTGATACTTTTGGCTAGGACTTTGCTGGTGCATGTGTTTAAGCACTGGACTACTAACTGAAAGGCTGAGGGTTCAAATCCACCCAGAAAGTAGTGGTTTCTTCCCAAAGGTTACAACCACGACAACTGAGTGTAGTTTTACTCTGCACACTTGGGTTGACATAAAACGGAAAAAAAACAAAACCCAACCTCAATGGTAACTAATAGCAACAGTTAAATTTGAGTTAAACCTCTAATGGGGTAGAAGTTTAAACAAAACAACAACTCTTCCTCAAAGGATAAAGTATCCTTGGTGATTGATTCCGGGATCCCCTTGCAGACACCAAAATCCAAGCTTTCTCAGGTCCCATATGTAAATGGAAAAACTCATTAGCAAAGAGCCTACCCACCTCCTCCACTTTTAAATCTTCTGCTGATTACTTCTAATACCGTAGCCATGTGAATACGATGTGAATGTACTTATGCTCCCTCTTAGGCTGTAAAGGACTGCTTTGGCGGCATAGTGGTGACTCATTGGGTAGCTGTGAGGTGGCAGCAGCTCCCATGCAGAGGTACAGGTTCAGGAACTCACTGGGGCAGTTCAACCCTGCCCTTTAGGGCTGCATGGCGTCTGAATCCACTCCATAGCAATGAGTTTGGTTTGTTTTTTCGACCACATAAGTGCTTACTTAAAAAAGAAAATCTTCAAATTAGAATACATTCATAGACTCAGAGCCCTTGGACATGTAGGGTCAGCTATATTATGACTACAGCTGATTACTGTTGTTTGCTCAGTAATAGTAATAGAGATTATTAGTGATAGGAGAAAAGTTTTTCTCCCTTCAGTGACTTTTCTCTGAGAGCCAAATAGAGATATGGATCTTATTTTCAAAGCTCAATACGCTATTTGGGTTTGCTTTCAATAAAATATCTTTGAAGTGTCTTCAGCATGATCCCTATTTAATGGAATTTAGTTATAAAGCTTAATTCATATCAGATTTTCTAAATGAGAGATCACTGTCAACTTATTGTTAATTGAATTCAGTAAATTCAAGGTTTCTATAATTAATGTGAACCACTTAATCTTTTAGCTACTTGAGTGAATGTAATTCTCTAAACACAGGTATCTTCTCATTTAATGAAATAGTCCCATTTAAAAAAAAATGTATATAAGATTTCTTTTTTCTATTAGCTGTTAATATCAAATTAAACATACTCAGCCCTTCACACATCACAGAATTTAAAAAAACAACCAAAAAACAGCCTAGTAAAATATTAACATATGTTCTTAAAATGTTAACACTGATATTAAATTGTCTGAAGCATCAATCCAAATTACATATATAAGTAATTTGTAGCATCAGTTTAAAATACATACATAGAAATGGGAAGTAGCATACTACAAGCTACTGAGCAGGGCTCTGAATGAGGTCCAGTTCTACCTGTCTCTCTAACTACATTGGGTAAACCACTGATCTTTATAGGCCTTACTGTTCAGATCAAAGTGTTAGGTTAGATGGGAAGATTGAAGTTCATTTTACCATTTGAGTTGCATGATTCTGTATACTGTTATGTGGTTTTGGACACTTTTTTTGTTTTGTGTGTATACTTTGTACACATTTTATATTCTAATTTATTTTTGGAGAATTTAAATACTCAAAAAAAATGGACAGGGTAATATAATGAACATCTAGCAGACACAACAGCCATCAGTCAATCTGTGGCCGGTCCTGCCACTTTGCATCTGCACACACCAATCCCTTCCCCCCACCCCTTTTTTTTTAAAGTTAAAAATGTATTTAAAAACAGATGTTTCCAAATGGCAGTTTGAAGGAAGCAACTAACAGTTAACTTCACACTGTCTATATTGTACTTCTTTTGCTCCTGGAGTCTTCTTGTGCCTTTAATTTTTGAAACTCAGACAGCAGCAACAGACATTATCTCTAAAGGTAGAGGTATCATTCGACCTCCTGCTGGCCACTCTTCTAAATACAAATGGGCAAAGTCTTAAACCCCTTTTACTCATTTCATTGGAAGAAAAAAATAAGTCTAACTTGGATATTAGAAATGAAAGCAAACACACACATACACACTCCTGTAAAAGTATCACTGTTTCATTTATTTTAAGCAGTCCAATTTTATTTGCTCTTAATATCCTTTTAATTCATTGTCTATCTTCTGCACTAATCCTTGCTTAAGTAGCTCCTTAATATTTTCTCTTGCTTCCTCTGCTAACTTTTCATTTGAAAAATCCTCATCAGAAGTGGTCAAAGAGCCCTTGATGCCAGTGTTGTCTTCAGAGTTGGTAGCTCTTCTCCTTTCTTTATTAACTTGGCTCCTGGCCTGGTATTCTGATCCCAGGAAATGGGTTCCTCATAAGCATCCAAGTAGGTAATTCCATCTCAAAGCCAACCAGCGATTCAACTAGTGAGCTTGTCACATTTGTGTATAAGGCCTTTGAAATTTCTCCTCTCCTTGTAAATATTGGGTGCCTGATTCAGAGCATAAATCCAGGTGCGGTTTGCCTTCTCCAAGAAAGGCCCTCCGTACTATCTTTCATTCCAAGTTCTATTTGTACCTCCAGTGCTTGGTCTTTCGCATCCCAGTGCTCACTGCAGACCACCTCCTGGGTTATTTGGAAGCACCCTGGGCCTCCCTGGGTGCTTCACGAGTCTAGTCTGCAGTGATGTTTACATTTGGTAGGTGCTCTCCCACCACAGGATTGTGGCATGACGTCCAGTCCACAGAGGCCCTGCTGAAACTTAGGTCTACAATGATTAGACATCCTCTTGGAAGATTCCTGTCTTGCTGATGGAGGGTTCTTCCAACCATGAAACCAAAATCTCCAAAGATTTGGAAAACAAACTAACAAACAATAATGTCTCCCTTGGAGCACTGATGACCATCTTTGAAACTCTTTGCCATACGCTTCAGATTGTTTCTGGTTTTCACTATTTGATAGAACCTCAAAAGCAGCACCTAGATCCTAGAATTTCTCCAGTGCTCATAGGCCATCAGGGTTCCAGGTAGGATCAAACTGCAGGGTTGGTTATTTATAGGCTTTTGAAATACCCATTATAGAGGGAGTTTGAGGCACCATGAAGATCTTACAGACATGTATCTGGCAACCATGGCTGATGAGGTATGGCAGAAATAGACAGAGTCCCAGGTTCTGAGGGGGCATGGCTCCTCAGTCCCAGATGTTATCCCATGTGCTCTGCACAGCCCCGTCCAACAGGGTCTCCCACTCCATCAACAGCAACAGCTAGCCAGTCCTCCACTATTTATAGTAAACTCCCTCAGTTCACATGAGATCTGTGCCGTCTTTTAGCACCTTGAGTCCTTAGACATTATGTAATTCTTAACAAGACTCCAAAAATGCTTCACCAATTTTTTCCCATTGCATTTCTTGAGAAATTTGAGAGAATTGTGGATTCACTTGCAATCAACTTGATGGCAATGGGTTTGGGTTTTGAATATATTCCTGTATGTGTATGCATATATTTCTATGTGTTGATTTACATCCAATAATAAATTTTTATTTCTTATCCATAAGTATAAGAAATAAAGTAATTCAACCACAAAAATACAATGGGAAAGATGAACCAAGAGTAAGAACAAACAAATCACGATTTTGCTGACTTTAAACCAGGCAGTCTTCCCTGTCCTGTTTATCCATGTACAGAATATGTGTAGGAGCACAATGAAATGTTCTGAAATTCCCATTCTCTTTAATGTGATTTATTGAATGCCTTAGTGCAGTCAGTGGAACACAAGTAAACATCTTTTTGGTGTCTTCTGCTTGGCCAAGAGCCATATGACATCAGCAGTGATATCCCTAGTGCCTTTATTTTGTAGTATCAGATAACTGTGATCAACAATAGGAACTATGAACCAATGATGACTTACACATGCCACAAAATACTGTGAAACTAGAAAAGAAGAACTAACCGCACAGCAGTGACATGGTAGCACATGGACATGTAAGATATCCTTGAGTGAAAAACCAAATGGAGGGACAGATGTATATGCAGCATGATTCAACTGTGTGTGTGTGTGCGCGCGCGTGTATGCACACATTCACACACACCAAAACATAGCAAGCTTCTGGAATGAAAAACCACACTGACCTGTTAGACGTGGTTACACATCTGAGATAGCTGGGACGAGAATTACACTTCTCATTTTGTGTAGTTCGGCAGTGTTTGCCATTCTTCATCGCAAAGGTGCAGTGTTTTCATAATGTTCAGAAAGAAGAGAAATTTCAAATGCTGGACACTTCAATCTTTGACACAATAAGAAAGAATTTTGTTTAAAAACTGCTTTGAAAAAACCCTGCTGTGAGAGAAGTCACAAGTACCCATATACTTGGTGATTTAGCAATCCTCTTTCGCACAACTCATTAATTTTAGGTATCTTTCAATATTATTTCTGATTATTTTAACCCATTGTGCTTAATTGATAGCATGTACCTGGGTTTTGTGGAAACAGTATGTTGCAGCCCTTTCTGATGGTGATTTATAGATTGGAATCTCCCCAGGTGAGTTGACTCTGAGCAGGGCCCTGGAGGAGGAGACAGTGATCTGAGACAGCAGTGCTTGTACTTCACTCCAGGGAAGCCTTACTTCATATGGATAAACTTTTGACATCTTTCCTGTGCCTCTTTCCAACAGTTTATTGTTGTTGTAACTGTCTTAATGAGGAGTCGAAATGAGCCAAATCACCCGGCTTCATCCCTTTTACTGATTTCATTGCAAAGGAAATTCTTCACCCCAAATAAATACTTGAATAGAGGATGAAACCAGATTCTAATTCATCCTCTTCCTTAATCGCTTCAAAACAGTAAGATTTCTTTTTCACAACCCCCACATGTGATAAAGAAATACAAACCAACCCAAGGGTGATTAGGTAGAAGAGAGATTCCTGTCACCATTGAGACTTACAGCACCCTGTTTAAGTTGCCATTGGTATTTGCTACCTAGTCTATCATAAAGCAGGATTTGTTGTAGTAATATACCCAAATAGCACAATTGTGAAGATTCATCTTAGCTTTTGAAATGTGCCTAACAAACTCAACCTCTTGCAAATAACTTTCTTATTCAAAATGGATCTGGGAATTGTTCAGCACACAGTGAGTCATTGTTTGCAAGTACAATAGAATCTTTAGGGCCATTTCCCAGGCTCTTGTTCAATTGTTCGGATGTTTTTAGCTATCACAGGTAGGGAAAAAGGTAGCTTGTACAGCCATCAGCTTGTGGCTAAAATTGTATAGTAAAAATGTTTGCAGAGTTGCTGTTGAAATGGATTTTGTGTGTGTGCTTTCTGTTGGCCTATTACTTTCTCCAGAGCGGCTTTGTCTCTTAAAAACAATCTGGAATTACTTTATGTTAATGTTTTCTGGTTTTACTATTTACCCAGGACTCAAATGGTAAACATTAATGTGGGAGACTCCCTTTCCCTACTTCGTTGGCCTGTATTTACTTAACTGTTATTCTGCAGGAAGAAAATCTCACCTTCGTTCCCTCTTCATGTTAGTGCATGCACCCTTTTGTTGTTGTTTAATTGACAAACTCGTTTTTTGTTGTTGTTGTTTTTTTCAGGAGGATTTAGAGCTCCCCCCTGATGATTCTGAAGTGACCGAGTCTGCAGTGGAGTGGGACACGATTAAATATGAGTATCATGTCTTGTATTCCTGTAGCTACCAAGTGCCTGTGCTTTACTTCAGGGCAAGCTTTTTAGGTAAGATGGTATCTGATGCGAGAACTCAATTCATAGCAGAAAAGGCAGAACGCATATTGGGAAAATCATTGGTGGGGGTGGCTCAGAGAGGGAGAAAAGAGTTAAAAATAAGAAAACTGTGGGTGAGGTAAGGTTTTACCAGTAAATTTTCTCATGCTTCAGAAAGAGTGAGTACCAAGACTTCAGAGTGAATGATATCATCCCAGCCTTAAGTCTGAGCTTCAGATTCTTGGCCTCCTGCCCGAGGCTGAGTAAACCCCCCTGGCCCTTCCCTTCACTTTAAACAAGTAGGGACAACTTAAAGCTACAATGTTTATTTACTTCCAACTGTCCAGCGCAAATCCCTTCCGATTTTCAAGCGATCCTATTATCTATTCTCTGGAGCTGCAGTGCCTTTTCCTCCTGAAGCCGATCACTATTTCGAGAGCCGTTTATCAATTAGCGTAAGTTCTACTTAAAAATAACACGGTTTCCTTTGGCCCGCCAGCCGTCCACTCGCATGCCTCTGCTTCCCCGGTTGCTGCTGTTACTGAACTCCTTCCCCTGCCAAGAAGGTGGAACACCCAGCTCCTTTGAGGTCGTCCTAATAAAGCTTACTTAATCAGCAGCCACACGGAGCCTGCCTGCTGCAGCTCTGCCCCCAGTGCCCACCAGCCAAACGGGGTCAGCCCTGTGAGGTCCTGCTGCCCTGGACGCAGAGACCCAGAGGAGCCTCTTCCTGGCCCACCCCCTCCTCCCTCTCCCCTTTTTCTCTCAGGCCTTATCAGCAGCATTTTGCATTTTGAACAGGCTTCTAACTTTTTCTGGATAGCTAAGACATCTGAATTTAGCCAGTGATATTTTATTTTTAATTAAAAAGTAGCTTAAGCTGCTTTGAATGTGTATTTGGTAGATTTAATCACTTGCTGCCTTATATTGTTTAATGGTCTCTAATTTTGCAGTGTTGGCGGTTTAACAAGCACTTAGGATTTAAAACACAAGAACAAATTCCCATAGACTCCCTGGTGAGAAGATTTTAATCTGAGGTGCAGTTCCTAAGAACTGACAATTTGGGGTAAATTTTCAACATGGGACATGGGGAATTGAGGACAAGGATAGTTCACTAATTCACAAACTCTTGCTGCAGGTTTATCCAGATGATTATTAGCAGCATTTAAAACTTCCCCTTTATGGTGATTATATTTGGTTTGGAGCCCAGAGGTGAAAAAGAGCGCTTCTTTGTCAGTGAGCTGGGCAATGCTAAAAAGCAGAAGGAGCTGTATTTATTATTTACACAGGAGAAGGAATCGACCTTCTTGGTTTGGGTTTCCTTCTGGATTCAAAGGCATGTGAAGGCGCAGGTCGAGGAACTAGGACACCGCTTCTCCGATCCTGTACTTTCATAGAAGTAATTAGTATTCACCATCAGCAGTTAATCACCAGAGAAGAGCTCCCAGAGACAAAACAAGTTGTTTAGCTTGTCAGCATTAGGGAATCGGAGGTCTTGAAACATGACTGCTTCGAGCTGGAAGTGGGTCTTGCTGGAGCTGGTGGGTGAGCTCATGCGTGCGCTTTGCTCTGATGTGCCAACAGCTCCCCTCACAGTACAGCTCAGTAATTGTTCCTGCAAGTCCAATTATATTTTAATGGCATGTGTGTACTTCCTAAGATCCTTTTCTCCGCGATCGCTTTCTAGTTCTTTGTATATTGCGAAACTATCCCTTGTGTGCACCTGACAAAGGAAAACCAAAACAAGTCATTCGTTTGAGGTCTTCCTTGCTCACCTCTCCCCACTCACCCTCTACCCCCTCCCTAGCCCCACTTCGATCCTCTGTTGTATAGAATGGGCATCAGGGTGTTTAAAAACATTCCTTTCACTCCCAAATTCACTTCGTGCTTGTTTGGGTACATGAAAATATCACGTTTATTGTTTTGTAAAGCATACGGAATGTTTTCTCATAGAGAGTCATGAAAAACAGTTCCTCCTTTTATCATATTTGTATATTTTCTCTTTGCCTAGCTTCACTTAATGGCTGTGAAAGAAATGTTTCACCTTTTATTCTAACATTTTATATATATATGTATATATGTGTGTGTGTGTTTATATATATATATTATTTCCCTCAGTTCATTCCATGTTCTTATGATAGCTAATCCTTTCGGCCCTCCATGTGTTTGTTAACAAATCTGCCCGCGTGCTGGATGGATTCCTAATGTCTTCCTCTTATTCCAGATCCAGGTTTTTCTCTGTCTCCTTTCAGGAGAGTTCCGACCTAGAAAAGAATAACTATAAATTTCTTGCCCAGGGGTCTTTTTCTTGCTTCAAAAATAGTTCACCAAGTCTTGTTTTTTGACAGATACTTAGAATTTCTTTTGTATTTAATACTTACTAAATTTCATTTCTCTGCTTTGTTAAGAATTGTTTTGCGGTTCCTCTCTTTTAAGAAGAAAAACAAGTAATAAATGGTTCCCGTTTAAATAGACATTACTCATTCTTTCATGAACTAGCTTAGATTCCTGAAGAAATCTTTATTCTGTTTCTTATAATGCAAGTCTACTCCACTGTGAGTTCTTGCTCCTGTTTATGGTGCAGTGCCCACTTGGCCAACCGCTGTCCCAGATTCAGCTAAAATGCCTTCTACTTTCTGCTACTCCTGTGTCATATCAGCTCATATCACTAGTTGCACTATTGCAGTTATTTTACTTGTTCATTTGTTTATTTGTTGCATTATTATAGTTATTTGTTTACATGTTTATAAGATAGTGAGCTAGAAGTTAGGGTTCTATGGAAAAAGAGGAGAGGAAGGGAATTTATAATATTGAGTGACTACAAAATGATAGGCTATATTCGTTGCTGTATGCAGGTGGGGAGTGTGAAAAGACTGAGTTATAGTCAATTAATTTGGTCCTTCTAGCCATAACTGCTGTGTTAGACAGGGTTCTCTAGAGAGATAAAACCAAACTGCTGATAATTTAATATATTTATTTATAAAGATAGATATGTAACAAGAAATGAACTGTTAAATCATATACAGATAAATATATAATACAAGAAATAAACA
>NW_022111373.1:68440933-68445382 GCF_000313985.2 Echinops telfairi | reverse complement strand
GATCACCTGTAATTCTGGACTATCCACCTGGGGTTCTGGTCCCATTTTGGAGGGCATTCCCTACCGTACTAATGGACAGGATTAGGGTGGGATTGAGACCTTATGAACCAAGCCACACCTTTTGTTTCCTTGAGGGCATCTTCAAAACTTTGCCTTAGTAGATTTTGTGATGTCAAGACACCAGCCTTTGTTTTCCTTGCATGGAATATATATACTGGTTCCGCCATACAGTTTTAACACACCTGGAAAATCATACCTGTATTTCTTGACTGAAATTTGGTAGAAACAAGAAGATGTTCTATAATTTTTGGACATTTTTGGCTTCTGGCTCTGGACGCTGAATTTGACTTGCCTCTGCCAGACCTTCAAATTTGAAACTGAATGGCACCCACCACCATCATGTGAGACATTTTGCCAAAGTTTTGTGAGTTTCTGTGAGACCTTGACCTTGCAGAGACTTGAAGAACTCGGGGATGTGAGCAAATACACTAAGGGGGGCTTTTTCTTCTCACTGCCATTGAATCCATTCAGACTCATAGTGACCAGATAGGACCCGGTAGAACTGCCCCTGGGAGTTTCGGAGACTGTAACTGTTTCTGGGAGCAGATAGGCCTGTCTTTCACTGGAGGAGCAGCTAGGTTGGTGGTCTTGAACTACTGACCTTGTGGATCACAGCCGAACTCATCCCCACTACACCACCAGGCCTCCTATACTCAAGGCCAGGGGCAGCACGGAATGGAGTAGAAAAGCATCTTGAGAAAGTTGGACATTTGGGACATTTTTGTCTCCAATTTCTTTGGACTAATTCGGTGCTAATTATTCTAAAAGAAATTATTCCCACCCTTAGCCATACTACTGAGAGAACTTATCTGCAGCCATCGCAGAGACACGTGTAAACACATTTTGTTTGGAACGAACTGATGCATGTAGGAACTGGAGCCTGAGGAGCTATGCTTTTTGGTTCGTATCGATAAGGGTCAATCGAGAAGTATTGTTACAAAATCAGAGAAAACTTTGTTAGACAAAATATCAAAATGTGAAGCTATTTTTTCTCAACATATTCCTTCATCTAAGTCTGTAGATTTCAGAAAGTAATGTTTCCATTTCGCCAACTCTCCACTAGAGAATTCTATGGTCATCCATTTATACCACATTAAAGTGACACTTTGACATCATCAAGGGACTCAAACTGTCTTCCTTTTCCTTGATCTGAGTTTGAGGAACAAAAAGATGTTGGAACGAGCAAGAATATGGCTATAAGGTGGATGAGATAAGGTTTCTCAGTGCAATTCTCCCGGGACAGCCTGTTACCCTCAACAAATGAGCAAGTGTGTTGTCATGATGGAAAAAATAATTCTCTTGGCTCAGCTTGCCTTGTGTTTTTCTCACCATTAGAGTTTTCAATTTTCTTAAAACTTCATAATGAGCTCCCATAATCATCTGTGTCATTTGATCAAGATTGTTGTTGTTGCTAGGTGCCAACTGAACAAAACGCTGCCTGATCCTACAGCATCCTCACAATTGTTCTTATATTTGAGCCCATTCTTGCAGCCTGCCACTGTGTCAGTTTATTTTGTAGAGGGTCTTCTTTTTTGCTGCTCCTATCAAATATTTTACCTCATGTGATCGTTATATAATTGTCACTTTGAGAGGCTTATGAGTGAAGGGGTGGAGTCTAGTCTGTCAGTCGGAGCATAGCCAATGAGGCCTCTGTGTGGGCATGGCCTTCTCCTGAGAATTCTGGGAAATATGGGATTTTTCTTCCTTGGAGGTGAGAGACTCTCTGCTCACACTCTGGGAGACAGAGCAGCTGACAAGACACATGCTCCCACCCTGATGCAGAGACCCTTGCCAGCGCTGAGCTGTTTCCAATGACACTGGATCCAAAGACTTTCTACCCACTGGCCTGTGATCTTCTACATTTGGCGTCATTGCATGTGTTTCGTGGGTCTGAAGAGAGGACTTGACAGATTGGTATTGGACATATGGGCTAGTATCGGACTTATGGACTTGGACTGGGTTGGGATGCTTCCTCAATGTTCACTTACTCTTGTATCTAAATCTCTTTCTTATGCACATATGTGTGTCCATGGATTTGTTTCTCTAGTCTACCCAGAGTAACACACCTCAATACAAGAATGGTTTGTTCTAATGTATGATCCTTACGTTCCTGACTTGATCACTGAAGACAAAGTGGGTGCATAAGCAAATGTGGTGAAGAAAACTGATGGTGCCCAGCTATTAAAATATATAGTATGGGGTCTTAAAGGTTTGTAGTCAAACAACTGGCCATCTAGTAGGGAAACAACACATGGAAGAAGCACACCAGCCTATGTGATCATGAGGTGTCAATGGGAAAAGGTATCAAATTCAAAACCAAGCAACCAAATCAATGTGAAGGGATGGGGATATAGTGGAGACCCAAAACCCACCTGCAAGTTAATTGGACTGTCCCTCTCAGAAGGGCCACATGGAAGGGATGATAAATCCAAGGTGCGGTATCACACTGATGAACCACATATCTCTCCTCTAGTTCTTTAATATTTTCCTTACCATTATGTGGTTTTAATTTGTGTTACCTCATGAATCATGTTAGACTTGTGAATGTTCATTTGTATCATTAAGATCATTTGATACATGAAAGCCAAGTTAGATAACCCTTCAGAAACAATAACAGGATTAATGGTCCTCTGAGGGAACTGGAAGTGAAGTTGGCAGAAAGAGGAGGAGGGGGATCTGAGAGCGTTGATGACTGTATAACCCCACTTGTGGGGCGTGAACAACAGAATTGTATGTGAATGGTTATATTGGATGGTGTAAGATGCATCAATAAATAAATAAATAAGGTTCCTAGGGGGAGGGAGGGGATAAAGGGGACCTGATATCAAGGAGTTTAAGAAGAAAGAAAATGTTTTGAAACTGACTGTGGTAGCAATTGTACAATACTGCTTGATGTGATTGAACTGTGGAATGTTATGATATCTGTAAGAGCTCCCAATGAAATGGTTAAAAAAAAAAAAAGATTAGACTCTTCCAAATCAGTTGCCATAACATCAGAACTGACTGCTGCCTTGAATTGATCTGCCCCAGAAGATCCCTTTGAAAGACACTGTTTTGCTTGGACATTTTTATTTTTCAAAAACACCCTAATGAGTGAAATAAGTGTATTACTGAGAGAACTTATCTTCAGCCATCCAATTACTTCAGGGACATGTTTAAACACATTTTGACTGAAACAAACGTATGCATATATGAACCAGAACCGTAGTAGCAATACTATTTTATTTATATAGATATAATATGTCTTAATCATTTTGATTCCCATACTTGTATGTCATACAATGATGACATAGTATTAATGAATATTTACTGAATGAAGAATTTCCAACCATAACTGAATACAACCCAAAGACCAAAACACTTTGCTGATGGATAACATAACCTGCTATAATGGGTTCTGAAGAAGAAATTAATGCCTTTGTCTCCAGGAGACCGAGGACCAGATTATTTATATATCTTGACTCTTTATTTGGCTATTTCTCAATGATGGTAGAACTAGCCAACTGAGAAGGGTAAAAGGGCTTGTAGAGTCCAAAGAGGGCATCCAGACTACTAATGAACTGCCTCATGTCAATAAATACATATTTTTCGGTTGATCATTGAAGGTGACTATCATGTTGAGATAGCATTCTGCTTGAGTGCTTCCCATTTCTGCTACCTGAACATAAGGAGCTCCCTTTCCAAGGGACTATCCTAGGTTTACGAGAAGAAATAAGTCTACCCTATCTATTTTTTCACCTACTATTCTTAATATTGTAGGTTTGGGAGAGATCATGGGACATTGTCAATACCATTTATATCGTGTAAGGTAATTATATTTCTTTCAAGTAATAATAATAATATAATAACCTACATTGAAGAACTGATGCATTTGAATTATGGTGTTGACAACGGATATTGACTATATTAGGGACTTCGAGAAGAACAAACAACAAATGTTCCTTGACAGAAGTAGAGCCAGGATGCTCTTTGGGAGGGACGATAGTGAGACTTCAATCTCATGTTATCAGAAGGAATCAGTCTTTCAAAAAGGGCCTCACGCTTGGTCCAGTAGAGGGGCCGAGAAAAAGCGGAAGGCCCTCAGTGAGCTGGAGCGACACAGTGGCTGCCACCGCAGGCTCAGACACAGCAATGAGGAGGGTGGCACAGGACCTGGCAGGATTTCTTCTTTTCTGTATCGGGCCATTTTTAGTTGGAGTCTACTTGTTGGCACCTAGTAACAACAACAGCAGGTTTTTATTTCCATGTCTCGTTTCCTCTTTGGGGAGTTTAGTTTTGGTTAAAGGCTCTGGCAAACATTAGAAAATATGGTAAAAATTAACCCAACCCAAACTCATTTTCATGAGTTAATACCAACTCATACATAGTGACCCTACAAGGCACAGTAGA
>NW_022111373.1:68438943-68440482 GCF_000313985.2 Echinops telfairi | reverse complement strand
CTATGCCTTTGATATTATACAGCAGGGTCACCCAATGTGAACAGGTTTCAGCAGTTTCTAGACTAAGAACAGTCTATGAGGAAGGAATAAGCTGTATACTTCAGAGGAATTAGCCACTGAAAACTTTACAGATAACATCAAAATATTGTCAGTTGTTGGGAACGTAATGAATAGAAGCAGAATATTGTCGGAGATCGTACCAGAAGATGAGCTCCTCAGAACAGAAAGTGCTCAAATATGGCTGAGGAAGAAATGCCTTCTCAGAGTAGAGTGAATAATAATGATGTGAATAGAGCATGACTCAAAAATCAGAAGAAACAGCTGTAAACATCAATTAATAATTGGAACCTGGAATTTATGAAGTATGTGTCTAGGAAAATTGGAAGTCATTAAAATACAAAATGGGATGCATAACAATAGATATTTTGTCTATTGTTAGTGAGCTGAAATGGACTGGTATTGGCCATTTTGAATAAGAAAATCATATGATTTACTATGCCAGGAATGATACAATCAAGAGGAATGGCATGCATTCATCATCAAAGGGGACATTGCACGATCTACTTGAAGAACAGAGCTGTCTGGGATAGGATAATGTCTGTTTGCATATAAGGAAATCCAATCAATATAACTAATACTCAAGTTTATGCGCCAACCACTAGGTGAAGAAACTGAAAGTCTTCAGTCTGAAATCGATCAAATATGCAATCAAGATGCATTGAAAATTACAGGCAATTGGAATGCAAAAGTTGGAGACAAAGTAGAAGGAACACTAGTTGGAAAATATGATCTTGGTGATAGAAAAGAAGCTGATGATCACATGACAGAATTTTTCAAGACTGACAACTTGTTTGCCACATATACCTTCATTCAACAACACAGCACGTGACTTCTCTAGATGGAATAAACAGAAATCAAATTGACTACATCAGTGGGGAGAGCTGATGGAGAAATTCAATGTCAGTACCGGAAATGGGATGACTGTGGAACAGACCTTCCATTGCTCATGTGTAAGTTCAGGGTGAAGATTATGAAAATACGTCCACGAGAGCTAACATACGGCCTGAATGATATGCCATCTGAATTTTGAGAACATTTCAAGAACAGATGTACTGCATTGAACACGAACGATAGAAGACCTCATGAGCTGTTGGATGACGTCAAGCAAAAGGACCCTAAAAAGACAGGGAAGAAAGAAAAGATCAAAGGGGCTTTGAGAAGAACCTCTGAAACTTGCCCTTAATCATAGAGTAGCTAAGGCAAATGGAGAAAATGATGAAGTAAAAGAGCGGAGCAGAAAATTTCAAAGGGCAGCTTGAGTAGGCAAGGTAAAATATTATAATGAAATACACGAATATCTAGAATTAGAAAATCAAAAAGGAAGGACACACTCAGCATATCTTTTTTTTATTGTAAACATTTCTTTTTATTTATTTATTTATTTATTTTTAAAGATCATTTTATTAGGGGCTCATACAACTCTTATCACAATCCATACACACATCAGTTGTGTAAAGCGCATTTGTACATTCATTGCCC
>NW_022111373.1:68414507-68436594 GCF_000313985.2 Echinops telfairi | reverse complement strand
AAAAAAAAAGAATAAGAGATATCATTGCTGATGTCAGATGGATCTTGGTTGAAAGCAGAATATACCAGAAAGATGTTTACTTGTGATTCATTGACTATGCAAAGGCATTCCACTCTGTGAGTCATAACAAACTATAGATAGCCTTGAAATGAATGGGAATTCCAGAACACTACTTTGTGCTCATGCAGAGCCTGTGCATGGGTCAAGAGGCAGTTGGGTAAGCAGAGCAAGGGAATATTGCATGTTTTAAAATCAGGAAAGGTGTGAATGGGGTTGTGTCCTCTCACCATATTTGTTCAGTCTGTCTGCTGAGCATGTAATCAGAGAAACTGGGTTATATGAAGAAGAATGCAGCAGTAGGATTGGAGGAAGGCAACCTTCGATACGTAGATGACACAACCTTGCTTGCTGAAAGTGAGGAGGACTTGAAGCACTTGCTGATGAAAATCAAGGATTGCAGCCTTTAGTATGGATTACAACTCAATGTAAAGAAAACAAAAATCCTCACAACTGGACTAACAGGTAACGTCATGATAAACTGAGAAAAGATCGAAGTTGTTAAGGATTTCATCTTGCTTTGATCCACAATTAATGTTTATGGTAGCAGTAGTCAAGAGATCAAAGGATGCATTAACAGGTAAATATGCTGCACTAGACCTCTATAAAGTGTTAGAACCCAATAGCATTTCTTTGAGGACTCAGGTATGGTTGATCCACGCCGTAGTATTTTCAGTTGCCTCAGATTCGTGTGAAAGTTGGACATTGAATAAGAAAGATCAAGGAAGAAGCAACACATTTGAATTATTTTGTTGGTGAAGAATACTGAAAGAACCACGGACTTCCAAAAAGAACAAACAGATCTGTCTTGAAAGAAGTATGGCCAGAATGCACCGTAGAGGCGAGGATAGCAAGACTTAGTCTCACATACTTTGGGCATGCTGTCAGAAGAGACCAGTTTCTTGAGAAGGACATCATGATTAGTGAAGTAGAAGACCACCAAAAAAGAGGAAGGCACTTGATAGATAGATTGACACAGTCCCTGTAACTGGGCTCAAACATAAGAACAATTGTGCGGATGGTGCCGAACCAGGTGGTGTTTTACTTGATTATGTATAGGGCTGATATGGGTCAGGCCCAGCTCAATGATACCTAACAACAGCATTGATAAGTGAACCAGATGGTTTGACTCATCTTAAAAAGATTTCATTCTTTTTCTTGAGAACCACTTTGACATATTTTTTTCATTAGTTAGAAGGTCTGATATGTAATAGGGAAAGAGACATCTTTTTCTTTCAGCAATAGAAATGTTATGTTTTCTGGTTTTCCATTCTGTTATTGCTTTAGGGAGTAAGGCTATAGAATTAAATATATAATGAAAAATATAGCTTAGGTATTTGTGTAGAAAATTTGTCCACTTGTTAGAAACCAGAAGAGTGTTCATAGAGAAGCAGTGCAAATTAAATAGCCAGAGAATTCTTTTTCAAATGCAGTATGAGTGAAACCAGGATCATGGAAAAATAATGGAAAGAAAGCTTGGAATTTAAATTGTGTATATATCGTCAAGGAAGAGGCGGATCTGAATTCCCTATTATCAAGAGCAAGAGGACATCTTTTGAATACAGAAAAGAGAACAGAATAGAAAAGATGGCAGGAGGTTATAAAAAAGTGGAGACTACTGCAGACTATCTATAGCTTTTTCCAACAAATTGCAAGGCAAAGTAACAAGTGAGCTTTCCAAAGAGAGTGGGAAACCCGTGCAGAAGTGGGAAGGGTGAGTGCAAAGATGTGGAACTGAATGCAACATGCCACATCGGGGAAATTGAGAGAGGCCAATCGTAGCAGAGGGTGTCTTAAACCAGGCTATAGAGGAAGTCATTCAAAAGATATGTTGAGGTCAAGTTATAAAAAAGATAATGCAATAAATTATTGGAGGCTATTAAAAAATGAAAGAATGAATAAAATTGAATGAGGCCAATGAGGGATTTCCTAGGGCAGAAATTATGGTTTAAGGAAAAGGATTGGGCTTGTTTTTCTTTGATTATAGTTTGCATCATTAAAGTAATGATTTCTTAGAGAGAACAAGCCAGATAGGACATATTTTTAGGGGAAATATATCATTGCCAATATAGTAAGAGTTATGGCAGCTTGTTGAACAGGGAAAAAAGATGGATCAGAGTGGTACATAAATATTGAGGCAGAAATTATTGCAGTTAAGTTTTACAATGAGCATAACATAGAGAATGATTTGATAGGTAATTTAATTTAGAGTGTTATTTGATTGTAAAGAATTTTTAAGAAAGTTCATATATGCCACTTATATTTATGTAAACAGTACATCTAGTCAAAGTCATAATGATGAAATGAAACATGAATTTTGATGCATTAATAGGAGATTTTAAGGATTGAAAAGAAATTTGAAGAGAAAATACTGAAAGTTATTAAGAAAATAATGAAAAATTACTTAACTAGTACAAATATATTGAAACCCAAAAGTTGAAATAATTGAGGAAATTTAATGAGAGTTATTTGTTGAACCACGTAAATGTTTGAAACAACAGAGATAGAGTAGAAGTAGGATATTGGGTTAGAACCTAGACTGGGAATAGAATTTTTATAAAAATTCAAGTCCCAGTTTTAAAATTTATTAGAGGAAAGATGTCAAAGAAATCTGAAACAAAACTCCCAGGCAGCTAATAAGGCAAAACATGTATTCTAACCGGTGTTAGTACAGCACACACTGCATGAACAAGATGCAACAGACTTTAAATGTATTCAGAATCCTGGGAGAGAAAAACATAAGAGGTAAATAAATTTATTTAGCATACAGGTGAATGTGCATGTTTGGTTCATGTGGAAGAAATATCTATTTGCTTACCTTGATAAAATGAGCCTTGCTTGAAATGTCCATTAAAATACAGATGAGTACCTGCCTATTGTGTGCACAGCACAAATAATCACTAGCCTGTTTTTAAAATATAAGCGGAAAGTTCATTTCCCAACTTAAAACTAGTTTATTACTTCTCTCCTCCTTTAAAATCATCAAAGCAGGCTTCTTAAAATCCATATATATGATGCTGTGCGGAGAAGAGCAAGGCTGCATTTTTCAGTGGAAAGGGGCTGAGTTGGATGTGGACTAAAGATGGTCAAGGTGCTTGTCTAGCAGTATTCAAACCTGAGTAACAGGTTCGTGTTCTATAGCTGTTAATAACTAAATGAAGCCAGGCTCTAAAAGATGCTGGCCTATCTGACGAAGAATGCAGCATGAGCACTAGAGGAAGGCATATTAACAGCTTGTAGTAAGCAGATGGCACAGCCTTGCTTGCTGAAAGTGAAGAGGACTTGAAGCACTTGCTGATGAAGATCAAAAACTGCCTGGTATTTTCAACCACCTCATATACATGTGAAAGTTGGACAGTGGATATGAAGACCAAAGAATTAATGTGTTTGAATTGTGGTGTTGGCAAAGAGTATTGAATACACTACGGACTGCCAGAAGAACAAATAAATCTGTCTTGGAAGAAGTACAGCCAGAATACTCCTTGGAAGCAAGGATGATGAAACTTGGTCTACTTTATTTAATATGTGGGGAAAAGTCAGTCCCTGGAACAGGACATCATGCTTGGGAAAGCAGAGGGGCCGTGAGAAACAGGAGGCACCTCAACACGAGGGACTGACACAGTGGCTGCAACAATAGGCTCAATATAACCATGGTGACGGTGGCATAGGATTGGGCAGTGTTTCATCTTTGTTGCACATAGGGCTGCTTTGAGTCTGGACAGATTCAGTGGCCCTAACAACAACAAGGGCTTCACCTAAAGGTTAGGACCAAACTCTCCGAATACTTTGGCCAGGATTGAGAGTACAGTGTCTTCTACTTTATGTCCAGGAGACCTAAAGTTAAAGATATGCATCTGACTATATGGTGCAAACTCCTCAGAGTTCTTGTTGGGTCGGAGAATCTCAAGGTTCATGTCTGGGGTAGCTTGTAGATACATGTTGCTTCCTTTGGGATATTCTCTAATTCAAGTATTCTCATAGAAGGTGTATGTACTTCAATATCACGTGTATAAGTATACTTCAACATAGTTTAAGTATTCAGAATTCCTCCATGGTGTGCATATTTCTTAAATGGATTTTAAATTTTTATTGTGGTTCTTTGTCCACCTCTTTGGAAGCCAACTCTCAGTCTAAATATCCTTGCTGAGACAAAGTGCAAATGCAGTATTTTTCTTCTCACCTCAACCACCAGATCTGAGTCAGATCTTATAAATGAAAGGCACGGCACAGTCCCTATATTTCCCAGTCAGCCCTGGACTTCACATACTCGACTCAAGCGTCTGGCCCCTATATGTGACCTGCTGGATATAAATTTGGGGCTCCCATTG
Organism: Echinops telfairi; assembly: GCF_000313985.2. NCBI lineage: Eukaryota > Metazoa > Chordata > Mammalia > Afrosoricida > Tenrecidae > Echinops > Echinops telfairi. The sequence goes on along the minus strand of NW_022111373.1, from coordinate 68,432,209 downwards.
ACCATAAAGATAATAGACTCCGAAAACCAAGCTCACTGCCATGACCCCTACGAGCAGGGTAGAAATGCCCCTTTGGGTTTCTGAAATTCTAATTCTTTATTGGAGTAGACAGCCTCTTCTTTCTCCTATGGATCTGCTGTGGGGGTTGAACTGCAGCCTGATTTGTAATCAGTGTGCTACTAGAGCTGATAAAACTGTATTTTTAATCAAACTGATAAATTATAATTTGCGTTAAAATGATAGACGTGAAGAAACACACAGAGTCTAATTTTCACTCTCACTGCCATCAAGTCAGTGCTGACTCTCAGCAACCTTAAAGACAGCATAGAAACTAACCCGTGCGTTTCTGAGATCAGACCTTTTTACGGGAATAGGAAGTCCCATCTTACTCCTGTGCAGTGACTGACTGGTAATTTCGAACTGCTAACCTTGCAGTTAGCAGCACAACTCGTAACCACTATGCCGCCAGAGCTCCTTAGAGATATTCTAAGATCATCCTAAATGCAAAGCTTCCATGTCCGAACAAGGGATATATCATACTTTCAAGCACCAATGTTTATCACTAAACAGGAAGTTCTCTAAGATGAGGGTTTCACTGAGGAAATGTGATTGACTGAATCATTATTTTTGTGATTGTACTTAACCCTCCACCCCTTTCACCCTGTGATGGGTGTTTTAGACATGGCCAACCCTCATCAAAGAATCTCGTTATTACTATAATCTACTCAGTAATTAGCATCTGGAGCATCTTCATAAATTACAAAGACTGAGTTACTGGTGAAATTCTAAGAGTCTAGAGATTACCTCCCAGGACCAGCGAACAAAGACCCAATTCTTTGACGATAGCCCACAAACTCACAACTTTCTCATGTCATATTTTAAAGGTTTATTTTAATTGTCTACTAAAAATTACTAAACAAAAGTGTAACATTGTACTAACATTTGCCCTGGTAATTATAAAGTAGATAATTATTATTATTTAAAACAAAATTTAAAATAATCTATATTAGTTAAAAATAAACCCCAAACCAAACCATCGAGTTGATGCCAAGTCATGCAGACCCTAGAGAACAGAGTAGAACTGCTCCTGTGGGTTTCCTAGACTGTAACTCTCCAAGAGAGTAGAAAGCCTCACCTTTCTCCAAGGAACAACTGGTGGTTTCGAACTGCTGACTTTGAGAATCACAGCCCATCATGTAACCACTACGCCACCAGGGCTCCTTAAGTAAGAATACTTGGTTGCAAACAATTGAACCAGATCATTGTAAGCAGAAAAGGGCTTATTATAGGGGTAGCTTGGAAAGTCAAATGACAAGCTGAAGGAATGCTTGCTTGCCTTTGACTTGGGTGATGGGAAATGATGCCTCTCACGTTGAATTTCTGTTCTAAATTGGAAGTATGTTTGAATATTAAGGAACATGCATTTACTTGAACTAGATTTATATGAGGTTATCAATATAAATCCCAAATATTTAACTAATGGATTTTTTTATCGTGATCATTAAGTCTTTATTCTTTTTTTAATTAAATAATCATTTTATTAGGGGCTCATACAACTCATCACAATCTGTACATATGTCATCTGTGTCCAGCACTTTAGTACATATGTTGACTTCATCATTCTTATGACACCTGCTTTCCACTTGAGCCCCTGGTGTCAGCTCATTTTTCCCCCTCCCTCCCCGCTGCCCCTGCCCCCGAACCCCTGATAATTTATAATTTATTATTATTTTATCGTATCTTACCCCATCCAACGTCTCCCTCACCCACTTCTCCGCTGTCCGTCCCCCAGGGAGGAGGCCACATGTAGACCTTGTCCTCTGTTCCCCCTTTCTCCCTCTCCTTCCCTCCACCCTCCCGCCATCGCCACTCTCTCCACTGGTCCGGGGGGGTTCATCTGTCCTGGGTTCACTGTATTTCCAGTTCCTATCTGTGCCAGTGCACCTCCTCTAGTCCAGTTGGATATGTAAGGTAGAATTGGGATCATGGTAGTGGGGTGGAGGAAGCATTTAAGAACTAGAGGAAAATTGCATATTTCATCGTTACTATACTGCACTCCGATTTGCTCCTCACCTCCCTGCAGCCCTTCTGCAAGGGGATGTCCAATTTCCCCTGGATGGGCCCTGGGTCCCCACTCTGCACTCCGCCTCATTCACAATGTTATGATTTTTTTTTTCCATCTTTGATGCTTGATACCTGACCCTTTCACCGCCTTGTCATCTTACAGGCTGGTGTGCTTCTTCCATGTGGGCTTTGTTGTATCTCAGTTAGATGGCCCCTTGTTTATCTTCCAGCATGTGGGACCCCAGATTCTGTGTAATTTGACAGCTTGGCACCATCAGCTTTCTTCACCACATTTGCTTATGTACCTGCTTTGTCTTCAGCATTCGTGTTGGGGTAGGCTGGTGTGCTTCTTCCTGTGGGTTAAACATGAGTTAATTTTCTAGAAATATTTGAAATTTCATCTATTTATCCACTTGAAAAATATTTCTTAAGATGGCATGAGGACATTTCCAGAGATTAATAAAGTAAATTGGAAATGGATGGTGCTCTCAAGGAGCTTACAGTCTAGTGAGGGACGCAAGAAATGTCTGCCGTTTACCAGTAGACTCTCCTGCAGGCCCTCATCGAGGAGAAAGCACCAGACTTCAGAGGGCGGAGACGAAGTGGAGCTGGAATGATTGAGAGTGGTCTTCATTGGACATACGCTTTGTTCAAGCACTGATGAGAGTAAGGGCAGGCCTGGCATTATAAGGAAACTGGATTAGGCAGTATTGATGGTGATGACTCGTAGCAGCAACAGCAAACTAATATGTGTGCCTCATTTTATAGTCTACTTAGGGCTCTGGTATACGAAGGCACACTGCTGTTGTTAAGATTGCGCCAACTCATGACAACCAAATATCTGAAACTTGGCCTAGTCCTGGGCTAGCTTGATGATCATTGGAATGTCAAGTTTATTGGTTTGACTATTTTGCGAGTTCACCTAACAGACCGTTTTCCTAGCTTTTACTGACCCTTTACTAACCGAGATATCCTTTGAACGTGTTGTCCTTTTCTTTCTTTATTTTTTAACAGTTTTATTGGCACTTCATCCACGTAACATCCCATTCAAAGTTCTGTCACAACAAGAAGAGCTGTACAACCATTACCACAATCCATTTTGGAACAGGTTCTTCTTCCTTGTACTCATTGCTATTTATGTATTTTTTAAACTGTGGCAAAAATATCCACAACAATCTCCAATTCAACAACTTCGACATATATAATCCAGTGCCATTGATTATACTCTTCATGTGGTACAACCATTATTGATACCCTTTGGTTGATCTCTCCTAACGTGTCCAGAGTTAGCATGATGGAGTTTCTTCACGCTGGTTCCAAGTGTTTTGTTTCTTCTGACTCCAATTTGTTTGTTTGTCTGGTAGCCTGTGGTATAGTCAATATTCTTTGCCAACACTTCAGTTGGAATATATTAATTCTTTGGTCTTCTCTTTTATGGTCCAGTTTTCACATGAAAACATGAAATATCCCATAAAACAATGGTGAGATCTGCAAGGTCTAGTGTTCGAAGAAACTGCATGACTTTGAATCAGTTACTCAGCTTTTCTGTTTCCTGTCTTGTATCATTTGAAAAGTAAAGTTGAGATGAGAATAAAGATATAAATATTAATACCTACTCCACTGACTTATGAAGATTGTGCATTAACTTATGAAGCCAGGCTTGGGACATAATACCTTTCAATAATGATACTAAGGAATTGTGTATATTCTCCTCCCAATAATGATGTGACGTAGTCACTGTTCTAATCCTCATGTACAGAAAGTTTATCTGAGAGATCACCAAGATGTACAGAGAAAACAAGGGAAGTGGGCTTAAAACTCTATAGCTCATTTTCCATCACCTCAAACTGTCATTCAGAGAGTTTTACTGAAATTTAAGAAATATAGCAACTAATCTAAGGAGTTGATGTTGTACATTAAAAAAATGTGTAAAAAGTTTCCATAACCCACCTTTTGACATTTTATTAAAAGTATAAAGATGTATGATGTAAATATGTATGTTGGAATATAATTTTTAATAACTAAATTAGCCAGCTTAATAGCTGATATGAGTGTACTTGAACAATTAGCACTCATTTCATAACAATGTAATTTCTCAGTGAAGCAAAAATGAAGTTTCCCTTTTGTTGGAGCATCATTTCTGCTTCACTGTGAGCATGACATGAATTTTTATGCTCTTTAAACCTCCACTGAATACAATGTATCGAATAATGATATATTTCATTGTGAAAATCCACACTTTCATTTTTACTTCTAGTGACCACATTCAGCACATTATTCTTAGACTTACTCTGAGTAATTTATATTCTCTCTAACCTTCATTTCAGGCGTTATAAAATTTTAGTGAACGCGTGCACAGTAAGGATGGAGGTGACTTCAGTCTGCCTGCACTAGAGCTAGGTCGTGCTAGTGAAATATTTCATGCCGTTATTTGCTTCATGAAAACTAATAGTCCCAAGAAATTTAATTTAGGAAGATGTACATTTTGAGTAATATATAGAGGACTTGGAGGTTACTATTCAATTGAGAGATTTTATAGGAAAATGGTAAATGCAATCCGTAGTTGCTAAAGATTGTACTTTTAATTATTCTATTGTTTTCATCCAGTGCCTCTTCTTTTTTTGTCATTGGCAATTTGGGGCTCTCATTAGGAGCCCTAGTGGTTTTGCCTTGGGCTGTAGCCTAACGGTCAGCAGTTTGAAACTACCAACTGCGCTGCAGGAGAAAGACCTGGCTTTCTCCTCCTGCAGAGTCTGAAAGACCCACAGGGCCAGTTCTATCCTGTCTTCTAGGGTCGCATGAGTCAGAATTGACTTGACGGCAGTGAGGGGGGTAGTTGTTATTGTTGTTGTTGTTAATAAGACATTCCTTTAGCTTAAACGTATGTGATCGTTCTTGGGTGGCATCGGCACTTGGTAGCCCCGAAAGCCAAGCTGACAGCCATGCAGTCGATTCCAACTCATAGAGACCCTGGGGGACAGAGAAGAGCTTCCCCTGCACGTTTCCAAGGGTGCAACTTTGTACAGGAATCGAACACCCTCTCTTTCTCCCAAGGAGTGGCTGGTGGTTTCAAACTGCTGCCCTTGCAGCTCTCAGCTCAATACATAATCACTCTACCACCAGAGTTCCCTTATAGACACGTAGTAGGCATTCGTAACCATGTGTTGTTAAATAAATGACCTTAATTTACCATGCTCACGTTGTAGATTGCTATGGAATTATTTTGATTTCTACGTCTGTTTTCCAAGTGTTTAAGAGTTTTCAACTGTAACTAGAAAGTGGTTGATTGAGTATACTTATGTGTCTTCTGACAAAGGCCAGATAAAAACAAACAAAACTTCTGAACATGCTTAAAATTTCTGATCAGAAATCCCCGGAATTGAAATTCCACTGAATTCATATAAAGCTCATGAATGTAATTTAGCCAGGTATTTAAGCCCACTTTTTAATTTCAAATCAATGACTGTGTCTTCAGGCTTGTTTTTTTTTTTTTTTACACAGCTAGATAGATAGATATAAACAGGTTTTTGTTTTTTTAATGTTTCTGTCCTATTCAAAGTGTTCATATGATTTGGTTTTCGTGTTGTAGTTCTAGTTCAGTGGTTCCGGTGGGATTTCTGAAGGTTTCATTTTTCTTTTGAAATAATGAGAATTACAATCACATTTCAATATATTTTAGGTGTCACCAGTCTATAGCTGGGGTTTGAAGATACTACACTTATTCCAAACATTTTGTTTAAAAGACCAAAACATTACCTTTTCAATGTCTTCGATCATGATGGCTAGGGAAACCAGTGATGGCTAGGGAAACCATTTCCCTAAATGATGACTAGGGACACCAGTGATGAAGCTTTAGGGAAGCTAATCCACGTTATAATTCTTTAAGTTATTGCTGTCATGTTTGTTTACAAGGAACAAACGTACGAGGGTGTGTTAGGTCAGGTTGACTAGAGAAACAAATCCAGTGACACTCATATATGTGTAAGAAAGAACTCTATCTATATCAAGAAGTTATTATAAATGTGACTTGAACAATGAAAACGTTGTCAGTAGACACCCCCCCCACACACACACACACACCCCGGCCTACAATGCATGCAGGACCAGATCTAGTTTCCTACATTGTCTGTATCTTTGGCTTGTATTGTTCTATTTGGTGTTTGCTTGTCCATATTAGGGTGTATTTCAGAGACGTCATGTCATTGGAGGGAACCCTCTTGCACTTGTGTTATATGCTTTTCCATTTTTCGATATATAGATCCCAGAACTGATGAGCCTACAGAGACACCACGTAGAATCAGGGCTTAAGGGGTGGGGAGATTCAGTGGTGGAGATGTGTAAATGGAACACAATGTCAAGGGGTCCATGTTGAAAAAGAATGTTGGAAACTGTGGCAGCAATTGTACAATTCTGCTTGACGTGATTGAACCATGGAATGATACGATATATATATATATAGAGATAGATAGATAGATAGATAGATAGATAGATAGATAGATAGATAGATAGATATAGATATAGATCTATATATATAAAAAGAAGTAATAATTTATCAAGAAAGCATCCCAACCTAGTCCATAAGTCTGACTCTAATCTGCAAGTCCTTCTTCAGACTCCTGTAGTCATAGGCAATGATGCAGAATGCAGGAAGATCACAGGCCGATGGGTGCAGAGCCCCATATATCCAAGGTCAGTGGAAAGGGCCAGGGTTCTGGCAACTCCAGGGTGACCAGGAAGCAGGTACGTGAAGAGGGAGTGAGAGACCCTTTTCTGTCCCAGGGCCCTTTTTATAAGAAGCCACACCCTCTAGGAGACAGCCATAGGCTGGTACCTAATTAATAGGTGTGGCTCCACTCCTAGTCAGGAGTGTCTAGTTGACATGAAATCTTCTAACTACCCCCGAGGGAAAGTAAGAAAGGGTTGTAACTGTGGTCCCAATTCATACATGCACAGGTTTATTCCAAACAAAATATATTTAAGCAAGCCTCTGAGATTTGACTCAATGACAGTATGTGTGTGGATGGAATCTTGAAAGGTTGCCCCAAAGGACACAGGATGATTACAGGGCTTATTAGGGAACTATTTTAAGAAAATTGAAACTGCATTGCTGAGAAAAGGACCGGAATAATTGTGCCTAGCAGTTTTCCCCCATCGTGTGCCTACTCATTCTTCTAGGGTAATGCGGGAAGGCCTATGAAAATTTCATTATGAAGCCTTATCCCATCTACTTATATCCCTGATCTTGCCCCTTCAGACTTATTTACCTTTTTTCCTGAAAAACCAAACACTATTGAAAGAGAACACAATTTCAGTCCCTCAAAGACCCCGAGACTGCCATTTGATGTAGTGAAAATCAAGTAGTACAAACTTTTTCTTTGTTTGTTTTATTTTGTTTTTTTCTCAGGACAAACTTTTTAGGGAAGGGTTACAGAAATGGAAACACTTCCTGCAGAAGTAGACCTGATGGTGTATCTGTCCAGAAACAATAGCTTCCCAATTTGTTGTTTTCGATTTATAAAAATGTCTCTGATTTTGTAACAGCACTTTATTTTTTCAGACCAAGACTGTCTACACTGTGAAAGTCAGCAGAAACTTAAGGGATTAATGGGGACATAGAAGAAAAACAAAATTATAGACCATGTTAGTCTGGGTAGACTAAAAAAACAAATTCAGGGAGACTCATATGTGTATAGGAAAGGGCTTTATATACAAGAGCAATTGAATATTGATAAAACATCCCAGCCCAGTCCAGATCAAGTCCATAAGTCCGATATTAGCCCATATGTTCAATACCAACCTATAAAGACCTCTTCAGACTCCCAAAACACATGTGCTGATACTGAATGCAGGAAGATCACAGGCCAGTGGGTGGGAAGCCTTGTGCATCCATTGGCATTGTAAGCACCTCAGTGCTGGCAGGGGTTTCCACGTAGCTCCTCCAGCTCCCAGGGCTCTGGCTGTATCAGGGTAGCTTCATGTGGCTTTTCTTCAGAAATATCTCACGGGTGAGCCTGGGTCCCTGCCTCCAGTGAGCTATATATCTCCTTAGCACCGCCAAATGAGGTCATCAAGCTGCCACCTGATTGACAGGCTAAACTCTATCCCTTCACTCTGAATCCTCTCAAACTGACAACAGATTATGTAATTGCCACATAGACTTAAACCTATGATACTGCCATTGTTCAGCTTATTTTAAGAACTGGTGGTTTAAAACTTGTTTTTCAGTTCCTGACTATAAGGAGGCAATGGTTACTCACTAAACTTGATTTTTTTTGAAACAACAAAATCATTTGGAACCAAATATGAAGAATAAAACGGAGATATGTATTATTTCTTTGGTTAAAGTAAATATGTGACCATAAAGTAATTAGTTTCTCATCTATTATGAAGATAGCAAATGAGCAATTCCATTGACAACATCACAGCATTGCTGGTATATGTTGATTTTTTTTTTAATAGTTAGGTAATCTCTCCAGGATGTGAAGGGAGATGCAAGACCATGACTGAGTGCTCCAAGTGTGTCCCCGTCACTGTCCCATTCACCTGGAGGTTGTGGAGAGTGAGGGGGTGCCCACTTCTCTCGCATTGGCTATGCAGTATGATCAGAGTTGTTCTGCTGGTAGGTGACTCGGTGGTAGGTTCCAGGGCACTTTCCCAGTACTGTAGGCCATTCAGTTCCAGCAAGTGGACAATCAGAATCCTTGCTGACCACGTGTGGGTTCTGCTGTCTTGTCTCCCCATAGTTGTGTGCAGCCCACTCAGCTATCCTTCCCTCAGAGAATGAGAGCTCCAAGTTTCTCTGCCCACATTTTCTGTTTCCTTTTTTAGAGGGATAAGTAGAACATCTGTCTATAGCACCATCTTTTGCCAGAAGTCTAGGCAAAGCCACTTAAGATAAAAATTCAAAAGCACAAGTGACCAAGAAAAAATAACTAAGTTGTATTCATTAAAACTTAAAAAGGTGTATGTACTTCACCATTAAGCTAGGGAAAAGTCAACTCACAGAATTAGAAAAATGTAGTTGCAAACAATATGTTCAATAAGAGAACTCTATCTAGAATATATCAAAACCTTTTTACAACTGAAAGAACAAGAAAATTGAGACTTCCACTAAGATGATGGACAAAGCATACAGGCCAATAACAAGTTATTGATTCCCTTTTTTTTTTTGGCTTAACCCCCTTTTACAGGAAAAAAAAATCACTTTGTGTTCCCCTGACAATTAAAAATTTTTGTGCTAGAGCCCATAATTCGGGATAAAGTGTAGGTAGCTGCTTTTTCAGCTCCCCTGGGTCATTCCAGTACCCCCCAGGGGCTAGAATTACACTCTTTGGGAAACACTGTTGACATCCAAGATGTACGAGACCAAATTAAACACACAAGGATGATAATCCCAGCACCCGGAGTTTCAGAAGAAAGGATAAAGAAACAGATGGAATACTAACTAGAAGAAGCTGATAAAAAAGGGTGAGAGAGGAAACAGACCAAGTAGATGAATTATAATCTGGCCTGTCACCGTGTGGCCATTTTGAATTTTTGCAGCAGCATTTTATCAGGATAGTGATTTAAACAGCTTCTCTGCTTCCCTAGGGCAATACCAGCATCCTCACTGGTAGCTGGTGACTAGCGAGCACCTGTTCCCACACACCTGTTCCCACACAGCCCAGCCAGCACCCATAGCTCCCTAGTCATTGAGCGAGGATCAGGACTCACTGCTGATAATACAGCAACCAGTACCAATCAAACCCAACCTCAACTGTACTACACAAGCAGCAGAGAACGGTGCACGTACTTCCAATTTCTAATACACCGGGAGACACATGGTGTGCACGTAGGAACACAGTGACATACATTCACTAATTAATACAAATACAGCATTACTACACTGTGTAAGAGACAACAGACAATTTCAGTTCACATGGAGAAACAAAATTATAACAACGGGCTGACATATAAAACTCTGAAAGCAAACTTTGCTAGCCCAAAGTATATGCTTAGCAAAATGGTTCCTCAAATATGATGGTGAAATTAGGACATTTCCACCAGGTAAACAGAAATTAAAGTCATGTTTAAAAAGCAGGCCACCATTACAAGAAGTACTAAAGGGAGGTCTTTGGTCAGGGAAACACAAAGCGTTCTTTGGACGAGTACCAACAATGAGACTGACACGTGTGAGGATACATCAGCAAGTCAGCTCACACAGAGAAGTGTTCAAACAAAAACAACCCTGCAAGACTCAAAAGAGGGAATCAAAGATAAATTTGTATATGAAAGACAATTACAGAGTAAAAAGAGGAAATAAATAATGTAACTGCTGAACTTCTGGATAGAAAAGAGTTAGTCAATTTAAAGAATGTAGAGCAGTCTGTATTAAACATGAAATAGATGAACAAATTTCAAGGTAACCTCATAGAAAATTATATAAACCTTATCATCACCATGAAGAGTAAATGGAAAGGCTTTAGTAGACACTGAAACAAAAGCAGTGAACAAAATGGTAAGTAACTCCACAAAAGAGGCTCAGCCTAGACACAGAAATTCTGTGCAACAAAGAAAGCAGCAGCACTCACACACACACACACACACACACACACACACACACACACGAACAGCAAGATAGGAATAATACATTTCTACCTACATTACATATGCAAGTCAAGAAACAGAAAGTCCCAGATGGATTAAAAAAAAAAAAAAGATGGCCCATCAATATGTTCTTTGCGAGAGATATACCATGGCACAAAGACAAAAATAGACAGAAATCAAAGATGGGGGGCGAAAAGTGAGACTAATATCCATCACAAAAGAGCAGAAATACCTTTATTAATTTGTGATAAAATAGATTTTAAGGGTAAAACCAGCATAAGATAAATAGATGGCTTATTATATAATACTTCATGTCAGCTGAACAAGAGAATATAGCCATAGTAAATATCTATGTGCTAATGAAAGAGCCTCAAAATACATAAATCAGATTCTAACAGATTGAAGAGACAACTAGACAGCTATACCCTAATAGTAGGAGACTATGGGTATATAACACCACTTTCAGTGAAAGAGAAAATAGACTCAACAAAGATACAGAACTAAAAAAAAGAAAAAGAAAAACCAGCAATGAACCAACTAACTTCAAGACCTATCAAGAACGTGCCAGCCAACAACAGCAGTACAATGTCTTGTTTTCTAGTGCACATAGAACATTCTCCAGAATAGAGTATATGTTAGGCCGTAAACCAAGCCTCAATAAAGTGTAAAATAATGAAATATCACGGAGCGTCTTGTCAGACCACACACTATAGAATTAGAAATTGACAATAGGAAAATCCCGTGGGGACTACTACTATCAAATGTGTGGGCAACGAATAGCACCCTGTTTGAAAACCGAGGCAGGAGAGCTGCGCTTGTTCGGCTCCATGGAGTCAGCCTGCGGTACAGCGCTGCCCACGCCGCACTACCCTCCCCATGGTCAGTGTGTTTGAACCCATGTCTGCAGCCTTTGTGTCCATTTTTCTTGTTGAGGATCTTCCTAGTTCTTACTGACTCTCTTCTTTACCAAGAATGATGTCTTTCCTGGGGTCTGGTCTCTCCTGATAATGCATCCGAAGTGTGTCCGATGAACCCTGATGCACGCCTTTTCTGATTTTAAACCATTAAGGATCCCTTTTTTCTGTTCAAAAGACTGCTGCTTAGGTTTTTGTTTTTTATAGGTTTTACGTGGGTATAATGAAATATTCTGGCATTCTCAGTCTAATGCCTTTACATAGTCAATAAAACACAGGGGGCAGAGTCATGCAACCTTTGACACAACCAAACACTGAAGGAATGAGTCCTGGGGCCTGGGTTCCTAGAACTTTGTTTTTAATGTAATCCTTTTATTGAGGGCTCTCCCAGCACTTGTAACAGCCCATACACTCATTGTATCAAGCACATGTGTACATATGTCGCCATCCTTATTTTCTAGACATTTATTTTCCATTGAGCCCTTGGTATCAGCCCCCGCCCATAACAGAGTTTGTAAGCCAGTGACTGTTTCTCTGTTCTAACTTGTCTGCGGGCTGCCAGAAGAACTGGAGTAAGATGCTTGTTTCCGTTTGGCCAGAGGGACATGGAGTAATGTTAGGTTGATGCAGGGCAGAGGAACAGTAAGTCGTATTGGAATGCTGTGTGGGCCTAACGAGTGCTATTAAAGCAGACAAGAGGTATCTGAAGACAGGAAAGAGAGCCAAGACATTTCTTTCAGAAAGTAAGGCTTCATGCCTAGGGCAAGACACATGCGCTGAAGTAACTTGTGAAGACTTTTTGCCTTTTCTTATCTCTCTTGGGTCATCTCTTTTCACCTCATTTTGATCTTGAGGCTCAGCACAAGCCTGGCTACATGTTGCGGAAGGAAGGATCTTTGACACAAATTCAAAAGTCTGGGAGAAATCTCTGTCAAAACCCTAACTGAACACAAGCTATACAGAGTTCGTTTGTCCAGGAAAGCAGTCTTTGCAACGAGCTAGGGAAAGTTACTACACGAACAGACTACTGCAGCCTTCAACAATTGAAACAGCAACAGAAAAATAAAACAAACAAAAATCCAATAACAAGCCTTGAGGAAGGAGGCAGTCTAATTTATAGTCTCTTATAATATTGAAATGCCTTGTTTTCAATAGAAAAGAAAATTACATCATTTTTTGTTTTGTCTTGTATGTTTTTCCGTAGATGAAATCCAAGATAGGTAAATCTATGAAGGCGACAACTGGATTGGTGGTTCCTTGGGGGTATGGCAGGAGAGGTTAGGGAGGAAATGGGGAGCTAATAACAGTGAGTGTAAGAAAGAAAATGTTCTAAAATTGATTGTGGTGATGATTGTACAACTCTTTTTAATATGATTGAACTAGTGAATTATATGATATGTGGATTATATGCCGTTAAACTGTCATACATGTCACAAGGCATAGGAAAAGGATAACCCTTTCAAAAAAGAAAAAGCAATACAGCCGAAATCATTGCTGGAAAACGCAGACAGTTGGCTTACTCTACAAGGACTTTAAAGCAAAAGTCTTCAATAGACGGTGGCAGGTAAAGAAAAAGATGAACAGAAGAAATTAAGAAAGTGATACATGAGCAAAATAAAAACTAAAAGTTCAAATTTTTAAAAATAGAAATACTAGAATTGAAAAATGCAGTCACTGAAATTCGAAAAATAAAATCCATGGGGAGTGGTTAACAAGAGATATGAACTGGCAGAAGAAAGAATTGGTGGCCTTGAAGATATGTGAATTGAAATGATTCGGTTTAGAAAGCAAAAAATGAAGAAAAGTGAACAGTGCCCACAGGACTCGTGGGACATTATCCAGAGGACCAACATCTACTTTATGCTAATCCCAGAGGGAGCAGAGAAACAAATGGGGGAAAAGGAATGTTTGAAGAAATAATGACAAAACCTTCCCAAATTTGATAGAAGGGAAGGCATTTTTCAAATATATTTTTTGTGACTTCAGTAAAAATACATTCACTTTTAATGTTTTGAACGAATATTTAATTCTCTTGATAGTCTGTTACTCTAGGTTGACCATGTCATTTTTTATTGCAGTGGTCTAAAGTATTAATTTTTTTCTCTGAATTTCATCTGCTTTGAAAATGTATGGCCCATACCCTCAATTTCCTCATCAAATCTGATGAAAATATTCTGCTGCATTTTTTCTGAGTTTTTCCACACTGTGGCCAGACTGCTAACTGTTGTATTCTATACAGTTGATTGCAGCAAAGAACAGTTTTCTGATGGTGATAAGGTTTAAATCACATGCTCTATCCTTAGGTGATTAGTGAAAATAGCTAACAAAGTAAAATTAAAGTCATTGCTGGTTATCAGACATTGGACTCAGCGTTCTCTTCTCGGTCTGCAAAGCCGTTCTCTCATAAAGGAAAAGGAAGTGAAAGAAAGCATTCTTTCACTTAACACTTGTTCAGTAAATATTTATAAAGCATTTGCAACGAGTGAGGCATAAACTAGACAGTGGGACTGAAGTGTTGAGCATAATTGAAACAGTGTGGCTCCCAGAGGCACCTTGGAATAGAGGAAGGTTGATGGATTATCAGTCCCAAGTCCAGTCCCGAATTATGGCTCCAGTTCAGTCATGCAATGGCTGTATAATTTTGGCAGATACATGTAACGTAAGGCCTTGGTGGCCTTCTTCATAGTATCAGTGCCTATAGCAGTGTTAGCACTTTATTATCCCACAAGTTGATTTCCTCTTTGGCATGTAAACGTTATTTTAAAGTTGTGTCTTCCTTTTAGAACTTGATTACCATCTTTACTTGTGTATAAGCCGAGTTTTCCAGCATATTTTTAATGCAGTTTTTGTGGTAAAATTAGGTGCCTTGGCTGATATTCGGGTTGGCTTATACTCGGGCATGTACGGTATTTGGTTTACTATTGCATGTCGAGAACTTAAGTTTCTAATCTCTTTGTTCTACATCAGTATCCTCACACCCTAACCATACACACACACACACACACACACACACACACACACACACTCACAAGTGCATGTACATATTTGTAATGATGTGTAGTGCATATTCTAAGGGCAAAGTTTGGTCCTCCTCTGTAAAGGTGTCCAGAAAATAATATAACACAGATACTGAAGGCAGCTTGTTCTTAACTTGTAGCTAAACATGACATTCAAATGTTAATTGGATGAATAAATCTTGTTCATTTTACAGACATGAAAATGTCAATGGAATAAAACTATTTATCAAAAGATAATGGTCCCCTGCCACTAGATAAATGCCAAGATGAAGATACTTATTGAAAAATGTATCAAAATATTCTACTGCTGTTTATTGAAAATAAAGGTTGAAGAAAAGTTCAGCTTTTCAGTTCTCACATGAGAAATGCCCTGCCAATTATTTTAGTGTATTACTATATCAAAGACAATACACATGGTACAGAAATATTGGGAAATTCTAAGAAGTGAAACTATAGAAATGATCCTTTAACTTATAGCATGATAATTGCTGGAATGGTAGAATCGAAGCAAGCAGGAATCTCGAACATTTGCTGAGCTCCTATTACGTACTTTACACAGTCCTGGAGGCTTTTATTGAAGCTTGTTTTAGGAAAATGCAATTCAATTTGAAAGCTATTATTCTCATTTTATACTTTAAGTTAAAAGCATGGTAATGTTGAAAGAGATGTGCCAACATGGGTATTCAAATTTAGTGTGAACTCCAAATATAGTGCTCTTTTCCTTTACCCCAGATCTCTGCTTTCATTATCTAAGTCTAAATACAGGAGATGGTGTTGCTGTTGCCGTTGTTCTTTAGGGTTTTATTTGCTAGATTATTTCCCCAAATGTTGTTCCATTTCTTGGCCAAATTATTTCTATGGATATAATAATTTCCACTGGGCTATAATGATTAGCACTGGGCTGCTAATTGCAAGGTCATCAGTTCAAACCACCAGCCAGTCCGTGAGAGAAAGATGAGGCTTTCTGCTCCCATTACAGATGCACAACAGCCTTGGAAACCCCGAGGAGGGAGAGCTACACTCTGCCCTGTAGGGTGGCAGGGAGTTGGGATCAGTTCAATGACAGTAGGTGAAGTGCGTGTGTGTGTGTATATGTGTGCGCGTGCGCGCGTTTCAATAATGTCATTTGTTAAATAGATGTCATTCTTGTCCTGAAGAAAAGAGTCCATCCTTTATAGTCTTGAGGACTTGAAAGCTTTAAATGGTCCAAGTAGCACTGACTCCCAGCAGTTACACTACCTTCTTTTCAGCAGTGAGGGATTTAGAGGTGTCAAGTGAATCCTCTCTGCTTTCGTTTCTGAATTTAGATACTTAGGGTTTTCTTTCAGTATCTTAAGTGGAAGTGCCGTAGTGGTCTTCATAAAGCACATTATTTAGATGGTTACTGATCATAGGGAGATAGTTGAAGCTGTTAAGCAGAGAAGATGAATTATTGTCTACTAAAACTTTTCCTGGGAACCTGGTGGTGTGCACTAGGTTAGGTTTTGGGCTGCTAACTGCAAGGTCAGTGGTTCAAACCCACCAGCCACTCAGGAAGAAAAAAAAGAGATGAGGCCATCTGCTCCTATAAAGATGGACAGTCTCAGACATTCTATAGAGAGTCGGAACCAACTCAATGGCAGTGAGCTTGATGCTTTAATCTCGTCACGCCACCTCTCTCCTCTCCGTTCCTCTCTTCATTCCAACCTCTCCCCTTCTCCTCTCCCCTCCACTGACCTCTTTTTCTTGCCTGCCGCACACACTGAGGGTTCCTGTCTCCCTCATCTGGACCATCATAGAAATGCGATTTTCTTCTGCCCACCAGGTCCATCGAGTTGACTCGCCACAGTTAACAAACCTGGGTTTGATTTGCAACCAGTGCCCCTCAAGCACAGCCATGACTCATCTGCCCTGGAGGCTTGCATGTTGCTGGGCTGCCGTGCAGACCTCAGCAGAGCGTCCAGACTACGACAAATTAACAAAACGACCTGATGATCTGACTCTGGGAACCAGCCACGGAAAACCATGGGGATGACAGCAGTGCACTCTCATTGTGCACAAAGCCAGACTCACTGCCATCCAGCGGGTGCCGGCCCATCGTGACCCCATTGGACAGGGCAGAACCGCCCCTGTGCGCTTCCAAGATTGTAACTCCTTTTTTTTTTTTTTTTTTTTTAAACTGATTGCAACTCTTTACAGGAGTAGAAAGCCCATCTTTCTCGTTACTAGCGGCAGGTAGTTTTGAACTGCTGGTCTTGAAGTTAGCAGGCCAATGCATAACCACTATGTCCCCAAGGCGCCTTCATTGTGCACAGGGTCATCATAAGTCAGAGGCCATCTCCACAGAAGCTGTTCAGAACACCAACAGTTGCTAATATACTTGTCATAATCTTCCAAGTAAATGATACATTCTTTACGAAGAGAAAGTGTGTGTTTTCTTCTCTGTATGAACATTATAGGCGCTCAGTAAAAGAGAAAAATAAAAGAAATGTGATCGCAGTCTCTTCAGTTGTAAAGACTAGAGAAAATATGAGGAGCCCGGTGGCATAGTGGTTACGTATTGGGCTGCAACCATCAGCCACTCTGCAGGAGAAATATGAGGCTTCTGTTTCTTATAACCAGCCACAGGCTCAGAAACTCAAGACAGTTCTACCCTGTTTTATAGGGTTGCTATGAGTTGGCATTGACTCAATGGCAGTGAGTTTTTGAAAGTATAAGTCTGCCTGCCTAGTCTTCTAGCTTGCTTGTATCTGTCCGTTTTCTCTAAAACACATCACTTTTATTTCCTTTATAAAATTTCTAGAGACAATGAATGAGCAAATAATTTAACTGCAAGATGGTGCGAGGAGTTTGAATGCTTCCGATTTCCTCAGGAAGGAAATAGTAATCCATATAACACTCGTTTGATATGTAACTAGAATATGTGCCAGTAAACTTTTTTTTTGATGTCAGTATTTGACATAGTTAAAGCTTATTGTGCCAACCTGGCTGATAAACACATGTGGGGTTAATTTTTTTAAATCATTTTATTAGGGGCTCATACAGCTCTTATCACAATCCATACACACATCAATTGTGTAAAGCGCATTTGTACATTCATTACCCTCATCATTCTCAAAACATTTCCTCTCCACTTAAGCCC
>NW_022111373.1:68394960-68414223 GCF_000313985.2 Echinops telfairi | reverse complement strand
CTGGGTGCTGGAGCAGCCGTGTGGAGACCCCTGCCAGCGCTGAGATGCTTACACATTCACTGACTCGGTTTTCCTCCTGCAGTTGTCATCATTGCATGTGTTTTGTGAGATGGAAGAGGACTTTGTGGATTGGTGTCTGACATATGGGCAAATGTTGGACTTTTGGGGTTGGACAGCACTGGGTTGGGATGTTTTATTTATTTATTTTTATTTGGGGGGGGGGTGTTTTCTTAATGTGCGCTTACCCTTTATATAAAACTCTCTCTTATACATATGAGTTTCTGTGGATTTGTTTCTCGAATGGACCCAGACTAACACAGTATTCTTCCAGTATTTCTAGGTAGACCCCAAGCACCACGTGTCCATGAAATTACTAACTGAAAGTATTTCACTCACCCTTACACAGATGGAAGACCTTTAACTCTGAAGGATGTGTGGGAAGAAGTCCATGAGTGCTACAAGACACGGCTTCTGCAAGGGCCCTGGGACACCATTAGCCAACAGGTTAGAAACAATCTTCATGTTAGTGAACACCGCTTTTCCCTCCGCTCCTGTTTTATTCTAGCTCTCTCTGAAAACACCTTCTCAGACCTAGGTGTGGGGTCGCCCCTTGTTTTAAGCGCTCATAATCCAAACTGGCTTGACCACGCCGGTGTTTGTGGGTAGAGCCCCTCCAGAGGGTAATCTTAATGGAGACTGATCACCCAGCTTCTGTTGGCACCCTCTCATTTTTCCTTTATGGCATTTACCACCACTTTTTATTCTCCCTCTCTCTGTTGTATTAATGCTTGTCTTTTCCACAAGACTAGTCATGCTTGTGAGGGCATATACCGCATTTTTACTCCGGGTTCAGCATTGAGGTGCGTATCCTGTAAAGAACTACAGTCCTGGAAGCCCTGTAGGCGATCACCGAGTCAGAATCGACTTGACGGCAGTGGGTCTTTGGGCTTTTTTTTTTATTACCAGCACAGTACTTAGTAATATGAGAGTTGCTCAAGAAAACTTTAAATGAGTATAGAAACTAAGTTGGCATATATCCTAAGAAATATTATTTCACTTCTGTCAGCTGTAATGCTTCATAGTTTGACTAATAGGTGCATTTGCAAAAAACAGAAAATTAACTTTTGATTAGTAATAGATTTGCTATAGTGATTTGCAAAAGTAGAGAAAATAGATCTGTCAATCATAAAAGTCATTACTAGTGCCTTGCTAAATTTAGCAGTTAATTATTTTAGAAATTTAAAAATACTCATCACCTTGCAACCAATCATAGTCTCTGAAAAAATCATTTTTACTTATATCAAAATCTTTGTTATTTTCCCTAGCCTCAGTTAAGCTTAATCAGTTTCCTTTGAAAACGACTGTATCAGCCATTAGAATTTTTATGTCCTCTTTTGTGTTTGATCACAATAATAACTATTTTGTTTTTTTATCTCCCAATCCAAACAAGAATCCTTGGGCATGTCAGAAACAACATTTTGATAATTACCACAAGTAACTGTTTTCTAGATTTAACTGCGGAGAAAACTAGATTGAAAGTCATGTATATTTCATTAGTGACCTTGAATTTGATTACAACTCTTGATGGACCCATATTCATCAGAGTAAAACTGTGCTCCTTCATAGGGCTTTCGATGGCTGATTTTTCAGAAATAGATTGCCAGGTCTTTCTTGTGAGGCTTCTCTGGATGGACTTAAACCTCTAACCTTTCTATTAGCAGGTGAGGGCACCCTTTCCCTCCCAGTACCACCTCCTACAGCCAGCCGTTATACTTTATGTGGAATACAGTTAAGCCTTGTAATTCTAATATTCTGCTCCTTCCCTCCCTGTCCTTACCATTGGTCATATCTTCTTAACCATTGCAGTTCTTTTATTTCACCCACTGTCATTCATTCAATTCTGACTTGTGTTGTTGTTGTTGTCGTTAGGTGCCATCAAGTCAATTCCAACCCATAGCAACCCTGTGCACGATGAAACAAAACACAGCCCGGTCGACGCCTCTTCACAAGTGTTCCTCCACTTCCGCCCCTCGTTGCAGCCGCAGTGTCAATCCATCTCATTGAGGTCTTTCCTCTCGTAGGTGCGCCTCTGCTTTACCAAGCATGACGGCCTTCCCTAGGGACTGGTCTCTCCAGACAACGTGTCTGAAGTATGAAAGATGAAATCTCACCATCCTGTAAGGGGCACTCTGGCCTTACTTTTTCCAAGACAGATCTGTTTGTCCTTTTAGCAATTCATGGTATTTTCAGTATTCCTTTCCAGTATCTGATTCAAATGCATGGATTCTTCTTCTCATTCAATATCCAACTTTCATATGTATGTCAATGTGAGTGCTAAGAATTCACGTTTTCATTGCCCTGTCAATGACCACAACTGTCCCCAAATGCCTCCTAGCAAGCTAGAATCCACAGGACCCAGGAAAATGGAAAAAGGATGGAAGAGAGTATCCAAAGATGTATGTGTACTTAACTGTAGCACCCTTTTTCTCAGCCACTTCTCAATTAATTTTTTCATTATGCTCCAGAGCCTAATTCTCATCCTATTGCTTTTTCTGTCACTAGCAGACCTATTATTAATCCCCTCATTGCAAGTCTATTGCACAATTCCTAGTGGTCTATGCCATTTTAAGTTTTAATTCCACATGTCTATGTTCTGATTTATGACTTAAGAAAACGATTTGGAACTTAACTTTATTTTCTCTAGTTTCCCAATACAGTTTCCTATTTTGTAAGGATTGCCAATAGACTCGTCTCCATCAGTAGGACTCTTAAACTGCCAAATCAACCAAACAGACAAATCTGTTCCTTCATTATTTTTAATTGAATTGACTAATATACTTAATGTATAGGCATTTAAACGTTTTACAGACAGTCTACTAGTGGGCCACTTTCCCCCTATCTATCACAGTCTAATAATAAAACAAACAAACTCATAGCGTCCCTACAGGGCATGGTAGAACTGCCTCTGTGAGTTTCTGAGACTGTAACCCTTATGGGAGTAGAAAACCTCCTCTCTCTCCCTTGGAGCAGCTGATGGTTTAGAACTGCTGACCTTATGGTTAGCAGTAAGGTGGGTAACAACTACGTCACCTCCTATTTAATCCCTCATCCCAGTCCATATCTAGGCAGGAAAAAAAAAAAGCAAAACTAATTTCTAATCATTACTATATTTAAAATCATCACAAATATTTGCCGTAGAAGTCTTATCTTTTAATCCTATATTGGAATATCAGATTGATATTTATATGCTCTTTATTTGTTTGGGGTCATTGAAAGAATAAGTCTTCACCTCTGTAAAGCTGCATCAGGAGAAAGAACAAGTCATTTTCAGAGAAGCCAACTTAGGAGGCATGATATATAGCACTAGATGGGGACGAGTGGGTAGAATAGTGGTGGCACTGCACAGTCCACCCCATTGACAACATTCGTTACAGAACTATTAGATTTCAGACAGAACATGATAATAAGGGCCAGTCCCCTAGAGGGGCTTAACAACAAAAGCAACCTTTGCATAATATGAAACACATGTCGCTTCATTTTCAGGCCTGATTTTGCTCATATAGTGTGTTGCTCTTCATATTTAGTAATCACACTTCTGTTCTCTCAGAATTTGTCTTGATATAAGGACCTGTTCGTGTCTAACGAGAACCTTCTCTTTTGAATACGAGCCACTCATGAATCTCATGCATTTGATTATGGCGATTACTTACCTGCATTTGTCCAGCCTCACCGGCACCCCATTATTTCAATCATACAGCCTAATAACAGACTTCCTGAAGAAAGTTAATAGCTGCTTAGGATGAGTCTGCCTAAATTGGCACAGAGAATGTTATAGTAATGTCCACGGGACAGCATGGGATCTATGCTTTAGAGAAAGAACGCCAATGATTGTGTTGTGGGCTAAAGTCATAAAATAAAAGCATGCCTTCAGTTTTACTTGAGGATGCATGTGCTGATGGGTGTGAATATGTAGGGGCTGGAGAAGTGCCTTTTTTTTTTTCCTTTTAAGCTTTTTATTATGTATAATGTTAAACATATCCAAAAGTAGAGGAAATAATATAATACATTCATCAACTAATGGCCAGTTTTCTTTTTTCTGCATCTCATCCCATCTGAGAAATTCAAAAGAAAATTTTAGACATTGTCTTCTCATCTTAAAAAAAAAACAAAAACCATTTTATTGAGGACTCTTAGAGCTCTTGCAACAATCATACATTAATTATATCGAGCACACTTGTACATAAGTTGCCATCATTATTTTCTAGACATTTACTTTCTATTGAGCCCTTGGTGTCATTTCCTCTTTTTCTCCCCCTCTCCCTTGTAGCCCCTTGATAAATTATAAATTATTATTATTTTCAAATCTTTCATCGACCACTGTCTCCCTTTCCCCATGGTTTCTGTTCTTCATCCCCTTAGGGGTGGGGATATGTGGTTATGTGTCGGTCACCATGATCTGTTCCCCCTTCGTCCCCTCCTCCCCCTCCTGGTATCACTGCTCTCATTCCTGTTCCTGGATTCCGTGTGTCATGAGCTCTTATCTGTGCACATGCTCCAGTCTAGCCCGCAGTGAAAGGCAGTACTAGGGTCAAGATACAGGGGCGGGTGGTGGGGAGGGGGTGAGGAAGCCTCAAAGAGCCAGAGGAGTATTGTTTGTTTCATCAGTGCTTTACTGCACCCTGACTGACTTATCCCTTCCCTGTCACCCCGCTGTGAGGGGATGTCCATTGTCTTCAGATGGACTTTGGGTCTCTGCTCCATTCTCAACAACATGGTTTGTTTGTTTGTTTGGGGTCTTCTGTTGCCTGCTAGTCCCAGAGACCACACAGGCTGGTGTGCTTCTTCCATGTGGGCTTGCTGCTTCTCTGCTGGATGGTCACTTGTTTACCTTCAAGTCTTTATATCTTCTCATCTTTTAATGTTTTTTATTTTTCAGGAGTGTATTTATTTTCAAATATTCAACATCTAGAATCCTTTTTCTGTTTCCCATTGTTTATAATTCCTAGCAATTATAAATGACTCCATATTATTTTCCATTTATATTGGCCTATTTTGGAAATTAAGCCATTTCTGAGTGATAGCTGCTCATAGTGTCAGATTTCTCTGACAAATACTATTTATAAGCATTTCAAATAATTTTCAGAAGTGTGTGTGGTTTCCCCTTAACCCCATTGTCTGGAACACTTAATGTGTATGTAGAAGAACATCATCCTTAAATATTTAAGCTAATTTAAATATTGTTAATAGATAGAGCCTAAAATGAATGTCTATAGTAGCTTTATTTGTAATACCCCAAACTGGAAATAGCTTGGCTATCCATAGGTGGGGGAGTGAATGCTTCCACAAACCATGGCACATCCTGTCATGGAGCTGATGGTACCAACTGTTGATACACAAAATAATTTGTATGTATCTCCAGGGAGTAGCCTGAGTGCAAAAGCCAACCTCGAAAGGATACACAGTGTCTGATTCTATTTGTATAATATTCTTAAAATGATAAGATTATAAAAATGTAAACTAGATTAGTGGTTGCCGAGAGTTAAGGAGGTAGAGCCGCGAGTGTAAAAGACAAGATGAGGGATCTGTGCGGCATGGGCAATGCACTGCACTTCACTGAATCGTTGTTGATCCATGATGCTGTGCTACGGCTCTGGAAGATGCTCTTGTTGGAGTAAGTTGAATAAAGGGCATGAAGAATATCTGTATTATTTCTTAAAACTACAGGGAGATCTACAATTATCATAAAACACAAATTTACTTTTTAAAAAGGGAAGGACTCTTTTTTTTAAACTTTAATATTCATAATATATGTTTCATTAGGAACTACGTAAGCACCATACAGGTTAGATAACATTATTCTGACAAGTTCAGTGTTATCTTAGAAGTAATATCATTTATTTAATAATTGATAATACAATGATTGAAGGAAAATATACTCATGAAGAAAAAATTCATATGAAATGTATTATAGAGTTTATACGTTACTTACCCTAAATGGCAAATCATTTTAAGTATAGTTTAAGAACATCAACAGCACAACCCACACATCCATTGTGTCAAGCACATTTGTACATGTGTTGCCCTCATGTAAAAGCTTCCAATAAAATGATATTTTAATTAAAAAAAGGAAAAAAACATCTATCCTTATTAAAATATGTGCAAATATGAACCTTATATTTGCATATTTGTACAATCCTATGTATACATGATATCCTTTTTTATTATTGTTAGTAAACGCTTTCATTGGTGGCTCTTAGATCTCATCACATTCCATACATTCATCCATTGTGTCAAGCACATTTGTCCGTATGTTGCCCTCATCATTTTCAAAGCAATTTTCTTTCTGAGAAGGATTCTTTTAAAACAAAACCATGACCACAATTCCAAAAACACACAGTGAAAACACACAATTCTGAAAACACACGGTGATTGTCACGTATTCTCTGATGCCTGACAACCCCCGTGTGTCGGAGTGGAACTATGTACCAGAGTCTTTTCCAGGGTTGCCTTTGGGCAGGGAAATGACGAGGCTGTTCTTTGGAGAAAGTTCTGAGTGGATTTACTCCTCCAGCCTTTTGGTTAGCATATGTTCTGTATTGTATAAGAGGGGGGATACATGTTTGCTTCTTTTCCTTGATGTCCAGGCTTTCAATTTTGTTGATTATCTAGCGGCCTCCAAAAGTAAACAAGACATTTTTAAATGTACATTTATGGATTTGTGCATATAAATATTTGCGTATATTTTATAAATTTTAATCCACTATTGCTGGTATCCTAATTTTGATAGCAGTATCGGCCCCCTCTTTGAAGGGTAAAAGCTTCTTCAAGTTGGCTCCTGAGGTATTTAGACGCAGCCGTCTCTGCAGTCTGGTGAGGTTGCCACTCACGTTGCCTAATTCCTGACCAAGCATATCCAGCTACGTCTTCCAGGAGGCTTGGGGGAAACTTTATCAGGAGCTTGACTCCCACAGTGTAGGCTTGACACTGATTGGTCAGTACCACTCACCAACCATGGGGAAGTTACTGAGACTTCCGTGCATTCGTGTCTTTCTCTCTCCTAGAGAGAAGAGTAAATGAAGTAACATATGTAAAACCGAAAACTGCCCAGCACCTAAGAAGGAAATATATGATGGAAATAGTATTCCACCAAGCCAAACCCCCTGCCGTGGACACCAACACATAGCAATTCTACAGGGTTTCTGAGACTTCTGGAGGCAGGCAGCATGCTCATTGTCCTGCTGTGGAGCAGTTAACCTGATGGAACTGCCCCCACTTTGAGGTTAGCAGCCCGACCTTTCCTCCCAGGACCACCAGGGATCATTTGTAATGATCCTAATCGTGACTCCTTCCAGGTTAACAACATTACCTCCGTGATTTTCTTAGCCATGAGGATTAAACGAGATCAAATTGAGGATTTGACTCATCGCCCACTTTACACTTTGGAGCTAATGCCGAACACGTGGCCCTTAGCTGAATGTGTTTACCCACGCATCCTGCTTCCTTCTATCCTTTTTCTCCCCCTCCCTCATCCTCCCGACTTTGTCTCTTTCCATCTCTCTTTCTCTCTAATGGGTGTTAGGTATATTTCCCTTTGTGGGCCCCTTCTTCAATTACAGTATATTTTAAAATATATTTTATGAGTTCTTTGTTATAAAATATATTAATATTATCTTTAATATAATCAGTTAACTGATATATTGTCTTTAATATATCAATTAATATAATAAATATAAGACATTGTATACTCTTTAATATAATTAACATTGTATTAAAATATTTTTTTTACCTAAAATTTTTTTCTATAGAAAATGCTTTTCTATATTTTAAAAGTTAAAACACCTTCTGGGATATTCTTAAACGTTCTTTGGTCCCTAGTATGCGTAAGTCAGCCATGCTGCGCTCATTCTTCTCCGTGACCATGCCAGGACTAGAAACCGCTCCAATGACTCTTTAGCCCTCTCAGAGCCAGACAAGTTTGTATGTCTTTTCTACTTTACAACTACCTGACCATATTAATGAAAGAAGGGCATTTTCTTGAAGAGACTTGGAAACTCCTGAGATCCATGGGTTTTAGGCTTATATCCTCTTTGTTCTCAGATCCCAAACCACAAGGAGTTCCATTGTATCGTGTGATTCTTACCCACAGAGACAGACTACCACCACCATCACACTCCCCCCATACACCCTCTCTCTTAGGGAGTGCGACCTTTTCAAAATTGCCTTCAATCCAAGCTGTACTTTCCAGCTCTCAGGAGAAATAATTGTGTTCAAAACCCATTCTTTGCTGTATCTTCCTTAGAATATATCTTTTCTAACACTGGAACTGTAGACTTTAAGTTTGAGGTACTTAGTTTTCTAACTCCATGGGTGGGAACTAGAGACCACTATCAGAATGCAGTGACTGAGTTGGGGTTGGGTGGATAAACCTGGAGTGAAACCCATTGATTGTTGTTTCTCGTATGTTCCCACAACGCAAGAACCATGAGAGGACTGGCTTAAATGTGGGTATCTGTTGGCAATGGAAAGGAAGGAGCCCTGGTTATACATTGGGCTGCTAAGCTCGAGGTCAGAGAAAAATGAGCCCCAAGCGCTCTGAGGGAGGAAGATGAGGCTTTCTGCTCCTGGAAAGATGGACAGACCCGGAAAGCCCAGAGGAAGTTCTACTCTTTCCCACAGGGTCACTGTGAGTCTAAAATGACTGGGTTTCGGTTTCAGCAGACAATGGAATTGGAGATACCTGTGCAATAAAAATTTTGCATATCCCAAATATCATTGATTTCTTTTTGAATACTCAGGCATGCCCTAAGACATGCAAAAATATGGTAATTAATTTCAGTGAGTGTTCATTATCTTTCTATGATAAATTTCCTGGGGCATAGGGGGCAGAAAAACACACAAAAACAAAACACCAAAACATAATAGAAAGCAAAACTCCTTAAATACCTTTCGGTGAATAGATTGCTTTGAAGTCTCAGTTATGCAGGAAGTGGCTGGTTAACGATTCTTAAATAATGAAGCTTGATATGTTGCCTGGTGATTTATAATGCTAGCTGATAAACTGTGATGATTTAATTGTGCTTCCTCTAGTAATAATCTTAAGTGCTCAAGTGAAGTTCCAGTGATTGGCTTTCTTCTGAACTCAGTCTCCCTGGAGTCTTCAGGCGTCTCTTCTACACAACATCCGAAAACTGACTTCTCACTGTTCCTGTTTTAAATAATACAAATCAATTAAAACACACAGCTGTTTAACAAAACTTCTCAGTGTTGGTGGCGGTCTCCGTGGGTATTTCCTGATGGCTCATAATGACATCAATTTAGTGCACCTGGTAGGCTGTGTGTGAACTGGAAGTGGCTTAATTCTTAAATGACAAGAAAATGAAGAAGCCTTTACGGCTTACCGCTGCTGCTCCAGTCACTGCCTGCTCCCTTCCTGGCTTCTGCCGCGGTGGCGTTTTATTTAAATGGAACTGCAGACATCATGTCGTTGTTTCTCAGTAATTTGCTGCTAATTTGTTGAATCTGAGTTTCTAGGCGTTAATTCTGGGCACCGATAAGTCACTTTGGTGGGTAGGTTTATGGCACCACAGTAAACAGATTCTCTCTCCTGCAGGCTTTTGGTAAAACCTTCTGATGTTCTCACAGTGCTCAATGGCTCTAGCACACTTTGTTGTCTTGGAGTGAAATGCGCTTTACTCAATGCAGCCTCCCTCTCTTTGCTGTCTTATAGTAATAATCACGGTGCTGCTTCTCTCGGTCGCCATTAGTAATTATGTTTACGTCAGCAGCACAGGCAATGTGATCTTTAATGTTTATTGAACGCCGATGCTGTGGGTATCATATAAAGTGTACTACATTCATTTTTGTTACTGGTGCAGAAACGTCCGGTGTCATTCATACTCCACTGTGTTTTTTTTAGATTTGGGAGAAGCAGGGAGAAAGAGAGAGAGAGAGAGAGAGAGAGAATTTTGTTTGTTTGTTTGTTTGTTAGACTTTCCTAATATTAATCAGTATATGATATTTCTTACTTAATTTTTCTCTAAAGGTTTTAGTCTTATAGCCTGGAGTCTTTTTAGTGTCCTATCTCAAACTATATAGATATTGGTATAACAGTTCTTTCTTTCTCATTCAGCTTTTACTTTACTTGCTAAAAATTTCTGACCACTCACCAAAAATTATGTGTTCCAATTAATCGAAGTAAAACAAAGGGTGGTTTATTATTCAGGGACCTTGCTAAGTGAATAAAATGTTTTGAATGAATCAATATATGTGAATAAAATGTTTAGTTTTATCCCATGTTCATGAGAGTTCAAAAAATGTAGTTAAATAGCAAAAAAATCTGTTTCTTAAAAATAACCAGGATATACCGATCTATTTGAGATTTTTAAACTTTATTTCACCAGATACAAAAAG
The DNA here is from genome assembly GCF_000313985.2 of Echinops telfairi. Lineage (NCBI taxonomy): Eukaryota > Metazoa > Chordata > Mammalia > Afrosoricida > Tenrecidae > Echinops > Echinops telfairi. The sequence goes on along the minus strand of NW_022111373.1, from coordinate 68,403,813 downwards.
CGTTAGTGCTCTTTGCTATAGACACCTCTGGGTGACGAGAGCACTGCTTTGCTTTTTACCACCAAGTTACATTTTTGACTCAACATATATCTTGAATTTGTACATTGTCAGCCTTTAACTTTTCTCAGCATTTCATTGGTCCTTGAAACTTCTACTCCTGATAAAGGAACAGCTTATAAATATAAAAATAAAATATCATTTTAAAGATTTAATAATTAATTTTAATATTATTCATCTTAGCACATTTCATTTTGATAATTACCTACCATCAATTTTTAATTTTTAATAAACATCTTAGTTCCCAGACTTCAAGTTTGAAGAATATTTATGTTCTCATTTTCAGTTTTTCAGAAAGAGGCTAATAGTGGGAGGCAAAGCAGCAGGGGACGCAGTGAGAGGAAGTACCCTGGGGGGAGTGGGGGGGCAGGAAGACCAAGGAGGCACAGGCCTGGGGAGGAAATGAAAGAGGCTGCTGGTAGACTTAGCTGGTTGTTAGCTTCCTAAGAAAGATGCTGTTTGTTTTATTTTTATTTTATGTACAATAGTTTCTATACACACATATTCTGCAATGCATTTTTTAAACTTTTCCTTTTTATTCTACTTCTTGCCTCCTTCTGCTATCATTTTTTTGAACCTGTCATTTTCATTTGCTCCTTTCCAAATCAGCTGCTAAAATCCCCATATTATATTCTCAGTCCATATTTTAGAGTTAAATATTTAGCCCATCAGTAGAAATAATACCAATGTACATGGCTTGGCAGTTATTTTCTTGAATGATAATTTTAATTTTTCTAATACATTAATCTATTTTAATTCTCTGCTGTCCAATATGAATTTCAAAAATATTTCAAGTGGTATAAATACATAATATATTATTACTATATTATTATTACTACTTTTTAACTTTATATTTTAATTTGTTAATTATGACTTATTACATACACTGTAACTGTCAAAGCTAGTGCATAACAACTCCGTGGTGGAGGGGAGAAAATCAGCGTCAGGAAACCTAGGCTAAGGGGAGTGTCTGGCTTTTGTCCCCCAACAAATAGCAAACAGCAGAAAGCCAACAAACTGCACAGTTACTCTGATTCTGTTATGGGAGGATGCAGCCACATTTATCAGGAGAGACACTTTTTTTTTTTTCTTACATTGAACTCCAGGAAGATCATTTCACAAGTATTTTCTTAGATTTCACTAGTCTAGCCCTAGGAGAGGGGCAGGGAGGTTCAGTTGTGGTGTAGTGCTGTGAGAGAGTTTCAGTTATGTCCTGGATGGGTGCCACCTTAAACTATGAGGCTGCTTTCTAGTAATTCTGTTCAAATTCAGCCAGCGTATTTTGAGTACTATGATGTTTTGAAACTTCTTGAATGTGAATGCCTTTATACTGGGTGTGTGCTGTATGCCTACCTCCCCCTTCTACTGTCTTATATTGTGTTATTTCACTTCTTTAATTTGCCTACAATTAAATTCATTTACCTTCAATAGGTATTCGAATTTGCATTTGTAATATTGATACAAGGTACAGAGGAAGAGCTTCAGAAACAAACAAACAAACAAAAAACTGTCATAGAATCGACTCCAATTCTTAAGAGGCTGGAGAGGATGGGATGAAATGGGGTGGGACAGGATATAGGATAGGATGTATGATATAGGATAGGATAACTCCAGTGTTCCCAGGGCTGTACGTCTTGGCAGAAGCAGACTGTCAGTTTCCTCCTGCAGAGTGACTGGTGAGTTTGGGCTGCCAACTCTTTGGTTAGCTACTGAACACTTTGAACTACCAGAACTTAGAGCTTCTATATCCGAGGACATGAATTTCAGGATATAACTTTGACTGTTCTTCTGAATTAAAAGTGATATTGGACCTTAAAACAATTATGATCATTATTTTTTATGATTAAAAAATAATGCAATTAAACACAAAAACTCCAAGCCAATAAATAGCATAGAGAATACTCAAAAACCATAAACATTCAAAGTTACCACTATTGATATTTCAGTGCATATATTATTCCAGAAATTGTATGCACACACCCAAATACACCTGCTTTTAGAAATTATCTCACAGACTTCTCTTGAAGACAATATTTAAACATATTTAGGCTTTCTTTTTAGTGACTGCCTAGAATTTCATTGTAAGGTTGTATCATAATTGTTTCAATCAATTTCTTGTGGATATGAATTCCTTGCCATTGTGGCTGAGGAAATGGCATGGGGGCCACATCTGAGCTCTTCTGGCTACACAGAAGCCAAGGAGAATCCAATTTGGTACCAGACCAAGTTCAATTTCCATAATGCAGAGGTCAGATCTGCCTCCACCTCCATCCTTCTGTACCCTATTCTGACACCAACCATTCCTTCCCACAGCACTCTTACTCTCTGGGTTTGATCATTTGGTGCAATGGCTGCACAAAATTTGCAATTATAAGGTTTATTAGGGAAGCTAGTGGCTTACAACATGCTAGGGACATGAAACAGTCCTTTCCAGCAGTGGGGGCAGGCATGTCTCTCTCTAACCCTCAGCCTTCCGCTCATGGTCCCTTGGCCTCTACCTTGCCCTGTGGGCCAGGAAGTCCACCACTGGGCCTCACTGGCTCAAGGCTGCCTCCCCGTTCTGCCTCCTAGTTTCAGTGCTATGGTCTCTGGTGCTTGTGCTACCTTCCTCACCTCTCACATGTACTTCACTGCTGAGTCTTCTTTCTTGATGGCCATGGGATTCCTGTTGCGTCTGAGATGCTCATTCTTAGAATCAGTGCAATGATAACACTGACCAGTCCCTGGGCTAGAGTCAGCTACACCTGATACATGCTCCTTGTCCATTCACTGGGTGGGAGTTACAAAGATTATGGATAGAAGAACAGCCACATGAACAATTTACCTTTTCTGTATTCGTATTAGACATTGTTCCTAAATGAACATTTTAATGCGTAGGACATAGACCGATGTTAGCTTATTTCTCAGGACTCATTTTTAGAAGTGGAATTGGTGACATTCAAAAGGCTTTGCTGAGATCACACCACGTCAGTCTCAGAAAAGGTGTAGTGATTTCTCCTGGCAGCAGGATAATGTTGCTAGTGACCATTGAGTTGATTTGGGCTGTGGCCTTTTTGAAGCTGATCACCAGGCCTGTTGTTCAAGCACCTCTGAATGGCTTTGAACCTCCAACCTTTTGGCCTGTGCTCCAGTTGAGTACCTTAATTGTTTGTGCTATTCAGGGACTCCAGCAGTGTTCATACACTTATTCCCTAAATGCTCTCTGACATTGTCATAGGTCTTCCTCCTAATCTGAAGTCATCCAGGTTTTTGACATGACCATCATGTCACTAAGAGCCACACTCCAGACGACCGAGGTGACTAATGCGTAGCTAAAATGAAGGTTCTTGTGGTGGCAGTTGATTGACACATACACTTTCAACCTTGGTGAGGTTGACATACTGCTGTCAGAACTCAAGGGTCTAATTTACATTCTTGCCAAGATTGGGAGTTGTTTCTGTGGTCCAGAGGTAGCTTGCTAGTGCCTCTGCCAACATTCCTGGCCTTTTCTTTATAAACGTCACTGGGTTTTTACAAATGATTGAATAGAACTCTGTGGAAGCCCTCATGTCCTGCCTCTTCAAGAATATGTGATATGATCTTGGATGGCGAGAGTTTTTGGACCTGGCATTCTCAATCAGCCACCTCACCCATTAACAATGCTGTGGACTATTTGATTGAGTAGCCCTGCCAGGATGAGGTAGCTGTGAATGCACTGCCCCTGAAAGAATTAAAGGGTAGAATGCTTTTAAAATTTTATCCATAAGAATGTAAAACGGTACCCCTATTTTGAAAGAGTCTGAAAGTTTCTTACAAAAGTAAATATAAGCTTACCGTTCAGTTCAGTAATAGTGCTCCTGAATACTTACCCACTTGAGATTGAAAATTTAGGTCCACATGAAAACCTGAACACAAATGTTTTTAGAAGCTTTAATCATAGTTGCTGAAAGTTGAAGACAACCAAAATATCCTTCAATAGGTAAAGAGATAAACAAGCTGTGGTGGATCCACAGAATGGAGTATTATTCAGCAATGAAAAATAAATGAACCATCATGTCACTAAGAGACATGGAGGAACCTTAAGCCCATAGTACTCAGTGAAAGAAGGACAGCGTTTGAGAAAGCTCTGTTTGTGTCCAAACCATAGGACATCCTGGAAAGGACACAAGTAGGAGGGTAATGAAAAGATTAGTGGCTGCCAGAGTTCAGCGTGGGAGGAGAGGGATGAATGAGGGAATATCCAAAGGGAGACAACAGAACAACCCTTTTGTTGGCACGGATTGCAGCAGGCATAGTGCAACATTGGAGGTCGCTGCTATGAATCAGGATTCTGATCATGTTAGTAGAGTGGAATTCTACAATGGTAGATTCTAGACGCTGGGAGAAGCAGTAGGTCCCATGGCATTCAGTTCCTCAGTGTTATTTTCGGAATTGTACCTCAAAAGTTATCTACCTCACTGTCATTGAAGCAATTTTAAGAGTAGCCCTGTACTTATTTGTTTGTTTGTTTATTCAGCTCTTCTGATGAAGGTTTTAACTAGCTAGAGTAGATTCTGTTTTTTTGGATTTGAAGCTTACTGAAACATTAATATGATTTACACAGAGCTTTGGCCCAAAGAGTTTCTTCCACAGGTTGGAATTCAACTCTGAAAACAGAAACAGAAATTAGATCCTTCTACTAACTAGTAGTGTGACTGAGGACAAGCTAGCTTTCCTTTTCTGCAAAATGGGAAAATGTTGTCACAATGATGAATATTATAAGGACTATCTCATTGGATTTTTGTGAGTATTATGTGAACTAATGCATGCTGTGTTCTTAACAGTGGTTGGCACGCAGTTGATGCTGTAAATGTGAGATATTCTCTTTTTTTGGCTGGGTACAGTGTACTTTATTGCTGGTACATGACATGGTCGGGTTCTCTAAGCCCCTCCCCTTCCTTCAGGGGGTCTGGATGGAATATTCTCAGTGTGTTGGGGGATTGAATTAGGGGCAAAAACCCCCCAGTAGCTGAGGGCCTCTCTTCCTCTGGTGCCATTGCTGGGGCTGGTGGCCCAGGGGGGCTCTTACTCCTTGGACGCCATGTGGACCATGAGGTCCACTACCCTGTTGCTGTAGCCAAATTCATTGTCATACCAGGAACTGAGCTTGACAAAGTGGTCGTTGAGGGCAATGCCAGCCCCAGCATCAAAGGTGGCAGAGTAGGTGTCACTGTTGAAGCCACAGGAGACAACCTGGTCCTCAGTGTAGCCCAGGATGCCCTTTAGGGGACCATCAGCTGCCTGCTTCACCACCTTCTTGATGTCATCGTACTTGGCAGCTTTCTCCAGATTCAGGATGGACACATTGGAGGTGGGGACATGGAAGGCCATACCAGTCAGTTTCCCATTCAGCTCCAGCATAACCTTGCCCGCAGCCTTGGCAGCGCCAGTAGATGCGGGGATGATGTTCTGAGCAGCCCCACGGCCATCACGCCAGAGTTTCCCAGAGGGGCCATCTATAGTCTTCTGGGTGGCAGTGATGGCATGGACTGTGGTCATTAATCCTTCCACGATGCCAAAATTGTCATGGATGACCTTGGCCAGGGGAGCTAAGCAGTTGGTGGTGCAGGAGGCATTGCTGACAATCTTGAAGGAGTTGTCATACTTCTCATGGTTCACGCCCATCACAAACATGGGGGCAGCAGCAGAAGGGGCAGAGATGATCACCGCCTTTTGGCACCGCCCTTCAAGTGAGCCCCAACCTTCTCTGGGTTGGTGAAGACACCAGTGGACTCTACGACATACTCAGCACCGGCCTCACCCCACTTGATGTTGGCGGGATCTTGCTCCTGGATGATGGAGATGGCCTTCCCACTGACAATAAGCTTCCCATTCTCAGCCTTGACAGTGCCATTGAACTTGCCGTGGGTGGAATCATACTGGACCATGTAGACCATGTAGTACAGATCAATAAAGAGTCATTGATGGCAACAATATCCACTTTGCCAGAATTGAAAGCTGCCCTGGTGACCAAGCGCCCAATGCAGCCGAATCCGTTCACGCCAACCTTCACCATCGTGTCTCCGGGATGCAGCTGGGACTGCATGGGAATGGGAGAGGCAGCTGTCTGTCGCATGAGGAGGAGCAGAGAGCTGAGATATTCTTATTATTAATCTATAAATTTTGAAAAAAGGAAAAGGGCATGGATATTATTTTATTCTTTATACAATATAGCATTAAAATAGAAGAATTGGTAAGTTTCAAGTCTGATTTCAAACAATCATATTGTCACATTCCCAGGATGATCATTTATTGAAAAGAAAGCTCAGACAGACTACTTAGAGGTCACACTTATTTGATTAACTAGATAAATTTTTTTTTTTAATTTCGTATTTAAAAACCAATTCAAAGAGCTTGTGAACAAAATTTCTTCATCTGGAGAGATCATCAGTGTTAGATGGCTAAATGGAAGCACATTGTTTTATGGGTTAGCAATCACTAGAGGGATGGTCCCAGGTTACAAAGGCAGTAGATGGAACCTGTGCCCTCACGAGAATCTGTCCATAGGCTCTCCTTGAGCCATGTCATTAGCACTTGTGGTCAATAATCTATAGTTGGCATTGGACCTGTGGTCAAATCTACACGTTTCCACTGAGGCGTAGTTAGAGCTGTAAAATATAGGTAGACTTGCATGATCTAGCTAGTGTAGTAAGTTCCCTAAGTCACTTGTTGAATTGTGAAAGGAGTTCATTTCAATACATGTTTACATGTCTTCCTGTGATCAGAATGCCCATTTTCAGCCGTGCTTGTTTTCTCCTTCCACCTCCACCCTGAGTCCTATTGAAATAAAAGCATAACAAACGCACACCTTCTGCCATGGCGTCAACTCTGACTCATAGTCAACCAATAGGTCTGAATAGAACTTCCCCTGTGGGTTTCAGAGGCTGTGAATCTTTACCGGAAGAGAAGCCTAATCATTCTCCCCAGAAGTAGCGGTGGGCTCAAACAGCTGGCCTTGTGGTGAGCCGCCCAATACCACCAGACTTCCTCACACCCTTACAGGGAAACCAGGCAGGGTTTTCATACTTAAAAACAAACAAACAAACAAAACTACTGACTGCCATTGAGTTAATTTAAACTCAAGTGATCCTATGACATGGAGTTGGAAGGTTGCTTATGGCAATTCATTAAAGATTCCTGAAGCCTTCTAAACTAAAGAATTGATACCTATCAATTATGGTGTTGGCAAAAATATTGATTATACGATAGATTTCAGAAGAATGAATAAATTTCTCTTTGAAGAAACATGGAATTTGTCTTAGAAACGAGGATGGTGAGACTTCATCTCACATGCTTTGGACATGCTATAAGGAGGGGCCAGTCCCTGTAGTAGTACACCTGCCTGGTTTATATGCTTGGTAAAGTAGAAGGTAGGCAAATAAAGGAAGATCCTCAACAAAATTGATTGATCCGATGACTGTAACAAAAGTATAGCAATGATTATATGGTTGTTGTCGGATGGTCGGGTTTTGTCAGCTCCACAGGGGCCCTGTGAGTCCATACTAACCAGATAGTGCCTAACAACAGCAAAGCCTTCCTATTCCTACATCTACTTGCAGGACTATACACAGCCAAAATAATTTAAAACAGCCAATGATTGAATATAGGCGAGAGCTGGTGATGCTAACAACAAGGTCTGCAGTTCAAAACCACCAGCTGTTCTGCAGAAGAAAGATGGGGCTTTCTACTCCCATAAAGAGTTACAGTCTTTGAAACTCACAGGGACAGTTCCACCCTGTCCTGCAGGATCACTATGAGTTGACATAGTGGCAGTGATTTTGGAGTTTAGTTATGACTGATTTTAATAGGATTAAGAGTCCTGTAAAGTGGTCACCTTTGACCCCAAATCCTTCTCATAGGTAGCAATACTCATCAAAATGCAATGACTTCCCATATTTTCAACAATTTTATTCCAATTATTTGCAAGCCTGTTTGACACCAGTGCATTTCTCACCACCTAGAAAGACTACGTAAACAATTATGGCAGCTCTTGAGCATGTGAATGAAGGTTCCCTAAACTTAGATGTAGAAGAATCAAGTTGTAACTTTAGACATATTTGAGGTAAGGTTTTCTCCATTGATTCAGACAGCTCTTCCTACAGAAGTGGGCCTGTACAGGAGCTAGTCTTCTAAGAATAGATCTTTCTTCCATGGGTGGGACTTTTCATCAAATCATTCTCATTTTATAGACTCATAGATCATGAAATTTTTGAGCCAGCTGATTTGGGTTTCAAACTGGATTTACCCTAAGCTGAGGGGAAGTATCTTAGGGGATATCCTAGGTTCAGGAGCCCTGGCAGCACATTGGTTAAGTCCTCAGTTGCTAACTACAAGGTTGGTAATGGATCAACTCCACAAGGGCTCTGAGGAAAGAAAGAACTTTACTCCTGTAACAATTCACCCCGTAGCTTTCCAGTGGATTCTATTAGTGACCATTTAGGATAGAGAATGGTCTCATTGGGTTTCCAATGCTGAAAATATGTACAAAAAAATGTTGACACATCTTTTTCCCAGGGAGCAGCTGGTAGATTCAAACCACCAACTTCAGTTTGTGATCAGCTGTGTACTTTACCACTGTACCATCAGCATACCACTACCTCCAATCCCTCTACTCCCGCCCATCCCCTGGAAAATATAAAAGCCTAGGAAATTCTCTGGGGCAGGTCTGCATTGTCATATACGAGTAGGAATTGACTTGATGGAATACAAACAGTAAAGTAACATTCTATATACATGCAAGGATGTATGGAGGGGAATACATGGGGGAGAGACAAACTA
>NW_022111373.1:68388246-68393733 GCF_000313985.2 Echinops telfairi | reverse complement strand
AAAAAAGAAAAGTTTGGAAAAGTCTGAGCTAGAGAGTACATTGCCTAGATAGGATTCAAAAGACTGACAGGTTAAAACCAGACAATTAACACAGCCTTGTGCCTCCACATGGGGAGTTTTAGAATTGAGACGTGTCAGATCTATCTTTTGAGGAAGTTGAACCAGGGATTTATAAGCCTTTATTATTCCTATCCAAGGAGCTCTGGTAGCATAGTGGTTACATGTTGGGCTGCTAACCACAAGGTCAGCAGTTCTATACCACTAGCTACTCCAAGGGAGAAAGGCTGGGCTTTCTAATTCTGTACAGAATTAATAGTCTCAGAAACCCACAGGGGTTTCTATAGAGTCAGTATGAGTCAGCATCAATTCAGTGACAATGAGCTTGGTTCTGTTATTATTATTTATTCATAACTGTCCTTGTTGTTGGAGTTGTTAGTTGCCGTTGAGCCGGTTCCAATCTGTAGCAACCCTATGCACAATATAACACAACAGAAACACTGCCCTGACCTACACTATCTTCAGATTGGTTCTTATGCTTGAGCCAATGGTAGATAGCCAATTTTTTGTTGGGTTTGGTGAACCAGTTTTTAAAATGGCATTTGTAATCAAGGTTCTCTCTAAGGTGGGTGGCTTGGAAGCTGCCCAATGTGGAAATCACAAATTTACATTCCTTACTCCTTTTTAACATTCATCTGCACAGCAGAGTATTTAAATTCCCATAGCGATCCTCATTCCACCCAGAGGAATAAATAATGAGATGAAACTATGCTTGTAGCATAGGATCCCTGGCGGCATAGTGACAGAGTCTATACATTGGGCTGCGATTTGCCAAGGTCAGCAGTTCTATACCACCAGATACTCTACAGGAGAAAGATGGGGTTTCCTACTCCCCCAAAAGTTCAGTCTTGGAAGCTCACAGGGGAGCAGTTCTACCCTGACCTATAGGGTTTCAATGAGTCGGCATCAACTCAATGGCAATGAGTTTTTGAGTATGCTTGTAACATTTATTTATGTCATAAATCCCATTATACTTCTGGGGAAATACTTCATTTTTATTTCCTTGCAAAGCATATATCACAAAGAGAAATAGTGTCAATCAACCCGGAAGTGACACACTGTCTTTTGTTCTTAACTGAGATCAATGTGACCACGTTTACCTCCGCATGTGCCAAAATTGAGTGGTAAAATAAAAATTGTTTTTAGACTCCACTGCCTTGTATATGATTACTTCATTCACCTTTCAAACCGAGGTCTCCGCCCCACAGCCTCTGGTGCCTCTGGCCTCAGCCATGGTCATTTCAGACATAGATCTCAACCTCGCTCAACTGGTGACACCTCTCCCCAAGAGTCCTGAGGTCTCTCGCTACTTCTGAGGTGGCTCTTTGACACAGAGAAATGGCTTTAATGGAGAAATGATAGTGATGTGTTTCAGCAGCCCAGATTCCCACAGAAACCAAGCATAAGATTTGCTGCACACCCTCTACTAAGGTTGAGACTTAATCCCATCCTAATCTGATCCATTAGCAAAGTAGAGAATTCCCTCCAAAATGGAAGTGTAACCACAGCTGGAGGCTAAATGGGATTATGATGAGCATATCTCATGAAGTTTATATATATATTTTCTCGTGTATTTTTTTTTTCACATAACATAAAGTTTCTCCTTCTGTTTGTGTGACTTTATTCAACAGAGCCCTTGTGCCTAGGGAACTCTTTTTGCCAAGGACAAGTGTTTTGCAAGGTCCCTGGGTGGTAACATTGGCTTGCACTTGACTACTAACATAAATATTGGTGGTGCTCCCACACCCAACAGCACTGCAGAAGAGAACCCTGGTATCTGTTTCTATAAAGATTCCAGCCACAAAAACCTTATGGGAGGCTCTACTTTGCAACGCCTGGGGTTACTGTAACTTAGAAGTGGGTATGGTGTTTTGTTGGGTTTGGGGTTTAGCGGGAACTAAGTCCACTTGCAGATCTATGCACGTTCTTCCCAGACTCTGATTAAGCATGGTGCTATACCCCTTGTTTGTGGGGGGGAAAACCCTCACTCCTTTTTAGAATGAAAGTATGAGATGAATTGGAAGATAGGGAGGGAGACTGAACCTGAGGAAGCTTATCTAAAGGGATTCGGCTGGTAGTACAGCATATGTTCGTGAGGATTTTATGTCATTCACCTGCCCGATTCTAGGTTTTTATGGAAAGTGCCTTCTTAGGTATTAAAACTTCAACCACTTATAGAAGAAATTCATTTCACTTTCAAATGAAGTAGGAATAGAAGGTGAGAGTAAAGAAATAGAAGAATGGGGGAAATAAATCTATGTACATATATTTATATGTTAAGTATTAAGGTAGTAGACAGACATTGGGCCTCTACTCAAGTACTCCCTCAACCTAAAAACACTTTGTTCTAGTGACCTGGCCTTCCTTGATGCTCACCTTTGCAACAGGATCACTGAAGACAAAATGGGTGCATAAGCAAATGTAGTGAAGAAAGCTGACGGTGCCGCTATCAAAAGATATAGCACCTGGGGTGACAAAGATATGATTTAAGATATTAAAATAATAATCTATAACTTTTCAAGGGTTCATGAGGGAGGACAGGTGGGGGAGGGAGAAAATGAGCTGATATAAGGGCTCAAGTAGAAAGAAAATGCTTTCAAAATGATGACAGCAGCATATGTACAAATGTACTTGACACAACGGATGGTTGTATGGATTGTGGTAAGAGATGTAAGAGCCCCCAATAAAAGTATTTAATTATATATAGCGTCTGTGGTCTTAAAGGTTTAAAGATAAATAAGCAGCCATCTAGCTGAGAAGCAACAAAGTCCACATTGAGGAAGCACACCGGACTGTGTGATCTTGAGGTGTCGATGGTATCAGGTATCAGGCATCAAAGAGTGCAGAGTGGGGACCCTAAGCCCATCTGTAGACAGTTGGACATCCCCTTACAGAAGGGTCACAAGGCAGAGATGAGCCAGTCAGGGTGCAGTATAGCACCAATGAAACATGCAACTTTCCTCTAGTTCTTTAATGCTTCCTTCCCCCCACTAACATCACCCCAATTCTACCTTACAAATCCAGCTAGACCAGAGCATGGACACGGGTACAGATAAAAGCTGGAAACACAGGGAATCCAGGACAGATAAACCCCTTAGGAGACTGATACTGAAAGTAGTGATACAAGTAGGGGGAGAAAGAGGAAACTGATCACAGTGATCTACATACATCCCCCTCCCAGGGGGCCAGACAACAGAAATGTGGGTGAAAGGAGACATGGGTCAGTGTAAGACATGTAAAAATAACGATAATTTATAAATTATCAAGGGTTCATGAGGGAGGAATGGGAAAGAGGGGCTGATACCAACAGTTCAAGTAGAAAGAAAATGTTTTGAAAATGATGATGGCAACAAATGTACAAATGTGCTTTACACGATGGATGGATGGGTGGGTTCTGATGAGTTGTATAAGCCCCCAATAAAATGACTTTTAAAAAAAGAAATAAAAGCAAGAAGATATAATATATATATACCTGATTTCTGTACTTCTTATTTTACCTTTAAACTCAGCCCCATAGGCAGAGATTCCACAGGCTGAATCCGTAATCTGAGAAGTTACTGCTCTGATTTTGTCAGATTCTAAGGACTGGCAGCGGTTGTATTTTAATTAAAGACGTCCCCGGGAAGAAACAGTACTAGTTCTTTCTGGGAGTTTTGAGACTTCAATGAAACTTTATTTAATTGATGTTTTACTTAGCTTTTCACATTGGCATTTCTAAAAACTGAGCATTCCTAATTTTGTCAGCAAGAATATTACTTAATTCTTCATCTGATCCTTTACCTTTAACTTCCTGTACGGAGCACGATGTGCAGTATAAATCTCTAGGGAGATGTGCATGTTCAGTTTTCACACTGATGTAGCTGAAGTTCCCCTAGTTTTCCCGGTATGTGTTTAAGGGGAAGTAGTGTAGTTGTTTTGATCATTGGTCACAGCCACAGAAAATTTTCAGATGCTCCTAATGCTCATAATTGACTATTGTTTTAAACTCTGGTATTTTTTTTAAAGGAGCCCTCTGGTGGCCTAATGGTTAATCACTCAGCTGCTAACTGAGGTTGGCAGTTCAAACCCACCCAGCAACCCTGCCGGAGACAGACCTGGCCATCCAGAGCCATCGTCACACAGGGCTGCTCTGAGTTGAAATTGGAGTCAATGGCATGTAACAATAAAAACAAATGGGGTTGTTTTTTTTTCAAAAATTGGGGTGAGGAAAGAATGCTTCCTCTTATTGTTAAAAGAAAGCAAAGTATGGAGTTACCAAGTTAAACAGAAACAGTATCACCAATATTAATGTAGTAAACTTTTTTTTCTGAATGAATACATAATGCTTTATAGTTGATATTTCCCCAAATCTGAAAAATACAATTTACTTTATGGAAATCTGTGTGCTTGTGAAGTGTTCATTTATTTTTTTCTTTTAATTAATTAGTTCCCAAAGCCTTTGAACTACAATCTGAGTCATAAGGATGCATTGTAAAGAAGACAGACATTAGACAGCAAAACCTGTAAACGCTAGAACCTGTGTGAGGCAGAAACGGGTTGGAAAAAGAAAACTCAACTGTTTTCCACTAAAGCTAACAATAGAAAAGCATAAACCGATACCCTGACAAAGGCAGAAAACTTGTGAGATCCGGAAAAATGAGGCAGCCTCATCAAATGTCTGCTTTCTCAGCTTTTAGGATCGTCATAAAGAGCTATCTCTTATGACCTGTACGTCCTGAACAAACCCCTAAGTCCATAGCCAAGGAATGGATTCCACTCAGAGTAGATAGGTCACATAAACTTATTTTGCCTGTTATTAATACAGCCACACCAACTTTCTTTTTCTAAGTATTTGCCTGCTAAATCTTTCTCTATACCTTAGCTTTAATCGTCCTGTCCTTTGTAAAATATAACTATTAATGTGCTTCATGTTTCTACACATTTTGGCAAACTTAAAAAGAGGTGTAACTCTCACCATGGAAAGTACACATGGCAGTTCCCTCGCCGCCCCACTAAGATTCCCTTAGGTACCCCTGTATGCGAGCCGCACTCACCCTACCCCAATCTTCTGCTTTTTCCATACACATGTCACATAAGTGGATTCATAGAGTAAAAAGCTTCTTTTGAGTCTGGCTTCTTTCACTTTGCATAATTATTTAAGGTTCACTGCAGTTGTATCAACGTCCATTTCTTTGATTACTGAGTTATCTTCCATTGCACGGGTATATCACATTTGGTTTATCCATTCACCAGATGTCAGACCTTTAAGTGGTTTCCAGTTTGGGGAGTTTAAGAGTACAATTACTAAAAAGACTCATGTGCAGAATTTTTTGGCTGATAGCAGTTATAATCTCATTTGGGCAAATTTTTTCCCAGTAGTATTCATGGGTCATTTGGTAAGTATACACTTTATAAGAAAGTGCCAAATGGTTTTCCTTAGTGCTTGAACCT
>NW_022111373.1:68386358-68387340 GCF_000313985.2 Echinops telfairi | reverse complement strand
CATTTGCTTTCTGCTTGAGCCCTTGGTATCAGCTCCTCATTTTTCCCCTCTCCCCCACCCTCCCTCATGAACCCTTGATAACTTATAAATTATTATTATTTTGTCATGTCTTACACTGACCCATGTCTCCCTTCACCCACTTTTCTGTAGTCCATCCCCCTGGGAGGAGGTTATATGTAGATCATTGTGATCAGTTCCCCTTTTCTCCCCCACCTTCCCCTTCCCCTTTTGGTATCACTACTCTCATTATTGGTCCTGAGGACTTTGTCCTGAATTCCCTGTGTTTCCAGCTCTTATCTGTACCCATGTACATGCTCTGGTCTAGCCAGATTTGTAATGTAGAATTGGGGTCATGATAGTGGGAAGGAGGAAACATTAGAGAACTAGAGGAGAGTTGTATGCTTCATCGGACACCACCCCTTCTTTACCTTCACCTACAATCCTGGTATTCATCCTCTTTGAGGTGTGTGGGGGGTGGGGTGGGGGTGGGGGAGGAAGCATTAATGAACTAGAGGAAAGTTGTATGTTTCATTGGTGCTGTACTGCACTCTGACTGGCTCATCTCTGCCTTGTGACCCTTCTGTAAGGGGATGTCCAATTGTCTACAGATGGCTTTCGGTCTCCACTCCACACTTCCCCCTCATTCATAATGGCATGGTTTTTTGTTCTGGCTCTTTGATGCCTGATACCTGATCCCATCGACACCTCATGATCACACAGGCTGGTGTGCTTCTTCCATGTGGACTTTGTTGTTAGATGGCCCCTTGTTTATCTTCAAGCTTTTAAGACCCCAGACTCTATATATTTTAGTAGCTGGGCACCATCAGCTTTCTTCATTACATTTGCTTATTCACCCATTTTGTCTTCAGCAATCTTTTGGGAAGATGAACATCACGGAGTGCCAGGTTATTAGAACAAAGTGTTCTTGTGTTGAGGGTGTGAGGCCCAACGTCTGTCTGCTACCTTAATACTTAACATATAA
>NW_022111373.1:68383362-68384314 GCF_000313985.2 Echinops telfairi | reverse complement strand
TTATGCTTCCTGTTTTCCCTGTCCACCACTTGTTTGTCAGTTTGTTCTACTGTGGTATCTTGGATGTTGTGATGCTGGAAGCTGTGTCACTGATATTTCAAATGCCACCAGGGTCACCCAAAGAGAACAAGTTTTAGCAGAGCTTCCAGATGAAGAACAGACACAAAGAAGGAATTGACTGTCCACTTCAGAAGAATTAGCTGCTGAAAATCTTATGCTTAGCATATTGTCAAATCCTAAAGGCCTAATGACTAGAAGCAGAACATTTGTCATAAATAGTGCCAGAGCACAGGCCCTTGGGTCAGGATGCACTCAAATTTGGCAAAGGAAGAGCTGCCTTCTCAAAGTAGTTTACCATAATGTCAGAAACCCTAAGGGAGTAAATCCTTTGAAACCATTGCTTGCTAAAGTACTCAAAATGAGAAGAAACAGCTGAAAAACAATCTAGTAATTTCAACTTGGCAGTATATGAACTGTGAATCTAGGAAAATTGCAAGTCATCAAAAATGAAATGGAGTGCATCAAGATTGACATCCTAGGCATTGGCCATTTAAAATCAGAGAATCTCATGGTTCCCTATGTCAGGAAGGGCACAATCAAGAGGAATGGCCCAGCATTCACTGTCACAAGGGAATTTCAAGATCTATCTTGAAGTAGAATGCTGTCTGGGGTAGAATTATATCTGTCTCCCAGGAAATCCAGTCAGTCCAACTATGATTCAAATTTCTCTGCAAAGTTGGTCTTCTCTCAGGGCTTCTGGTTGCCTGTGCCATGTAGTCCCTGGCTGTGTCCACCTGTGGAGCAGAGCTATCAGAATAGAAAGAAGAGAGTGAGAAAGGAATTGAGTTCTACCACAGTCTTCAGTCTGAAGGCTGGAGAAAGTTGACAGAGTGGTTGCAGCATTAGGCTGGAACATAAAGACAATTGTGAGGATGATGCAGGACCCGGCTCT
>NW_022111373.1:68374454-68375308 GCF_000313985.2 Echinops telfairi | reverse complement strand
GAATGACGTGTGAATTATATGCCAACACAACTGTTAAAACTAAATAAAAACTCCAGCTCCTTTGAGGTCCATGCCAACCCATCACCAACCCTCCTGATTCCTCGTATGTACAGCCCTCATATCACTCACCCCTCAGTCACACATTCACGATCTCACTCTCACAGTCCCCTCCACTTCACTGAACCCTTCCATCTCTTTGCCCCACCTCTGCTCCCCTAGCGGTCACCTCGTCCTCTTCCTCGTCCTCCTGGCCTCACCAGACCCAAGGTAGATTCCATGACCCAGAACGATAATCATTTTCTTTCCATTCCACGCTATCCTTTTGTTCATGGGCACACGCCCAAAGAAGTGTACGTCTTTGGAGAAAAGTCACACAACCACACTGCCGAGGCTCACTTTGGCTTGATGAAAGCTAGTCTCAAAATGCTGTTATTTTATTGCACACACACCCCAACCCCCAGTAATTTTATTTTATCACTCCTCAAAGACATTATTTCTAACCTTTTCCTATCTCTTTATTATTCAAACTTTTCTCCACTACAGTACTCCTACTTCATAACGAGACCAGATAAAATCAAAATAGGGTCATCTCATCTTTTCAACCACCCATTCTAGAGTCCACACACTCTCTGCCTTCACTCCTGTTCTCATGGGAAGAGTGGAGCTGCCTCTTTCCAACACCGATCCCTTTCCATGTGGTCTGGATTACATACCCTGTTCCTTCCCAAGGATGTATCTTCTACAGTTATTCCCTTTCTACCTTGCATTGGCATGTCTCCCTGCCACAGCATCCTTCCCATTGCAACACCATCATTCTTATTGCCACACATTTTAAGAAATGCTCCCTTCAAAGG
>NW_022111373.1:68364478-68372393 GCF_000313985.2 Echinops telfairi | reverse complement strand
TTCAAGGCTTATTTTTACCTTTCATGTGTGAAAGAAGCTGAGTCATCAAGCAGCACTCCCTGCTTGTGCCAAGATGTAGTTCTGCTGGCAGGGGAGAGAGAGAGAGAGAGAGAGAGACAATAAGCTCTGTGGGGTGAGGGGTAATTCGTTGTTCAGGCCAGGTGACAGCTCACCAGAGACCTTGGATCTCTGGAGGCAGAGGGGTTCTCTTTGTCACAGGGCAGCCAGCGCTCATCAAAGTTCCTGTGGGGAGGGAGTATAAGCTGGTGGCCAGGAGAGGACACGGGGCAATCTCTTCCCTTTGGACAGAGGAGAAGGGCCAGGGGGGTTTCGCTCTCCTCTCCTCTCTCTCCAGCACCGAGTGGGATGCCCAGCTTATACTCACTGTTGTGTTGCTCTTTGGTGCCATCGAGTTGGTCCTGACCCCCGGTGACAACACAATGAAACACTGCGTGGTTCTGTGCCATCCTCATTATTGTTCCTATATTTGAACCTCTGTTGCAGCCCCTGTGTCAGTCCATCTTGTCCAGGGCCTTCCTCGTTTTCACTGCCCCTCCACTTACCAAGCCTGCTGTCCTTCTCCAGGGCTGGTCCCTCCTGACAACATGTCCAAAGTAGGTAAGACAAAGTCCTGCCATCCTTGCCTCTTCGGAGCACTCTGGCCTTACTTCTTTCAGAACAGATTTGTTTGCCCTTCTAGCAGTCCACAGTACTTTCAATATCCTTCACCAGCACCACAATTCAGATGCATCCATTTTATTTTCACATGCATATGAGGCAATTGGAAATACCATGGCTTGGGTCAGGTGCCCCTGAGACCTCAAAGTGATATCCGGGCATTTCATTACTCTAAAGGAGGTCTTTTGCAGCATAGTTACCCAATGCAACTCATCTTTTGATCTTCTTGACTGCTGCTTCCAGGAGCATTGGTTGTGGATCCACGCATGTAAATGGCTCCGGTTAAATATGTATTGGCGTCCCTGGGTGGTGCTGATGGTTAAAAAGTAACTGAAAGCTTCAAGGTTCAAACCCACCCAAAGACATGTGGAGGAAAAGCCTGGCCATGTGCTTGTGAGCGGTCACAGCTTGAGGCTTTCTATTCCAGTAAAGAGGTAGCATCTCCGAAACCCACGGGGACAGTTCTCCTCGGTCCTGTAGGGTCACATTGAGTTGGAATCAACTCGATGGCAATGCATTTTTAGTTTTAATCATTCAAGTGTCCTGAACGGCCTCCAGCAATAGAATATTGTTACGACTTGGTTCAGCGAGAAAGGGCCAAATTAGAAGAATAAATCAATGGAACTATGTCAAGGAGCCTGAAATCTCTATATTCTAAACATTTTGGGAGGCTGTGTGCCTCAGATCTTTAGTTTGATTTTGTTTTTATGATACTAATCTCAAAACTAGAGCATGTTTGTCTTTATAAGTAGCTTTTTCCCCCAAAAAATATTTGAAGTCAATATGTTTTATTAATTTAGGACTTCCAGTTCATTTTTATCCTGAAACCAAAACAAAGGCTAAAATGGATGGATACAGCACCTGCAATGGCCATATTTTAAAAAATATTTCCAGAGTTTTACATTGTAATAAATATGACCTTCTGGGAATCCAAAGCCCCAACTACAAGGGAGACGATTGCAGTAGGTTTAATCAATGTTTAGTGATGATGGAATGCAAAATCGAAGGTCCAAGGATAGAAATCAAATTGCCTTTTTCTACTGAAAGAGCTGCAACAATTGAGAAACTGCTCTGTGAAACGAAAGAACAGCTTGATGATTTAGAAAATAGAAACTGCAGAAATAATATTCTGTAGATCCTAGATGTGTGTCATGTCTTTCCCCCTCCCGCCCCCTTCCCCCACTACTGCCACCGCCACCACACTTATTAGCTTGTCTCCGTAGAGGAAGGGCAACTAAAAGAGAGATTCAAATTTGTGGATCTTGCTCTGGCCCGGAGCCACGCTGGCTTAGGACTATTAACGCTAAGGATATTCTAGACTAAAAATAAATCTTCTGCCCTTTTATTTTTCAAGTTTTTTTCCTTCTTCATATCCAGACCAGGACACAGACATATAACATTAATTCATAGCTAGACTTATTTGAAGGATTTTTTTAATGAGTAGATTTTGGTGTTCTGACCTAATCAAAATCATTCATTTTATTTGCAGTAATGTTAATATTTTAAAATAACAAAACCAAGTTAGTCACTTCAGCAAATTGTGTGACTTAAGGAATGCTAATTGGATATGTGTAGTATGGGAGATCGATGACAGACTGGCAACATTTCAGCAAAAGCCACTACTAGACACTTGCCCTATGACCAGGAAATGTCTTAGCCTAGCGATAGATTATTGTAATATACCACGCCAATAAAACTCATGCTAGTAAGAGTTTTCACTAGATTTATTTAAGTTTCAACTATGAGAATGAAGATATCTGTTCTCTTTTTATTTGAAACCCAGTTCATAAGAGGAGACTGCTTAACTGTACTGTAAGAATTATAGCTCTGTAGTGAAATTGGAAAGGTTCAACATCAGTCTGTGGGCAGCCCCTAGCAGGTGGGGTGACCTTGGATAAGATGCCTTACTGCCTTGGAAACTCAGTCCCCTCCTGTATAAAATGGGGAAAGAGTTCTCTGGAGCACCATCCTGCTGTGTATAAAATGAGCCCTCTGAGAAGCAGGAGGAGGAATAGTATTATCAACAAGAGCCAGGAGTGGCATGCGTTCTCTGGACCCAAGATCCCTGTGCAGTGAATCTCCAGAATCAAGAAGACAGCTGTAACATCAGAGGAGCAACAGCAGAACCAAGAGCTAGAGCAGGGGACAGAGTGAGGGACTTCACCATCCACTGAGCAGAGCAGGACAGAGTGATGGACTTCACCATCCACTGAGCAGAACAGGGGACAGTGAGGGACTTCACCATCCACTGAGCAGAGCAGGGGGACAGAGTGATGGACTTCACCATCCACTGAGCAGAGCAGGGGACAGAGTGATGGACTTCACCATCCCTGAGCAGAGCAGGACAGAGTGATGGACTTCACCATCCACTGAGCAGAGCAGGACAGAGTGATGGACTTCACCATCCACTGGGTGCTTTTGAGCAGGAGGCTGACTTGCAGAGTGGGGTGCCTCTGAGCTCTTAATTGGGGAAGCTGGGCTGGTTGACCCATGCAAGTGGAGCAGAGTGTCTGGGTTGAGGCCTACAGTGGAGTGGTATGTATGTCCTTGGGTTTTTATTAACAGACCTGAAAGAACGTTTGTACCATGTTCTGATAAAACCCTAAGCATTTCTCACTGGCATTACAACTTCTTAACTTCCTTAATAAATTATGAATTATTTTTGTGAGCTCTTGTAGCAATTGCTAAGGACAGTAGAATCTAGAGCTCAAGTAGAGAAGTGAAATAGAGAGCATTAATTATGATAACACAGTGATGATGATGGTGATGATGATGATGATGATGATGATGATGATGATGAGCACAGCTCACATTTGCTAAGCTGGTACGATGTTCCAGGCACAATGTGATCTACATGCACTGGTTCGCTTACTACTCCTTCTAACCTTGCTGTTGTTAGGTAGCCATGAGTCAGTTCTGACTCATAGCTTCTCTGTGTGCAACAGATTGAAACACTTCCTAGTCCAGTACAATTTGTACAATTGTTCTTACGTTTGGGCCCATTGTTGCAAAAACTGTGTCAAGCCATCTCGTCAAGGGCTTTCCTGTTTTTTGCTTCCCCTCTGCTAAGCATTCTGTCCTCTCCAGGGACTGCTTTCTCCTGACAACATGTCCAAAACGGGGGAGAAGCTGTCTCCCCATCCTTGCCCCAGAGGAGTATTCCGGCTGTACTTCTTCCCGGAGAGCGGTGTTTGTTCTGTGGGCAGTCCATGGTGCTTTCAGTGTTGTTTGTCAGCACCATAATTCAAGCCCACTGATTTTTCTTTGGTCTTTTATTCAATATCCAACTTTCATATACTTATGAGGCAATGGAAAATACCATGACTTGGGCTAGGCACACCTTAGTCCTCAAAGTAACATCCTTGAATTTCAACCCTTTAAAGAGGTCTTGTGCAGCAGATTTAGCCAGTGCGGTACATCCTTTGATCTCTTGACTGTTGTTTCCATGAACATTGATTGTGGATCCAAGCAGGATGAAATCCTTGACAACGTCAATATTTTCTCCATTTATCGTGAAGTACTTATTGGTCCAGTTGTGAGGATGTCGGTGTTCTTTACATCGAGTTGCAATCCATATTAAAGGCTTCAATCCTTGATTTTCATAAGCAAGTGCCTCAAGTCCCGACTCTCAGCAAACAAGGTTGTGTCACCTACCTATCACAGGTTCTTAACAGGCTTTCATCGAACCCTGATGCAATGGTCATCATAGAATCCAGTTTCTTTCATTAGTTGCTCAGCATACAGGTTGAATAAGTGTGGTGAGAGGATACAACTTTGCTGCATACCTTTCCCGATTTAAAATCCTGATTTAAAATTCTGCTCCTATAACTGCCGCTTGATTCACGTATAAGTTCTGCCCGAGCGCAGTGCAGGGCTCTGCAGTATCTATTCTTCTAAAGGCAATCTATGGTTTATGACCCACACGGCAAATACATTTGCATAGTCAGTAAAAGACAAGTATACATATTTCTGTCCATTTTTCTTATCCACTACTTCTCTGTCAGTTTGTTGTACTGTGGTGGCTTGTGTGTTGCTGTGATGTTGGAATGTGTGTTGATGTGTCGCTGGTTTTTCAAATACCAGTAGGGCCACCCAAACTGAACACATTTCAGCAGCGCTTCCAGACTAAGAACAGACTACATAAAAGGAACAGGCGATCCACTTCATAGGAATAGCCACTGAAAATCTGATGGGTAGCGTGGAAACATTTTCAAATATTGAGGTATAATAACCATTCTTATCCTGAGTGTGTATGTGTGTGTGTACGGTTGTGTACAATTGTGTACAATTGTACGGTTAAGATATATAAAGATGACAGTAAAGTCATAGAGAAATGGGAGCGATTTGAGAGAGGGAGTAAAGTAAAGAAGTCAGACACATTTCATGGTAGCACGCTCACCTCAGCCCCGCTTAGTGGTCCACATGGAGGTGGGAGATGAGAGGGCGGGAGAGAGCTCTCCTCAGGTTTTATTTCTAACCAAAGCTTATATATCTTTGGGGGTATGCAAGCCCTCTGATTACAGATAACAATGTGCATCATGAGAAGGGGTTGTGACATAGGCAATACAAGCAATAGGAGGGGGATGACCGTACACGCAATAGTAAACAGAGGGAATAGGGGTACATATGTGGCAAGATGGGTGGACCTTAGACTCAATATAGTAGCCTAACTTTAGTCATCCTTGATTGGTCCTGGGCCTGCCTTTGGGCTCTCCTTCAAGGGACCAATATCAGAAGGGAGTGGGCCTTCCTTACGGTGAGTCAGATTATCCAGTCTAGTTGCTCTAGGTACCTTTGAGGAGAATAACCTCTGACCTACTTTCTCTGACCTCCTAGTGTACAGTCATTTACTATGTGTAGCAAGCAGTGTCTTGGGTTTGGCATATATTTGGGGGAGACAACTTGAGAGAAATCTTTCTGTTTCCCCCAGCAAAAAATCAACAATTGAATTCCACCACCACCACCACCACCCCCACCCCACCCCCGCGGCTATTCTATGGGAGGAAGATGGAGGCTCTCTGCTTTCATAAAGATTTACAGTCTATAAGTTGGGGCTGACTCAGTGGCAGTGGATTTGGTCTTATATAGATGCCCTATGTGTGTTACAAGAAGAATTTACATAGTTCTATAACAATGGGCTCAAATAAAAACAAATGATTGTGAGGAGGGTGCCAGACGAGGCAGTGTTTCATTCTGTTGTCCTCTGGTTCACTCGGAGCTGGACCAGCCCCAGGGTGCCCAGCAGCGTGCGTGCTTCATCAAACGCTGTTCCTGTGAGTGGCCAGTGAGTCACGTCAGACTCACAGGGACATGTGTGTGGAGCAGAAGCGCCCTGTGGGGTTTTCAAGAAGGTGACCTTTTGGAGCAGATCGCAAGGTTCTCTTCCACGCCGACTAGTGGTGGGTTCGGATTGTCACCCTTTGGCTAGCCATCAAAAGCTTAACCTCTGGTGCTACTGAGGGACTCCTGTCATATAAGATAGCTACATACCCAGATGTAGCCATTCTGTATGCAGTTACATGTATGTGCAATTTTTTTATATAATGTAGTTCTATTTCTTGACATACATATAGTTACATATTATGTGTTTTTTTATATATTGCGGTTATGTTACTTTATGCAGTCAAAATTCCTCGTAGGCAGCATTTTATTTAATCCTTAAAAATAACCTGATGGAGGTTTTAATAGAGCCTCTCTTGCTCCTAATACCCAGGCATGCGTTCAAATGCACACAGGTGCACACACACAGAGGGGTTATTTCCCAACAGCCTGTTTGTTACATAGTGATTTCACAGTTTCCAGCTCGTTGTATCCTTAGTCTGGAACCGCAGTCACAGATTTAGCTAAAGTCCAGTGTTCCTTTTGAGAGAGGCAAGTTCTTTGTGGGAGTTTAAAGCTCCATAGATTATTAGGGCTCCACCCCCTCCCCACTGTTTTTTGTTTTTTTTTCCCTGTACCATATGGTTCTTTTCTGTTATAGTTCCTAAATGCTTTTTCTTTCAATTCCTACTCCTTAAATTTTTTTATACTGACTTCTTTGAGGTGAGGTAAATAATCTCGAATTTATGTGTCTTATTTTCCTCTTTGGGTTTTTTTAATAGTGCAGAATATCATTGCCTTATAGCTTGCTCTTATTACAACTCCAGTATTTCCTCTGCAAGCGAGAGGAGGGGTTTGTTCAGATAGACATATCACCACAGGCATCTGTCTCTTTCCTTCATATCCTATTTATTAGCTACATCTGAGGCCGTTTGCACCTGGATGCCAGGGTCCGTGCTTTTCCTAATATGTAGTTAACAATCTGAATGACACGTTCTTTATAGCACCACAATAATTCCGTCCATTACATCACTTAATTTATGGGAGTGCTAACACCAAAATCGATAAACATTATTCCTGAAATGTCAAGAGTGTTAATGGCGTGATTAAAAAAAGAAAAAGATCCTAAAATCTCTGCACAAAACCCTTTGAGAACTGTTTTTGAGGCACACCTCACCACAGCTGTGGTGTGGAAGGGTTCAATCATTACGACTCCGTCAACTTTAAACTGTGTGTCGGTAACTATTTTTAGCCACACGAATCTTTTGTGCCATATTGTGGAATTCTGTTAGCAGAGGGAGGGAGAGACTACATGGCTCCGAGAAAATTGTCTCAGGTTGTTTTGAGACATATCAACAGTTGCTAAGGAACCGTCGCTAATGTCTCTGGGAAATTCTGTAATATTTCACACAGAAATTGAAGAAATTTTTATAGAGCAAAGCTTCTTAGACAAGAAAAGCTTATCCTGGGCGATATTAGGAAGCAGTTTCAAACTGGGTGGGGGTAGGTCGGGGAGTGTTTTAAAGTTTCCTAGAAGATTGTCGTTTCCATGGGGTCTCTGCGCACCATCACAGAATTGCCTCTTAAAGAATCCTGGAAGTCTCATTTACATCTGATTTTAGAACAAGTAGCATTTTAAAATCTGGTCACATTTCAGTTTATTTTCCATGATTGATGCTTTAAAATGGAGATTAGTACTTCTTTTCACACAGAGAATTAATTAGCATGCTGGGACATTCTCGCCAAAGACTCTCTTTGCTTTGTGGGGCGGGGGAGCTATATTAATAGTAAACATTTAGTAGGCACTGACTTTCCGAGATTAGGCAAGACTTACTCTTGGTATGTACTAGTTTTATAATCCAATAGTCTTCTCTGGTTAGCTGCGGCTCTGCAGACGGTGAAGAGGTTTCCACAAGCC
>NW_022111373.1:68351918-68364097 GCF_000313985.2 Echinops telfairi | reverse complement strand
CTTCTTATTAAGATCTGGAGCAGGGATAAAAACGACTCCTTTTTCTCTCTCTTTCTCATTCACAAACATTAAAGGATCACTTGTGAGAAGAACGGAACGGCGTTTGGTGCCCAGGTTGAACACAGTTTCTAAAAACATATATTCTGATGAGAAGACAGCTCTGTCAATAAGCAATTGTGAGAAATCGTCTAAGAAAAGGTGTATGAGGACCTGGAGCCGGGGTATGTGCAGGTTTTCTGCCTGAGAGGTTGAGCAAAGACCTCGTAGATGGAGGAGAGTGCTGGTCTTACAAGTGGGAAGGGCAGGCACCGAGGGAGCAGGCCGAGCCGGCCTGCTCCATAAGCAGCACCCTGCGTGCGTGCGGGGCCTCGGGGAGAAGTGGAGAGGAAGGGAGGCAGAGGGCAGTGCACCGCGAGCTGCTGCTTTTCCTTATACAGACCTCCAGCCTCTTTTTAAACAGCAGAAACCACCACCCCTCTCCACCCCCTGCTTCTTGTTATCGTTAGGAGACCACTGCAGTGAGCCGAGATGAACAGAAATGGAGAAGGGAAAATGCAAGGAAGGAATCGATGCTAGAGGGCATATTAGAAAGGAAAAGATCGAAGACGTGGGAAAGGGCTGAGGGGGCAACTGGAAGACATCCTGGATTCAGCCTGCTCAACACACAGACTTCTTGTGCTCTTCATCTTGCTTTGCACCCCACCCGCACCCCCACGTCCACCAGGCAGTTTCCTGACTCCGGGTCTGGGCTTCTGTTGGGCTCCTTCTGCCCACGTGCGTTTGCAGCTCTTACTTTGCACTCCGTTTTGAGTGGGCTTGGCCCTGTCCTGGGCTCTGGTGCTGCGTCTGCGTTTCTCTGTAGAGCAGACCGACCTGAAAGCGCTTCGGCTACAACTCTCCTCTGAAGGGGGCGCTCCTTCAGAGGAGGGCCTCGGTGTCTTTGTCTTCTCCTTCATCGGCAGAAGCAGGGGTCCAATAAGTGTCCATTGGCATGAGCTGATTTAACAGCCCTCTTTAAAATATAGATAGATAGATCGAGAAAGAGAGAGACTTCAGGTTGGAGAAGTGCGGTGATAATTTAGAAAACACGTGGCTGTCAGAGCATCAAGACCTTGGGCAGCGGGTCTTGGTTTTGTTGCTGTCTGCTCATTCTGTGGTTTTTGCCATCGCCAAGGAAGCCAGCAGTCAGGGCAGCATCAAAGTTTTGGGTGACACTCATCATTGTAGAGATGACTTAAAGGCCTGCTGCCTGATGTGAAGTGTGGGTGTGTGTGTGAGGAGATATATATGTGCAACCAGTCCATGCCAACTCTCACATGGCTGTTATGTGCCAAAGGCAGATTGAGAACATGAAGAAGGCCAGCGGCTGCACAGTCCCCATGTAGTGGGCACACCCGTATTAGTTCCAAGTGTGAAGCCCTGCCTTTGCACTCCAATCAGATTCTTAACCAAAGAAAAGTGCTACCAGTGTACAAGACTTTTAGTTAACGTGCTAACAGAAAAGCTTGTCCCATAGTTGCATTAAAGTCTGTGCTTGAAGTAGGCCAAAATGTGATACTGATTAGTACATTTCTTCCTGTGTTAGAGAAGCAGAAGTTATCAGAGAGAATGTCCATGATGGTTCGCTTAGTGCCCTTTCCTCAGTGTTACAGAGAGAGCAGCATCACTCTTGGTGATCTGGGGCTTGTATGAGTGGGTACCAGCTAGTCAGGCATCTAGTCACCAGAGTCTAGATTACAATAACATGTAGCATGTCCAGTATAAGGGCAAGGCAGCTTTGCATGTATGGAGGAAGCCTCAGAATTATTGATCTGGATACCGAGAGTCCCCAAAGTTGGATAGCATATATTTGGAGTCCTGATAAATACCTCTTTTCCTCTGAAAATGCAAGATAAGGTCTATTTCATGATACTGCAACTTTCTCCTTTAAGAATAGAACTTGCTGGCATCAGGTGTCAGGCATTAAAAACCCGGAAGAAAAAATGTTATCGATGTGAATGAGGGGGAGGACAGAGTGGAGACTCAAAGCCCATCTGTAGACGATTGGACACCCCCTTACAGAAGGGTCACCAGGAGGAGATGAGCCAGTCAGGATGCAGTCTAGCACCGATGACACATACACCTTTCCTCTAGTTCTTTAAAGCTCCCCACCCCCCCAGCCCCCCCACTGTCATGATCCCAATTCTACCTTACAAATCCAGGTAGACCAGTGTATGTACCCTGGTACAGATAAGACTTCCAAACAGAGGGAATCCAGGACAGATAAACCCCTAAGGACCAATCATGAGAGTAGCGATACCAAGAGGGGAAAGGGAAGGTGGGGGGAGAAATGGGGAAGTGACCACAATGATCGACATATAACCCCCTCCTACAACAGAAAAGTGGGTGAAGGGAGACAGTAGTTAGTCGGTGTAAGACATGAAAAAAAAAATTTATACTTTATCAAGGGTTCATGAGGGAGGGAGAGTGTGGGGGGAGGGAAAAAATGAGGAGCTGATCCCAAGGACTCAAGTAGAAAGAAAATGTTTGGAAAATGCTGATGGCAACATATGTACAGATGTGCTTGACACAATGAATGTATGTATGGATTGTGATAAGAGCTGTACAAGCTCCCAATAAAATGATTTTTAAAAAGAAAAGAATAGAACTAATGAAATGGGAAGCTGTGTAACATAGCACTTGATTTATAGCCCATTTGTCTGGATTCAAATTAACTGTAAGACCTGGAATAAGGCCTTGAACCTTTGTTTGCCTCAGCTTTCTCATCTGTAAAACAGTAATGAAAGGTAAATTCCTTACAAAGTTGTTACAAGGATTCAATAAACTAGCAGAAGGAATCCTCAAAACATTTATGGAAAAGTGGGATTAAAAGATAATAGAATTTCTACACAAACTTTGAAAATCTCTCATACATCTACAGAGCTTACAATAGTTACTAGCATATTGTAGGCAACTGGACAATAGATATTAGCTAATGTTCTTATTGATGGTCGTAGTTCCAGTTGCTGGTTGGCAGGCAGGTAGGCAAGTATTGTTCTTGGCAGATGCCATAGGGCTGGTTCCGATTCATAGAGACTCTGAAAGAAGCACTACCCTGTCCCGCGCTCTCCTCCCATTGTTCTTATGTGTGAGCCCATTGTGGCACCTACTGTGTTAACACATCTCCTACAGGACCTTCCTCCCTTTTGCTGCCCCTCTGTTTACCAAGCATCATGTCCTTCTCCAGGGATAACATGTTCTCTGGATAACATGTTCAAAGTACCTGAGAGGAAGTCTCACCACAGAAATAACTGTTCTCAGGTTGATTCCGACTCATGATGACGTATATACAACAGGACAAAACTTCACCTAGTGTTGTATCCTTCTCAGGCTTGCCATTATGTTCAAATATATCATTGTGGATATTGTACCATTCCGTCTCACCGAAGGTCCCCTTGCCCTGTCTAGTCTCGACTTCATCAAACAGAGTGTCCTCCACTAGCAGTTAGTTCCTCTTGATGATTTGTCCGAAGTCAGTGAGTTAGACAGTGTTCTATTATGATCCCTAAGGTCTTCACTGGCTAATTCTTCAAAAGTAGATGACCCGGCCTTTCTTCTTTTTTTCTACCTTATGGACTCTATTAATTCACTCAGTAAATTCAAAAGACCATTCCCCAACTCCCCCTCTCCCCTGATGAAGCAATCATTGCTTGGTGAACCATCTGGTGGTAATTGTAACCGAAAACCCTATTCTCACTGCCTTTGGCTGTCCACAGGGCTTCCGAGTCCTTGTCAGTCTCTAAGGAAGCACAGCTTCCTCTTTCCTGCAGTGGGGCTGGTGGGTTTGAACTGAGATCTTGCCATTAATAGTCCAACACTTGCCAGGCAATGCATCCCGGGCTCTAGTAGTAAACATACTTTATGCAAATCTGCCATTGGGGTAAATAGCAATTCACATGGAGAAGGGCCTAGGTTTGGGAAGGTTAAAGCCATTCCTCAGGATTTTAAAGGCAGATCAACTTGGCAGCTGCATGGGCATGGGCGGAACTGGATGTAGTGGAGAGATAACAATTAGGACATATTGCTCTTTCATGTTTCAAAGAACACACGTATCTTAAGAAATGTATTCACACCATCCATGATAAAATCTAAGAATAGCACTTTAATCTGTACACCATATACTTGGCTTTAGCAAGGCATTTCATTCTGTTAAGCAAGAAAATTCCTGTGTCGACTGGCTGTGTGGGGAAGGTTATAAGCATCGTTTGTTTATTCTGAGAGGAAATGATGGTGAGAGTTATAGATGCAGATGAGAGATAACAAAAGCATTTACAGTGACTAATAGTACCAAACAAGGCGCCGTTCCTATACCATTATCATTTTTTCTATCTGGCCTTTTGTTTATTTGTTTGCTTGAAGATGCCCTTTGTTGCCCCCAAGATTGTGATTGAGGTATTAACATGAAAGTTAGGTCAGATAAGGATGCATACAATCTCCACCATAGGTAGATGGCAAAAGCAAATTATGATTTTGGAACATAAATAATCTTACTACATATTGACTGCATGCCAATGACTGTACCCTTATTTCTCATAGTCAGAATGATGAATAACAGTGGTTAGGTTAGCTTGCTAAATTGTACATCACTTTGGTCTTATTATCAATCCCTAGGTAGAAAAAGGTATTCCAAAATTTCTTTAGATTACCTCTGAAAACTAGAGATAACACTCATCACCTCCCTGGCATCATCTCTTGCAATCAATCAGCAATAACGAGCAAAGAGAGATTTCGTGGCTTTGTGTGTGAAAGGCACTGCGTTAGACAATCCGATTCAGGAAATAGAAATCTATCGCATGGTCTCCTTTCTGCAGAGATGGGGAGATAATGCACAGATTATATAGAATTGATCGATAATAATAAGTTACATACTAAGACAACTGTGAGGAGATATTACAAGGCAGTGTATGATGATAAGGTGCCGGGTCACTGAGAAAGATTGTAAGAGAAGAAAGAGTTTGTTCATTGTGAACAAGTATTTATTCCAGGTATGGGGGATAGCAGAGAGGTATACTGAGAGCGGGGAGCAAACCGGCGTGCTGCTTCGTTAAAACTAGACTTTGCAACTGTGTAGGGACGCACAGCAAGAAGTCACTGTGGCATTCAGGCCTGGGAACAGCCCAAGAACCTGCACTGCTGTCTGTTTAGGGCACACGATGGCTGCTTGATGAAGCCTTCATGCCTTTCCATGTGTAGGGGTATTCTGATAGAACAGAAAACTGGAAAAAGAGTTTAATAATAGTTTGTATGGAAACCGAATGAGAGAGAGGACCTCCCTGTTTAAAAATCACTATTCAAACTTGGATTTTTTTTTTTAACTTGGGATTATAGACTCCTGGGCTTCCAGGGATGTGGGCACCTCCAAGATATGTAAAAGCCTATGTGCCTGATTCATTATCCTGAGGCCCATGGCTCTCATCGTTATTGAAAGGGATCCACGCCTTCCAAAGCCTGAGCTTCACCTAACATCGCAATTGTGTTTTTATGTTTTTTAATATATTTAAAAAACATGTTACATGTCTTTTTAATAAGGAGTATTTTTGACAAGGGAGAGGTGAATATAAATATGGTAAATGGGACTATGAATCAAGTATCTATGTACACAGGGAGGAGGGAGGAGATGGTAGCAATGACAGCCAGGTCTGGCAGGATTCCAGGAGAGGAGCTCTTGCGAGGCCCATGGTAGGAGAGTGAGAAGGGCGCAGGGCGCGGGCTGGTAAAGGAGAGCTCGACTTTGAAGTACTGGCGACAGGTCTGTGAAGAAGATGGAAAGCTTGAAGGCCGTGGACTTGGAATCCACTCCCAACAAACCATCGATTCACACGTAGGAGGAGGGTTCAAAACGTTCGTGGAAAAAATCGATTGCTTTTTAATTTTTTCCATGAATATATCTTCTTTTAAATCATTTTATTGGCGGCTTTTACAGCTCTTATAACAAGTCCGACATCAATTATATCAAGCAGATTCGTACATATGTTGCCATCAATATTTTCTAAATATTTACTTTCTCTTTGAGTCCTTAGTATCAGCTCCTCTTTTTTCCCTCCCTCCCCTCCCACCCTCATGACCCCTTGATAAATTATAAATGATTATTATTTTCATATCTTACACTAACTGCTGTCTCCCTTCACCCATGGTTTCTGTTGTTCCTACCCCCCAGGGGTTGGGTGGAGGGGGGAGGTCAGGATGGTTATGTGTCGAAGTTCTCTTATGTTTATGAGCGTCTCTTGAGCCTCCATCATTTTGCTGTGAGACTCTCGGTAAGGGATCGATTCTAATCCCCCTGCAAAGTTAGAGCTTTTCTGCAAGGCCTGTTTGAAAAGATCAGTATACCCTCAATGTATTAAAAATATGAGCCCACTGGATTGTAAACTGCAAACATATATAAAGGCTGAAGTTGAAATATTTTTTTTTCATAATTAACTGCTTTCAAATTCCTGGTTAAATTCAGGAAAGTTAGAATTTATTCACATATTTCGTGTGCCCCTGTTTTGTGGCAACTGAGTCCACAAATCAGATAACTAAGCCTGTCTACTTTTTCAAGATCACACACTTCCAAGACAAAATAATAATTCCAGTTTTGTAGGTCTTTCAGAAATGGTGAGAGTCCTTCATTGGGTCAGTGCAAATTAGCTTGGGTTGATCATATTTAATGAAGGAAAGTATTAGAATAATGAAAACTAATTTGACTACTGAGCTGACTCAGTAGTCAAAACGCTCTTGTGCCTTCCCCTCCAGAAAAATAAAGCCTGGGAGTCATCACACTAGGAGACTGCTAACCTTTGCCCTCGATCACCTGAGTCAGTAGGGAAGCTGAAGGGTCTGGGCTATACAATTGACTTCACCCATCTGTTAGCAGATGATCTCATCGGGAAAGAAGGCAGAGCTCTAGAATGGTGACTTTGCTTTCTAAGCAGATTTTAAACCAATTTGGCTGCTACTACTGAAGCCAGCCACAAATGGTCTCCACATCAAAATGACCTTGCCCTATGGTATAAAGCCCCCCAAATGGCTCTCAGAGCCTCTGCCCACTGTCTGGACCTCAGCTGTACAAAGCCCTTTCTAGACACACACCGCTGCCCTTGCAGCAGCAGAGATAGGAAGGTGAATGCAGCTCCCCGCCAACCGGGTGATTGGATGGCACTCCGGCGGTCTCTGGTGGCCAACCTTATATATGTCTCTAGAGAAATGGTTGACTCCATTAGAGCAAAGGCAAAAGCCAACATGTGAAGGAATACTTGAACAATTTCTGGTGAAAACCTAACTTTTAGGTAAAATTCAGAAGAGTCACTATGTATGCAGAACAGAAGCATCCTAAAGTGAGTATCCGTAGAAAGTTTCTGTTTGTTTTTTACCCTTTCCTGGAGAAAGTGAAGAATTTAACCTTTAAAAGTGAATCTTCTTTGCTCCCTCTTTCATAGTCCCTCAAAACTCACATTTCTCTGTTGGAATTTCTCCCAGGCCATTCCAAATATGTCTTCGTGCTTGTATGTGGGTTTGTGCAAATTGAGCTGTCCACTTTCTGAATTCCAGCCCTCCACAGACCTGGAAATGAAAACTTTTAGTATCACAGTTCGCATGTGGTCTGTCTCGTCCTAACAAATGGATGAGAGATGCTGCGTTATCTTTGCGATTTGGTATATGTGCCTGCACATGTATTTCCACACAACTTGCTACTAAGTCCACGAAATGAAGTCTCCTCTTCATTTCTCTGCTCTCCTCTCCTCTCCATCCATCCATTTCTTTTCTCTCTGTTTCTTGGTAGAGCATGCAAATACGTGACGTAAACACCATTCATTAGGCAGTTCAGCTTTCCCCAAAGTGTTAGTGTTCTTAACAACCCTATCACCAAGGCATTATTTTGAAACTTTATTAAAAGTCCTGTAGCTCTAGCATGGCTACACTCTAACACAGCTTTATGCAATTAGGATTATAATGGGAGCTTTATTACAATGATATGTAACTTGTATCATCCTAATAAAAGTTTCTGTACATAGCAATGCTTTAATAATGTTGTTTCTGTAACAGTGATTCCTTAGTAATGGAGCCCGTCGCACGGCAGCTTCATTATTAGGAAATGATTTCAGTAATAGAAATGCAAATAAAGATTTTGAGAGGAGCATTTTATGCCTGGCTCTATTACTGACCTGCTATCTTTTCATGCATTACATCCAATCATTATAAACCTACCATGTAGATTATAGCTATGCTTATTACTATGCTGTTATATTTTAGCATTTGTGTCCTTCCAAATTATTGAAATTAACTGCCATCTTAAAACAAAATTCAAGGGTTAAAATAATTAAATTTTTAATTAAATTTTCTTTCTAAAACATTAAAAGTGTTCCACAAAATCTGTAACTTGCGTTGTCAGAAAGTGAATGAACGGATAGCATCCAAGCAGGAATAGATACATTTGAGAATAAATGAAGACTTTCCACAAGGGAGATAGTGGGCAAGGAGAGTTGTAAAAGGGAACCACTTCTCGATCTTTAACTTCCGTGCCATCAAATAGGTTCCAACTCAGCCTGACCATCTGTACAACAGACAAAACCATGCCCAATCCTATGCCATCCTCATAATTATTCTTATGTTTGAGCCCATTGATGTCGGCACTGCCAATCCATCTTGTCTAAGGTCTTCCTCTTTCTCACTGCCCGGCTACTTTGCCAAACATGATGTCCTCCTTCAGAGACTGGTCTCTCCTGACAACATGTCCAAAGTACATGAGGTGAAGTCTCACCATCTTTGCCTCTAAGGAGCCATCTGGTTGTACTTCTTCCAAGATAGATTTGTTTGATCTCTTGGCAGTCCTTTTGGCAGGAAATCTTTCAGTATTCCCTGCCAGCATCGTAATGCAAATGCACCCATTCTTCTTTAGTCTTCCTTGTTCAATGTCCAACTTTCTCATGCGTATGAGACATTTAAAAATACCATGGCATGGGTCGAGCACACCTTAGTCCTCAAAGTAATATCTTTGCTTCTCAAAACTCAAAAGCGCTCTTGTGCAGCAGATTTACCCAATGCAAATAGTCTTTTAACTTCCATGAGAATTGATTGTGGATCCAAGCCAGACAAGCCCTTGACAACTTTGATCTTTTCTCCATTTACCACTTACCTGTTGGTCCAGTTGTCAGGATTCTGGTTTGCTCTACACTGAGTCATAATCCTTGCTGAGGGCGGCAATCCTTGATCTTCATCAGCAAAGGTTTCAAGTCCTCCTCACTTCCAGCAACTGTATACTCTATATGTATACTCCATATGCATATTGTATTAAAATTCTTCTGCCTTAAATGGCATTTTGGGGCAAGGTTTTCTTTTCCCATCCTGCCCCACCCCCATTTTTCCCTTTCTCTCACTGTATAAAAGAAAGACACACATACTTAGGCCATCCCTGACCATGGTGAATGCCTCATCCAGGGCAACAAACAAGGGAGGCATTTGACACTTCTTCTCTGCAAGACCCCCTCAGGCCCCAAACCTTATTTTTAAGAGTTGGGAAGGATCATGGAGTGATTAAATGCTGGGCAGGGAAGCCAGAGAGTCTGGTTAGATTCAGGATCTGCAGCATATTAGCTATGGAGCCTAGAGGAGTCATTTAATCTTCATCTCTGTTTCCAGGACTCTTACATGGAGATAATAATAGTAGGGGATTGAATTTATATATACATGAATCTATAGATGCATATCGTCAAGAAAATTATCTCTATACTTCTAAGCATAAAATATGCACTAGAGTTAAAGTTCTTCCCCCACCCCCACCCCCGGCAGCCACAGGGTTCGCTCAAATTAAAGTTCTTTAAGGGATCTCGATGGAGATATGAATTCAGTGAATAGTATATATATATAAACATATATTATATGTAAACATATATATAATTTTCATATTTAACTGTATGATAGTGTTGTAATACAGCAACATTTATTTTCATTTAAACGAGAGATATAACTGTTCTATTTGAACTTGTCAACATTTACACCAAAAATTACCTCTTTTGCAACTATTCAAATAAGTGAAAACATTTGGAGATCTGAAAGATACCAAGATCAGTAGCCATAACATAGACCACATAGACAATGTCCAACATCCTACCCATGTGCCTTGTGGCTGGGGCCTTAAAGGCTCATGAATGGCCATCTAAGATGCAGCAATTGGTCTCTCCCTGCCCAGAGGAGAGGCAAATGATGAAACCAAAGACATATGGAAACAATGAGTCTGAAGGATGGCTCCACCATCAACTCTCTATGACCCTGACGCTAGAAGAATTAAATGGTGTCTGACTACCGCTACCAGCGGCAATGGAAGGGATCACATTAGAAAGCCGTAGATAATGTGGATAAAAGTATAGAACAAAACTCACAATTATGAAAGAGACCAGGCGTAGTGTCCAGATAGAGAGTGCCAGAACTCCTCAGACTGTGGCACTTGGTCACCTTTTGGATCTGAAAATCAAGAAATCAGTGCCATTTAAGTAGCCCCCTAAAGGATAAAATACCTAGTAGAAATAATCTTCACCATGGACATAAAAGGTTTATACAAGAAAAACGATAAATCATCACCACAAGAATCTGAGTGATCTATATAAATGGGAAAAAATATTCTTGTTTATGGGTTGGAAGACTTAACATTGTGAAAACATTAATATTACCAAAAGTGAAATATACATATAATGTATTTCTGTTCTAAATATCAATATTCTTTAATGACATTTTTAAAACTAATATCTAACTTTATATTGGAAATTAAGGAGACTTGGAAAGCTAAAGCAATATTGAAGGAAAAGAACAAAGTAGGAGGCCTCTCCTTCCACAGGCTCAAATTTACAATACATCCATGGTAAACAAAACAGTCTTGTACTGGTACAATGGCAGACACATAGGCCAATGGAATCGAATTGAGAGGCCAGAAGAAATAGATGATGCCCAACTACCACTACTGACCTTTTGGACCAAGGACACAATAGAAGGTCCCAGGTGGAAAGACAGAAAAATGTTGAACAAAATTCGAAATCTTAAAATAATTTTTTGACAGACCAGATTTGAGTGTGTTAATTACCTTGACTCGGAGCTTTCCAAGGATAGTCACCAGAACCTCGTGTCTGCTCCTACCACCTTTACATTCACCTCCTAAACTTTAGCAGCATGCCTGAGCACATCTCCATCTCCATTGGTCAGGCTAGTGTCTGGATGGGAACTTTACTCTTTGGAAAACAGGACACCTAGCCAGATGGCCAGAGACCAACTGATAATGCCATTGGCAGAGGAGATAACTCCTTCAACACCTTCTTCAGTGAAGTATTGAGCAAGTGTTGGGCAAGCATGTGCCCAAGGCAGTGTTTGTACACCTGGAAACCACAGTCATTGATGAAGTTCACACTGGCACCCACTGCCAGCTTTTCCATTCAGAACAGTTTATTACAGGCAAGGAAGGATGCTGCCAATCACTTTGCCTACAGGCACTACACCACAGAGAAGGATGGTCACTGATCCCATCTTGGATAAAATCTGCAAGCTGGCTGACCAGTGCATAGGTTTTCAGGGTTTGTTAGTTTTCCATGAATTTGGTGGGGGAACAAATTCTGGGTTATATCCCTGCTGATGGAACACCTATCTGTTAATTATGCCAAGAAGTCCAAGCTGGAGTTCTCTGTTTACCCAGCCCCCAGATTGCCACAGCTGCCTATAGGATAGCACTTAAGATTGTTCCTTCCTGGTAGACGATGAGACCATCTATGACGTCTGTCAAGTATTGAGTATTCAACCTACACGAACCTTAACCTTATTAACCAGATAGTGTCCCCTGTCCCTGCTTCCCTTTGAT
Organism: Echinops telfairi; assembly: GCF_000313985.2. Classification (NCBI taxonomy): domain Eukaryota; kingdom Metazoa; phylum Chordata; class Mammalia; order Afrosoricida; family Tenrecidae; genus Echinops; species Echinops telfairi. Next base: position 68,352,240 of record NW_022111373.1, on the reverse strand, counting down.
GGTGCCCTAGATGTAAATCTTACCAAATTCCAGACCAACTTGGTACCCACATTGACTTTCCTCTGGCCACATATGTTCCTGTCATCTCTGCTGAGAAAGCTTACCACAAACAGCTTTCTGTAGTAGAGATCACCAATACTTGCCTTGGGCCAGCTAACCAGATGGTGAAATGTGATACTCGTCATAGTAAATACATGGCTTGCTGCTTGGTTCCCAAAGATGTCAATGCTGCCATTGCCACCATCAAGACCAAGTGCAGCACCCAGTTTTTGAATTGGTACCCAACTGACTTCAAGGTTGACATAATTACCAGCCTCTCACT
>NW_022111373.1:68346801-68349941 GCF_000313985.2 Echinops telfairi | reverse complement strand
CTCATTGTTGGTCCTGAAGGTTTATCTGTGGAAGTCACTTCTAATAGCTACATTTCATCCAAATAACATTTAATCTGAATGACTGGATTATAAAATAAACAATATCATCTGTTAATACTGTGCTCCCTTAAACCATCAATTGTATGAGACCAAATAGTCAATATTTACTCCAAAGCAAAGCTGAGAAGTTAAGGAGCGTCAGGGAAGCTAAATTAATAGAGACAGAACATGAAGCGTGGAAATGCAAGAACACTGACACATTTTGAGAAATGTAACCAAGTTATAGAGCAAATTGTATGATTTGTTAACGGGAACCTAATATTCTATATAAACTTTAAAACACAAAGACAAAACAAGCAGGAACTTGTAAAACTAATATCAGTAGCAATATAAATTAGCTTAATCTTTTTTTTTGGAGGAAGGTATAATAATAAAGGCTAATAGCTTTATAAGTATTCATACTGTTCAACTCATTTCTGAAATTTATAATCCATAGGAATAGATTATATGCTTATATGTGTGTGTGTGTTTGTGGAGCAATCATAGCACAGTGAGTTAAGGTTTGTGGTTCAAACTCAGCAACCACTCTGTGAAAGAAAGATGAGGCTACCTGCTCCCATAAAGATTTAGACTCTTGCAACCCCTAAGGAGCAGCTCTACTCAGTCCTATAGGGTCACTATGAATCGAATGACTTTAATGGCAGTGGACGGAGATATATGCGAATCTCTGAAAGGAGCCCTGATGGTGACTTGCTAAGCTACTCATCACAAGGTCAGCAGTTTGAAACCACCATTTGCTCAGTGGGAGAAAGACAAGGCTTTCTACTCCCATAAAGAGAAGGTTTCAGAAACCTGCAGGGGCAGTTCTGAACTGTCCTGTGGGGTCACTATGAGTCAGAATTGCATCAATGGCAGTGAGTTTGGTTTTTTAAAATATATAACCATGCCGGTCAAGGGGTTAGCTGCTCACTGAAAGGTCCATGATGTGAACCCACCAGCAGCTGCTCGGAGGAAGAAAAGGCCTGGTAAGATGCTCCCAAAACGTTTTTTAGCCTTGGAAACACTAAGGGGTAGATCTACTTTGTCATATAGGGTTGCTATAAGTTGGAATTGACTCACCAGTACACACAATATATGCAATTTTACGTGTACACACACACACACACACACACAAACACTCATACATGCACAAGTTGCAATAGTATAAAATTAGAAACGTCTTAAATATTTAACAGTAAAATAATGATTATATCTGTTTGACATATTAACCAGATAGAATATTGTATAGTTTTTTAAAGTTTTAAAGATCATTGCCAAAAGAAAAAGTATGTATAAACTAATAAAAGATACGGGGAATAAAGCAAATCACAAAATTATATATTCAATATATCAGAATAAACTCAATGGCAGTGAGTTGGGTTTTATATACAAATGTGATAGATAAATGTAATAAATAGATATCCAGGAAATGTGTGAGGAAATCAGCGTTTCAGAGAAAAGAAATAAAAGAGCCCCAGGATGACCTAGTTTGAAGTAATCATGAGATTTATTGAAGTTTGCTAGTTTGGAGCGCCACGGGGGAAGAAAATAACAGGGAGTTCAGAGCTCAGCCTCTAAATCAAGACGCTTCTTGGAAGTTTACAAAGAAAGCCATGGTCTCTTTCCTAGTACTTGTCTTTTTGGGTCTTAAACTCTTTCTGGGTTCCGGACTCTTTCATCTGGAAAATACTGAACTAAATCCAAGCTGTAGAATTGGCTATGGAGCAATGTACAGGAAGGATATGATCAGGCAACAGAGGGAACATGTACACTTTGAAAAAAAACCACTTTATTATTTCAGTTATTTAAGTCTTCAATATAATATATTTTTAAATAGGACTCTTTCCCTCCTCCCCATATATAGGTTTATTTTTCTACTATTCATGTCCTAAGTATTGGAATATAATTCTTGCCTTAAAAATTTTATGATTATACTCAAAAAGAAGAATATGGTTTCTTAATATCACAACCAGTTAGTAGCATGGTTTTTGGCTACTTAGTTTCAAATTATTAGTAGTCTAGAACATGAGAAACAATAGCTCATAGTTTCCATAGATTGTCTTTACTAACATTTTTCCTCATTAGAAGGGCCGTCATTTTTCATCATTAGAAGGGCCGTCTTGTGATGGGTTTGTTGCATTTGAGGGCATTTTATTCATAGAGGGTCTTTGAGACAGCTTCTAAAGAGAACCAATTTTAGCTTGACAAATTCCCTGGGAAAGCTGCTTCTGGGAGTATCAAAGTGAGGGAAGAAACAGGAAAGGGATGTGTAACTCCAGGAGCTATTGCTGTAAACTAGGAGATTTTATTAGCAATTGATATTGATCATTGTTACCTAAAAAGAAGCATTATGGTAATTTTTTAAATTACCCTGAAGAAGCAGCTGTATGTATTTTTTTTCTACATCACTCTAAAATGTAATTGTACTGCAGACTGTGATTTTATTTTGTGTTACTTGTATCTGAGTGATAGGTACAGGGCATTAATATCTGCCAATAAATTAAGCTGTGTTTTGGTGAGTTTGTTTTTGCAAATCCTTGAGGTTTCTGATTACTGATTCACTGCTATATTTCCCCAAATACCTAGCTCTCAAGTGGTATCACCATGCTAGTGTGCATCTCAGAAATAGACTTAATAAGCCCCAAATTGTCACCATTATGTAATGCAGTGGAAGGAAAAAAAGTGTTTGGAAGGCACAGGCTCCCAGTTGTTTTAAGATTAAAATAGAATAAGGTTAGTAACATAAAGTTGTTTCAGACTAATGATTTGTATTTAGTCTTAGCAAACTTGGCATTGTTAAGGAAAGACTAAGTTCTATGCTTAAATCTGGACATGAGTCTGGGCTCCATCATTTATAAATTACATGACTTTGGGAAAGTCATCCCTGTGAGGAGAGTTCTACAAAATGAGAAAAACTATACATCTTTCTTAATATTTTGAAAACTATATTGAATAATATATAACATATATATAAAATAGATGTCTTTAATTTCTCACTTTCCTTATTCCAAATCTAACAGCAACATCTGTTATTTCTACTCCAAAATATATCAGAGGTCTGCTTACCATTCTCCACTCAGCAGCTGGGTGACTTCTTACGA
>NW_022111373.1:68333539-68345450 GCF_000313985.2 Echinops telfairi | reverse complement strand
AAAATGATTATTTAAAAAAAAAAACTTCACTGAGACAATCCTCAGTATTTTCATTTATTTTCTAATAAGGAATTACTACAAAGAACTCCTAACCCTAAACAACAACCATAAAAGTTGACCTTCTTTAAAAAGTACCTACTTAAAAAGAGGATTCGAATAGACAGTTTTCCAAAGAACATATCCAAGTGGGCAATGAACACAATAAAAGATGCTCCATTCATCCTCCAAAAATCTAAGCCAAACTACATTCGGTTTAGTCATTTCCAGCTCACAGCGTCCCTACGTGTCTCAGGGTAGACCTGTAGTCTGTAAAGAAGCCCGTCATGAGGTGGCTCCTTTTTGGTGCCAGTGTTGTGTTTGAACCACTAACCTTTAAGTTAGCAGCTGAGCCATTTGCACCCCCTAGGGTCCTCCATTCATCCTCAGGGAAATGCAAATCCAAACCAAAATTAGATAGCACTCTATACCCACTAAAAAGGCCGTTATTTACAAAAATAAACACAGTAACAAATGTTGGTGACAATATGGGAAAACTGGAAGATTCATGTATCCATAATGGAATGTGAAATGATACTGCCACTGTGGAAAATAGATGTACTATACAACCCAGCAATTCTGCTCTTGGTATATACTTTAATGACTAAAAACAGGGACTCAAAACAGATACTGGTAAATAAATCAATGTTCACGATGGCACGATTCACAGTTGCTAAAAGGTAGAAACAACTGGATTGTCTATCACTAGATGAGTGGATAGAGAAAATGTGCTAAGTGCATGCAATGGTATATTATTCAGCCCTGAAAAGCCAAATGCAGTGAATTGTGTGATTTTTTTTGACTGCTGCTTTCATAAGATTTGCTTGCGGATCCAAGTAAAATGAAATCTTTGACAACTTTAAACGTTTCTCCCTTCATCGCGATGTGGCTTATTGGTCCAGCTGTGAGGCGTGTTGTTGTCTTTGTCTTGAGTGTAGTCCATGTTCTGTTGTATTTCGTCTTCCTCCGTGTTTCAGATTCTCTTCTCTTTCAGCAGGTGAGATTGCGTCATCAGCATATGGTAGCATGTTGATGAAGCTTCCTCTAATCTTGATGCTACCTTCTTTATGGACCCTAGCTTTCATAGTATTTGCTCAACACAGAGGTTGAAAGAGTACAGGGCATGTTTAAAGCTCTGACATACACCTTTCCTGATTTTAAACCACACATTATCGTGGCACATGCACACAGTTAAGTATTTTGGAATCCCATCCTTCCTGATGTTATTTACAGAAATGTATACTTTTGCATAAATTTGGGTAAACATCTTCTGGTATTCTCTGTTTCAGCCAAGCTCCGTTTGATAACAGCAATAATATCTTCCTTCCATGCGCTCTTCTAAATCTGGTTTGAATTTCTGGGAGTTAGTTCCCTGTTGATGTATTGCTACAATCATTTTTAAATTATCTTCAGCAAAACTTTGCCTGCTTCTGATATAATGAGATTGTCCAGTAAGTCCTGCATTCTGTTGGATCTTCTCTCTTTGGAACCAGCATAAGTAGGGATTTCTGACGGTCAGCTGACCAGACAGCTATCCTCCATATTTTTTAGTATAGACAAATGATGGCTTGTAGCATTGCCCGTCTTTTTTGAAGCATGTCTGTTGGTATTCTGTTAATTCCTAGACCTTTTCTTTCCCCTCTGGTGCCTTCAGTGCAGCTTGGACTTATTCCTTCAATACCATCTTGATCATGCACTCCCTCCTGAAGTGGTTGAACATAGACCAATTACTTTGGGTATGGAGACCCGTGTGTTTCTTTTTTTTTTAAATCAATTTATTGGGGGCTCATACAACTGTTATCACAATCCATACATACATCCACTGTGTCAAACACATTTGTCCATTTGTTGCCATCATCATTCTCAAAACATTTGCTTTCTGCTTGAGCCCTTGGTGTCAGCTCCTCATGTTTTCCCCTCCCTCCCCACTCCACTCTCCCTCATGAACCCTTGATCATTTATAAATTATTATTTTCTCATATCTTACACTGTCCGACATCTCCCTTCACCCACTTTTCTGTTGTCCGTCCCCCAGGGAGGAGGTTATATAGAGATCTTTGTAATCAGTATTCCCTTTCTACCCCACCTTCCCTCCACCCTCCTGGTATCGCCACTCTCACCACTGGTCCTGAAGAGATCATCCGCCCTGGATTCCCTGTGTTTCCAGTTCCTATCTGTACCAGTGTACATCCTCTGCTCTAGCCAGATTTGTAAGGTAGAATTGGGGTCATGCTAGTGTTTCTTTTATCTTCATCTGATGCTTTTTGTGACATTCAATACTTTACCTCTGTCGTGGTTAGGTTCTGACTCGTACAACAGACAAAACACTACCTCCTCCTGTGCCATCCTCACAGCGCTTACGCTTGAGCCACCATATAAATTCACCTTGTTGAGGGGCTTCCTCTTGTTCGCTCACCCACTGCTTTGCCAAACATGAAACCCTTCTGTAGGGACTGTTGACTTCCAATAACATGCCCGATATATATGACAAGACATCTCATCCTCCTCAATTTTAAGGAGCATTCTGGCTCTGCTTCTTCCCAAAAATATTTATTTGTTCTTCCGGCAGTCCACGGTACTTCTTCACCAACACCATAATTCAACTGCCCTTTGAAATTTTCGGTTCAACTCTTCTACTTCATCATTTCTTCTATTTGTTTTAGCTACTCTATGTTCCAGAGCAAGTTTCAATATCTCTCCTGACGTCCACGCTGGTCTTTCCTTTCTTTCCTGTCCTCTAAGAAGGACATTTGTTCTCACAAGCCAGTTTGCTGGACTGTGTGGCTTGTGTGTTGCTGTGGTGCTTGGAAGCTTTGTCACCAGCCATTTCAAATCCCAGCAGGCGCACCCTGGCGGGATGGGTCTGAGTGGGACTTCCAGGCTGAGACGGAGTTGGGAGAAGGATCTGGTGATCTGCTTCCCAAAAGTTGCCAGTGAAAACTTTACAAATAGCACCTGAGCATTGTCTGATGTAGTTCCTAAGATGAGCTTCTCGAGTTAGAAGGCATTGAAAATATGCTTGGAGAAGAGCTGAATCCACCTTAATAACATGGGTAGAATAAAATGTTCATTTGCTAATGAGGCACAACTCAAAATAAGAAGTAGCTGCAAACACCCATTGTTTGCATAACATACACCCATTGTTTGCATAACATAATCTTAACTTGGAATGTATGGAGAATTAGGAGTTGTGAAAAATCAAACAGAATGCCCAAGGTCAATATGAGAAACATTATCAAGCTTATATGGACTGATATTGGTCACTTTGAATTTGACAACTATTTTATCTACTGTGCTAAGAATCACACATTGAGGTAGAATGGTGTCACAATCAGCAAGAAAAATATTTAAAGACCTATCCTGAAGTGCAATGTTGTCATTCACACAATTATATCTATATGCCTACAGAAATGTCAGTTAATAGGAATATTATTCAAATTCATGCACCAATGAGTAATGCCAAAGATGAAGAAATTAAGAGTCCAAAATAGATCAAACATACATTGAAGATGTACTTGGTCATTATGGATGATTGGAATGTGATTGCTGGAAACAAAGCAGTTTTGGTTGCTGGAAAATCTGACCTTGGTGATAGGAATGATGTTGGAGATTGCATGACACAATGTTGCAAGATCACAGCCTATTAATTGAAAACACCTATTGGATTAGATACCTTCTGATAACTAGCTGAGCTTGTGCCCCGTCTCTGACACCGTCACCAAGGTCCTTGTTCTGAGCTGATTGAGGATGACCTCTCCAACACCTTTTTAAGCCACAATAACCAAGAATTAATCAATCGGCCATTAATGTAAATGGAAAAGTCGTCATCTTGGCCTCTAGTTTTCCCAAGGGGTCCAAATTAGTTGTTATTGACTCACCAACAGTTACCTACTATAATAATAATCCCTGGAATAGGTCATTCTTTTTATTTGTCTAAATATGCCTCTTTCTTCTTCTTTTGACTTTCTTGTTTACTTCATTCTTAATCATCATAGTTTTCAACTAAGGAATTTAATTGGTGTGACCAGTTTAACACCGTGTCATGCTATCCTGTGTAAGCCTGCTGAGCTTCTGAACTGCCCTGGGTCCAAGTCCCAGGTTCTGCTGCCCGGGGCTCTAAAAGGCCCAGGCTCCTCAGCCTCGGATTTCCTTAACTGTCATCCTTCCCTCTGCCCCCCTCTGCTCTGCAGAAGCATGGGGTAGCATGTCCATGTCTGCAGGGCCAGGGGTGGGTTCATCTGTACAAACGCATCCTAGAGATCTGTGCTTTGGACTCCTTGAAGACAGCATACCGCGTTACCCAGGCTTTAGCCGGTACCCTGAACCACCTCAAGCAGGAGCAGATGGAAATATGCTAGGAATGGAGAGTCATTTGCTGTATGTGCTCTTGAAGAAGACTGAGCCAGTGCTGGAAAAACTGGAAATAAAACAGGGACAATTAGACCTCTAAGAGATATTTCCTTGGCACGTGTTTAACATCTCTAGACCTCAGTTCCCTCATTTTTTTCTGATTATCATTTGATCTCTAGTGTTATCATTAGATGTAACGGAAAGTCCTACAAAAATGTTTAAATATGGCAGCTGTTTGCATTATTATTCCTCTTTCTTTTACAGAGAAGCAGCCTCTGACCCACCTTCCTCCACATATCACTGTGCTCTGTTGCCTGATTCCTTTTTGTGAACAGATCCTTGCTGGAGAAAAATGGCAGCATCTTTCCATCACAACCTATTATATATTTATGTGACCCACTTAATCCTGAACTCCTACCCTGCTTGTCAGGTTCTCTCTTCCTTCCTGGGACCCACCTGGAGCACATATCATACACAGTTCTCTCTCCGGGCGTCAATGCAGAGAGGCCTAGGAGGCGAGCTGTCCCTACTACTGCCGAGTCAGAAATCATGTCCCTTGTATTTCCCTTTTCAATGCAGCCTAGCATTGGGGCCATCTTCTTCTCTCAGTGTTGGAGAAAGGCAACCTTTTCCCCTGGAGAAGCAAGTGGTGCTGAACCTTTACTGACTGCAAATCACCGAAGTACTTGATTGTAGGTTTGGGGTAGAGTGCTGGAACATACAAGGTCAACAAGTACCCATTAGCGGTCCTCTGATGTTTTTGATTTTCTATTTCTCTTGCGGATGAACTCCCACTATCTTCCATTCTGTCTCTTGCATCATCAATCTGACATCCTCCTGGAGGTGTTTCTCTTGTATCTTCAAACTGCACTCCTTATTCTTCCCTCCTCCCAATTATTTTTTTCTTTGACAAGGCAAAAAAATAGTTAACAATCTCCATCCTCATCTACACCCTATGCAGAAGCCCCCACGGGAGCTGAGTGAAAGCTCTTTTACCTAGCCCTTCCCACACTCAGCAATTTGATAAGAAACAGACAGAGAAGCTGAGAATGGCGCTTTATATAAAGCACCTCCCATGAGGTGTTTCCAATCTTTCACCGTAACAGAACATTTTAATAACAACATTGATATGGAACATAAGGCTTTTAAGCTGAGATGGGGGGCCTTTTTGTCTTCATTTAAATCTGTCGTATTTTTCTTTCTGTGACGTTTTATAAAATCTCATCAATATACAAAATCATTCAGAGTCTCAGATCGTCTCATTTTCTTGGGATGAGAGCTTTGATTAGCTTTTTACAAGATCTTCATTAGTAATTGGGTTGCTGTGTGTGTGTGTTTGGCTGTTGTCACTAATAAGCTTATGTTCTATCAAAGAATTCTTTGAAAATGGTCTGAAATATGTTATTCTGTTTTATGTTAGAGCATATTACAAGTGAATACTCTTTATAAAATGCAACAAGTGTTCTTAGGATTAAATGTTCACTTCTCTTCTTGATGCTGGTGCTCGGGTAGGCTGTTCAGAGCTATCATCAAGCCTGACCTAGTTGTGCAGCCTTTACTGTTTAATTAATAGACATTTACATATGCTCTTTTCCCCCAGCAAGCTTTATAATGGACTTCTTGGTTATCTCCTTCTCACCCTGTGAAGTATCAGCAGTGCTATTTCCGTTTTGCATATCAAAATACAGAGATTATATTATGTACAACAAATTGATAGCTGAATAAGTTTGGGAACTTGGAGTCCTGGCATATTAATGGCATTGCTTAGAGCAACAACCCATATAGACTATAAATATATTCAAACTCTGCTCTCGAATCCAGGAGTTGGGGTGGAACTCTCAGAAGCCCAGGGTGGGAGCCCTTTGTAGATTTATGCAGGGGTGGGGGAATTAGTTTCTGGGTTCCCTCTGGAGCAATGAAAAGAAGGTTTTTGTTAGCAGAGGAAGGTAGTGTCTGAGAATTATTGCTGTGATGTCTATAATTTTTAATAAAAATTCCAGGAAGTCTGGTGGATTCTATGCAGCATATGAATTTGAAGCATATGCTTTTCGTTGGTGGTGTTGGTGAAAAGAAGTTATTTGGGGCCCATCTTCCCAGATGCCACTAGACTATTCTTACTAATTTACTGGCCCCTAAATATTAACAGGTACAGTTATAGCAGAGTGTGGGACCCTCTGCCCATCCCAGGAACAAAGAGAAACTTATTGAACTTTCTGGGTATTTGGGCTAGACTTGCATCGCGTTCTCTCTCTCTGTCTCTCTGTCTCTCTCTCTCTCTCACACACACACACACACTTCACACTTTTGAATATTGCTGTTGTTCTATCTGTCTATATCCTCCAAAGCCCTGTCCAGTATAAAGGATAGATGCATGGAATGGAGCATTCCCCACCGACCCCGCCACCTTGACCCTTTCTTTGTTTTAAAAACTATGAGATGGGGTCTCATGCATATTAAACCTTGTTCCTTTGTGTGTATGGGTGGTCACGATGCCTTCTGTTGATTATTTCCAGAGAATATACTGGATCTTGCACAAATTGCCTCTATGTTGTTGTTGTGTTAGGTGTTAACTCAAACCTACCATGACCTTATCCACAACAGAATGCAACACTGCACGGTCCAGTGCCATCCTCACAAATGTTCCCACGCCTGAGACCATTGACGCAGCCACTGTGTTACTCCAGCTCATGAAGGGTGTTCCACTTTGTCACTGCCCTTCTACCCTATAATAATGCTAAACCAAGAACACTCTTTTCTTCTCCAACGTTACCAAACTTCTCAGATAGCAGTGTTTATGCACCTCCCACTTAACGAATTTCCCATGAACTATAGATCAGACTCTCTCTGTCTTAAATCCTGTTGTGGTGCTTCTCCTCAGCCCCACCCCACCCCACCCCCACCCCCACCCCAAATCCCGTGCAACCTGTTGAGCCTGGACCAGAGAAAATGTCAGAACACTGGTCCTGCTGTAAAGGCTAGCATTGCCAATGTGTACAGTGCTCTGTACAGCCTTGCCGAGACGACACGAGTGAGACCACACAACCAACCCTGTGAAAATAGTCATCCAGCATCCTACCCACCAGGGAGCAAAAGGTCTTGCCATCCTGGGGTTCCTAGACCTGGGCCATCTTCTGCATGATGGTTTCCATTATTTCTTTAATGAGCACTTCTCTGGCAATTAGGGACCTGCAGGAACCTCTTCAGGTCACCCTCCCTCTTCCAGTAGGGACATCTCCTACACTGTTATCTTTGAGCCTATTGCTGTAGCTACTGTGCCCATCTGCCTCATCGAAGGTCTTTCCAGCTCGTCTACTTTACCAACCAGGATGTCCTGTTCCACGGACCAGCCTCTCCTGATAACAGGTCCCAAGTACATTAGACGAAGAGTAGGTGGTTTACATAATTAAAATTGACATCTTGTATGTTGAATGTTTTTCTCAGGGGTATCTTGGAGCATTATTTTATATATAGAATCTCAGTGGCATCTAAGAGTGTTAATTTGTATATGAAAGCTGATGCATAGATTTTTAGGTAATCTGCATAATTGACATACATTTTTTTTACAGTAAATTTCCCATTAATGGTTATTCCTAGTCTTACTCTCAGGCCCTCTCCTCTGCTCTCAGTTACACTTGGAAAAAATATTTGAGAGAACATACTGAGTCTCCTCTTCTGGGGACTACCACACACGTACAAGGAGGTGCTGCTACACCTGACTGTATGCAAGAAGAGAAAGCCATTCACATCTCTTGTGCATCACTGCAGGACCATTGGAGCTCCTGGTGCTTTCCACACAAATGTCCCCGTGAGTGGAGCAGGCTGTGTGTGCCAGTAAGAATCCACTCGGACATGCTAGACTGTTTTTGTCTATGCATTAATTCCACAAATATTTGTTGAGAGCCTACTAGATGAAGGGCGCCATCCTAGACGCTGAGACTGATAGAGTAAAAGAATATTTCCTGTTCCCTCAAGGACTTACAGTACAGTTGACAAAGACTCTTGTAAATAGTCAATTACCTATATAGAACAGTGTGAGAAATAAGCAAAAGGCTTAAGCAATGAGTGGGGGATGGGAGAGGGCACCTGATTAGGCTTGGAGTCAAAGAAAACTGAGGTCTGTAGGATAAGTGGGCATTAGTTAGGAAGAAGGGGAGGAACGGACTCTGGGCAGAGAGATTAGCCTGAACAGAGAACTGGGGGTAGGAGAGAACAGAGTGCAAGTGTTAAACTATAAGTGAATATTTGATTTTCTATTTCCTTTTTTTTCCTATTTCTGAAGAGGATTTTTTTATCAGAAAGCAATAGAAGAAAGGAGGACATTTTTAGAATTAATTATCTAATAATACATTTGTTGTTTCTTAATAGTCATGAGCAAACTTTAAAAATAAATCTGGAAAGAAAAATGTTTTATTTTAGCCACTCCCATGAGAGTAGGGATTACCTTTATTTAGGCACCCCTTTAAAACTAGCATTCCCACTCTCCAGACCACAGTTATAATTGACTGAAAGTCCCAATGACCTCTAAAGAGACTAACAAACAATATATATTAGTAAGAATATCCTTATAAAACTCCAAGAGACAATGTCAAGAAAACATGAGTAGAAGAACAAATAGATCTGTCTTGGAGGCAGTACAGCCGGATGCTCCATCGAAGTGAGGACGGGGAGACTTTGTCTCGTGTATTATTGAAATGTTCTCAGGAGAGGCCCGTCCCTGGAAAAGCACATGTGCTCACTACAGTAGGTTTGTGACAAAGAGAAGATGAATTGACCGTGGCCGTAACAATGGTCTCAAGCATAACAACCGTTGTGCGGATGGTGCAGGGCAGGGTAGTGATTCTTTTTGTTTCACGTAGGACTGATACAATTTGGACATGACTTGAAGACACCTCCCCTCCTAAAGAGTTACAGTTTGGAAACCTACAGGGGTGGCTCTACCCTGTCCTATAGGGTCACTATGAGTCAGAATTGGCTAGATGACAGTGAATTTTGGGGGGGAACAATTCCCTTTCATTTGCACCCCACATGTCATTTCATCGGTGCCTTCAAAACAAAACTCAACTCGCTGCCATCGAGATGATTCTGACCCATAGCAACCGTGTCGGACGGGGTAGAACTGCCCTTGTGGGTTTCCAAGATTATACATCTTTACAGGAGTAGACAGCCGCATCTTTCTCCCCAGGATCGGTTGGTGGTCCCAAGCTATTGACTTGCAGTTAGCAGCCTAATGTATAGCTCATTAGATCACTAGGGTTCCTTGTCATAATTGTAACCCATTCAGTGTTACTATCCTGGTGTAAGTTACCCGCATGATGTACTTCATTTATTGCAATAGTCACCTCGAGTTTTTGCTCTCTTTATTTAATCACTTCTCAGTACAGTAGCCAGAGTGATCCTATTAAACATAAGATGAATCATGAGGATAAACCACAACAAACATCTTACCTTAAAGTCATCCTTAACTCTTTCTTTTTACTCACTTTGCTCATCTAATCATTTAGTAAATCTTTTTGACTTTCCCTTCAAAATAATCCCCGTATCTGGAATTCTAACCCCAACCCCCGCCTCTAGTACTCTCCCCAATACAAGCTACCATCATGATCTTGCCAGACTACTATCATAGCCTCTTTATGGTGTTCCTACTTTCTTTTTTAAAATCATTTTATTGGGGGCTCTTACAGCTCTATAACAATCCATGCATCAATTGTGTCAAGCACATTTGTAGATAAGTTGCCATCATCATTTTCCAAACATTTACTTTCTATTTGAGACCTGGTATGAGCTCCTTTTCCCCCCCTCCTTCCCCCACTTGCTCTCTCTTGTGACCCCTTAATAAATTATAAATTATTATTTTCATATCTTATATCAACCACTGTCTCCCCTCACCCACTTTTATTTTGTTCACCCCCCTAGGGCAGGGAGGGGTTATGCATCAATCATTGCTATTGGTTCTCCCTCCCCACCCCCCTTTCCCCTACCCTCCTGGTATTACTACTCCCATTTCTGTTCCTGAGGGTTTTATCTGTCCTGAATTCTGAGTGTCATGAGCTCTTATCTGGTCTAGCCAGAACTGAAAGGCAGGACTGGGGTCATGTTAGTGGTGGGGTGGGGGTGAGGGTGGAGTGAGGAAGCCTCAAAGAACCAGAGGAAGATTGTGTGTTCCATCGGCACTATACTACCCCCTGGTAGACTCATCTCTTCCTTGTAACTCTTCGGTTAGGGGATGTCCTATTGTCCACAGATAGATTTTGAGTCTCTTCTCCATCCCCCCTAATTCTCAACAATATGGTTTTATTTGTTTGTCGACACCTCATAATCACACAGGCTGGTGTGCTTCTTCATGTGGGCTTTGTTGCTTCTCAGCTACACAGCCGCTTGTTTAATTTCAAGCCTTTAAGAAGGCTATATCTTTTGATAGCTGGGCACCATCCACTTTCTTCATCACTTCATCACATTTACTTATGTACCCATTTTGTCTTCAGCGATCCTCTTGGGAGGGTAAGCATCACAGAATACAGGTTTTTAGAACAAAGTGTTCTTACATTGATGGAGGGCTTGAGCAGAGGGCCTAAGTCCATCCACTTCCTCAAAGTATTAGCATATAAATATATGTACATAGGCCAATACCTCTATTTTTATGAATTAATATATTTAATAAGCACACACCTATGTTTATACCTCTATCCATAGCTTTGCTTCCTAGATCTTTCCTCTGTTTCCTTTTACCTTCCTCCTTTCTTCCGCCTCTTAGTAATTCCTCTCAGCTAGATTGCTATTGCTCCAACACCCCCAGGATCTCTGCATCCTCCTCGTGTCCCCTCTCTATGGCATTGTTTGCTCACCGCGCCTTTCCCCTAACTCCTCCTCCCCCCAAGTCCCTCCGGAATCTTCCTACTTTCTCTCTTGTTTTCTGCAATATCCATAGTAATGTGTTGAGCCATAAATCAGAGCTTATTACTTCTTCAGAATCCTTCAACATCTCTCCATCACACAATAAAATCACAAATCCTTCCCATGTGTCATCATGTCTTACATGATCTTTCCTCTTCTTGACTGTCTCTTCAGTACAACATTCATTCCAGCACCATTTCTCTCATTGTACCTGGCCACAGTGGCCTTCTTGGGATTCTTTGAACATCCCAAGCACTCTTAGCACACTTGGGTCTTTGCATTTTTCCCAAGCTGGAAATGCTCTTTTCCCAAAAATTTATATGGTCTTCCTTATTTGATCAGATCTCTGTTTAAATTTTACCTCTTCATAGAGGCCTTCCTTGACCACCTACTCCTTTCTCTCATTGTCTTTATTGTCTTTATATATTTGAAAATTTTTCTTTTCCCTCATTTGACTATGTGAAGTTTGACTCTGTACAGAATAGATTAAAAAGAACCCCCCCCCCAAAAAATTCTTCAACACACTTTATTCTCGAATATTAAAAAAAACCCGCCCTAACCGTACCCGTACTAGGCTTCATTACCGCCACAGAGTTTTCTTTTCCCTCATTTGACTATGTGAAGTTTGACTCTG
>NW_022111373.1:68328324-68333080 GCF_000313985.2 Echinops telfairi | reverse complement strand
TACATCTAAAGAATAGTGGGAATACTGACTATATAATATGAGATTTAGAGTCTGTCAAAACTGATCAGGGAAATTTAAGAAATATCGAATAGAACTTTGAGAAAGGAAAAATAATACTTAAATTAGAAGGCCTAGATTACAAAGCAGATAAATACAGTTAAAGGAAGCATTAATTAATGCAGCTAAAGGAAGATGAATCTGAAGAAATAATAACACTCAAACCCACTGCCATTGAGTCATTTCTGACTGATAGCCAACCCTATTCACCAGGGTAGAACTATCCCCTAGGGATTTCTGAGACTTTGATTTTTAATGCAAGTAGAAAACCCCATCTTTCTCCCTCACAACCATGGTTAGCACCCAAACACATAACCACTACACCACCGGGGCTTCTGGAGAAATACTACATATTATAAAAACTGACAAAGAGTTCCTTCCGATACTCATTTCAGATATTTCAACTTTGTACATCTGGGCTGCCACAGGATTAGGCATGGGAAAAACGATTTAATTCAGGAAGGAATCAAATAATGTTAGTAGATCAATAAGCTATTTGGGGTCTTTGAAAAAATGACAAAGACATAGAAAATATAACAAGTTACCATATATAAGGGATAGAGGAGGACTAACACGTGTCTAATAGGAGTTTCCAAAGAAAAGACTGGAGGAGATGCAGTCATCAGAGAGCTGGGCATGTCCCAGAACTGGTGCAGAGACATTGATACACAGATTCAGGAAACTCATTGACTTTTAGGCAGGATAAATAAAAATGAATCCATAGCTAGACGCATTGTAGTGGAACACGAGGAAGAAAGAGCTCTTCAAAGGAACACCTGTTAAATTGATCATTGACTTCCTGAAAGGAAAAAAAAAGGAAGCCAGAAGAAAAGAGAATACGTATTCAAAATGCCGAAGAATATAATGACTCACTTAAAAAAAATTTTTTTTAACCTTCAAAAACCTAATTTTCATAAGTGAGGAAAACATAAGGAATTTACATGGGATCATTTACTATTACGGTAGCTACATAATCTGTCATCAATTTGAGAGAGACTTATGAGTGAAGGGGTGGAGTCTAGCCTGCCAATAAGGTCGCCGTCTGATTAGAGGACAAGGAGATAAATAGCTCCCTGGAGGGGGGGACACAGGCTCACTCCCTATGAGACGTTTCTGACGAGAAAACACATGAAGCTACCGTGAGAGAGTCAGAGTGTCAGAGCTGAAGGAACCACGTGGAGACCCCTGCCAGTGGTGAGATGCTTACAGCACCACTGAATCCACAAGATTTCCAACCCACTGGCTTGTGATCCTGCTGCATTTGGAATCGCTGCATGTGTTTCGTGAGTCAGAAGCGGACTTTATAGATTGTTATCAGATGGGCTAATATCACACTTAGGGACTTGATCTGGACTGGACTGGGAAGTTTTCTGAATATTCAATTACTCTTGTATATGAAGTTGATTCTCTAGTTTACCTGGACAAACACAACTATCTACAGATCTTCACTGAGGGTGTTTTGAAGAACAATAAGAAAAGAAATTATCCCAGAAAGGAGAAAGGTCTGAGATATAGGGAAAATGGTAAAAAGTAAGAGTAAAAATATGAGTAAATCTCAACCAGCTTTGTTTTAGAAAGCACAAAAATGGTACAGTTTAAATAATAAATCAGCAAGAGTTGATCAGAGTTAAAGATCTAATCACCCTTAAATTGTTTGGGAAGAAAAGATATTATGTAACTACAGACTTATAAAATCATCACTAAAACTTTTTAGGATAATGACTAAAAGTTTAGAAATAGAATATGTAATTTTCAAGCTAATGAAAAGTGAACAATAAATGAGTAAAGCCGTTTAAAAGCCTTAACAAGTCCAAAAGAATTCAAGAGAAGAAGGAGAAAAGCAAAAAAGACCCAGTAACAATAGAAAAAAAAAAATTGAGATTAGATGGAAAACAGGAAATCAAATTATATCAGTGATTACAATTCTCGTAAGTGAGCTAATCACCCCAGTTAAGACACAGCTTGTCAGAGTGGATCTACAGAAAATATCTCAAGTTTAAGGACTCAGAAAGATTGAAAGTCAAATATTTTAAATATAATATGATAAGTCGCTTTTGTAGCTATAATAATAATAATATTTTTAAAACCCCACTGCCATTGAGTCTTTTCTGACTCACAGCACCCATAGAACAGAGTCGAACTGTCCTTTTGGGTTTCTGAGACTCTAAATCTTTACAGGAGTAGACAGCCTCGTTTGATCCCACAGAGTGGCTGATGGTTCGAACAGCTGACCCCAAACTATGCCACCAGAGCTCCTAGCTATATTAATAGCACATAACCAATCCTTTTCGGGCAGAAAGCATAATCATAAAGATATATGATTACTTCATACTAATTAAGGTTTCAATTTTTTAGGAAGATATACTTCTTCTCATTCAAATACCACAGTTTCTGAGCCATAAAACAAAAGTTGACAGGCTACAAGCAGAAAAGAAAAATCCACCATCGATGGTGAGATTGAGCTTCTCTTAGACATTGACAAGGATCTAGAACACAGGTGCCCAGACTTATCTGGCCAATGCCCCCTTTTAAGAGAAAGACATAGCAGTAATACTCAGCACCCCCTAGCAATGAAAAACTTTTGTACTGTAGCCCATAATCCAGGAAAAAGTGTAGATATCAGCTTTTGCATTGATCATTCCAGTCTCCAGGGGGCAGTATCTCATGAGTTTGGTAAACGCTGCTGTAGACATGAACAGCAAGCACTGCTATATGTCAAGCACTATAGGCAACAGCTAAAGAATACATACTCTTTGTAAACAACCTTTCTACACATACATAAAACATTAATAAATTAAAGAAGAAAAACAAATAAGCATATACAAATAAAATAATACACTCTAGACCTGCCACCATCAAGTTGATTCCAGCTCCTAGTGACACTGTAGGGCAGACTCGAACTGCCCCACAGGCTCCCGTGCTGGAACTTTTCTGAAAGCAGATTGCCTCTCGTTCTCCTGCAGAGTGGCTGGGAGGTTGTAACTGCCAACCTTTTGACTCACAGTTGGAAGCTTAACAAACTTGCCACCAGGGATCCTTACTAAATAGAAAAGAAATAGTAAAGGTACAAAAAGGCCCAGGAATAAGTAAAGCAGGAAAGAAAAACACTACGGAAGCCCAACAAAAGGCACACATGACAGGGACTGACACCTGTCGTGATTGCTCGATGCTGCGGGGCCGGTATCCACTCAGGGCGAGACCCTCGCTCTGTAAAGCAGAACAAACATGGCTGGACTCAATAAACATCTGCCTGCTCCATGAACTTCAAAAACTAACGTATATAACTTGTCTGAAAGGAAATTCACCGAGCCCTGATTAAATCTGAGTTGAGTAGAGTGTCTGGTTCTTTTCTGTATTTTCCAGCCTCTCTTTGTACACGGCTCTGATTATTTTATGAAAATGCATTGTTTAAAATAAGGAAATCAGGCTTACAAGAGGTGGACTATAGGGTTGAAGGGACGGCCCGCGAGGTGAGGCAGCTAGAATGGAAAGAGTGGGAACTTGGAGGTGTGACGGTGCCTTGTCCCTCACTACACGCATGCTCCTAAGCATATGCTCTGCTCTTGTTTTGGGAAGTGGCCAAATCATGCCCTCCCGAGAGTTGCTGTGATGGGTTACCATGGCATGCACTTAGCACAGTCCCTAAGACTAGGAAGGGCTCAGTAGCCGTTTTCCTTTCTCTGCTAAGAGGGAAGTAGTAGTCCCTATTTTTAAGAATAGATCCCCAGAGTGGGAGGCAAACTTGATCAAGCTGGAATAGGAAGCTGGATGAAATTATACTTGTACGACGAAAATTAAGAAATGAACCAAGTAACTCATCATATTTATTAGACGTAAGAATGAAGGTGCCCTATTACTGTTTCCTTGTGATAGTCACATCTAATAGTTCTGAAACCAATTCACAGTACTCATGTCAACCTTATTTTTTGAGACATTTAACCGTTGCTAAATTAAATTTCATAAGGGAATGTGAAGTTACAGAGCTAGAAATCTGACCCATCATTTCTATCTTCACGGAAAACCATTTAGCAGAACTTTGTTCCAGCAGAAGTGTTTATGGAGTTGTAGCCTAACTCAGTTCAGTGGCTGCATGTTTGTCTGCACCAACGTTTTGCTCAGCACAGATTTGCGTCAGTTTGTTAGTGCTGACAGCAGATGGGAGCACTTTCACATGAATTTACCTTCTGAATCGATCTAAGAGCTGTCACTGAAAGATACTGACTGCTCAAAAAGAAAAAAAAGCTATGTTAAACAAATAAGGCATAAATTGTAGATTTCTTTAACTCCTGCAGATGATAATAAGTGAACCATTGCATGTACCTCAAATTTGTAACATATAGGCGTGTCAAAGAATATTATTATTCTTATTACACTATTATTAAAGATATTTTAGTGTATCTGACAGTGTTTAATTAATGTTTCATAAATCACACAAAGAGAAGTACACTATATACCATGTACTAAGGCAAACATTTGAATGGCTGGAATTAGATACCCAGCTGTTCCGATTGATGGACAAGTTTGATTAAAGGCAGATTTAATAATGGAGCTCAACAGCCAGTCCACAGAGAGGACCACATGGCCAGCCCCACTATGAGACGTGATGCCCCTCACTGACCCATGGCCCTGCGGGGGACAACATCAGTGACACAGTGTGGGAATTGCACCTGATCTGACCCTGCCACACTGAGGCAAAGCA
>NW_022111373.1:68316616-68326547 GCF_000313985.2 Echinops telfairi | reverse complement strand
AAAAAAATGGAGCTCAATAATAATCCAGGGACTGCCTGTATTTTATTATAATATAACCGTAAATGCTAAAATGACTTTCTATTGTTTGAGGAAAAATGAATAGTAAAAAATGTTGTAGATTACTGAACCTCCTGAACTTCAGGAGCTTTTATTATGTTTTAAATATATTTAATTACATTTCATGAACTTACTCTGAATATCAGTATCTTGACCGTTCTGGTTGTCATATCTACCAGTATTTCAAGTACCAGCAGGGATACCCATGATAAACAGGTTTCGGCAGAGCTTGTAGATGAAGAAAAGACTAGGACAAACTCGCCACTGAAAACCTTATGAATTGCAGGAGAGCAGTGTCAGACAGAGTTCAGAAGATGAGCCTCTCGGGTGGGATGCAGTGAAAATACAACTGGAGGAGAGCTGCCTCCTCAAAGGAGAAGAGAGCTGTATCCTCGCTGACCTAATGACATAAAACTTTCAAGACCTTCGTTTGCTGGTAGCAATGATTCAAAATGAAAAGAAACAGCTGCAAACATCCATTGAAAAACAGAACATGGGATATCTGAAGTATGAATCTGGGAAAATGGGAAGTTATCAGAAATGAAATGGAGCACAAAGGTAGATATTCTAGGCAGTTGTGAGCAGAAATGGACGGGTATTGGGCATTTTGAGTTCAGAGAATTATATAGTGTACTTTTCTGGGAATGACAAAGTACATCCCCTTCATCTTCAAAATGAATATTTAAAGATTTATCACGAAGTACTCATCTATGCTAAGAAACTTTGGCAACTGACTGGAAGATCTCCATCTTTATACCTATTCCAAAAAACACTGACCCAACAAAATGTGCACATTTTAGAACAATTGCATTCATATCACACACAAGTAAAATGTTGCTGGAGATCATCCAACAACAGGTGCAGGAGTGCGTTGACAGGGGGCTCCCAGAGGTTCAGCTGCATTCAGAGGAGGACGTGGGACAAGGGATAGCAATGCTGATGTCAGAGGGATCGTGGCTGGAAGTACAGAACACCAGAAAAAATATTTACTTGTGTTTTATTGACCATATAAAAGAATCTGACTGTGTGGATCATAACAAGCTATAGCTTGGAGAAAATTGGGAATTTCAGAATACTTCATTGTGCTCATGCTGAACTTGCCCATGGAACAAGAGGCAGTTGTGAAAACAGAAAAAGGGAATAGTGCATGGTTTAAACCAGAAAAGGGATGGGTCAGGGTTATGTCCTCTCACCATATTTATTCAATGTGTATGTTTTCCAAATCATGAGAGAAGCTGGATTATATGAAGAAGAACGTGATACCAGGATTGGAGGAAGGCTTATTAACAATTTGCATGTTCGGAGGATATCATCTTGCTTGCTGAAAGTGAGGAGGATGTGAGGCACTTGCTGATGGATACCAAAGAATGTAGCCTTTGATCAGTATGGATTACAACTCAATGTAAAAGAGACCAAAATCTTCCCAACTAGACAAATAGGTAGCATCATAATAAATGGGGGAAAGATTGAAGTAGTCAAAAATTTTGTCTTGCGTGGGTCCACACTCAATGCTCTTGGAAGCATCAGTCAAGAGATCAAAAGACTAGTTGCATTAGGAAAAGCTGCTGTACAAGATCTCTTTAGAGTATTAAAAGCAAGGAGGTTATGTTGAGGACTGACCTAAGCCATGGTATTTTCCATTGCCTTCTATGTATGTGAAAACTAGCCATTGAGTAAGGAAGACTGATGAAGAATCAATGCATTTGGATTATGGTGCTGGTGAATGATATGGAAAGTATTATGAATTGCTGAAAGAAAAAACCAATCCGTCTTGGAGGAAACACAGGCAAACGTCTCCTTAGAAGCAAGGATGGTGAGACTTCGTCTCTTGTACTTTGGACGTGTTGTCAATAGAGAAAAGTCCCTAATACAGGACATCATGTTTGGTAAAGTAGTGGGTAAATGAGAACAAGGAAGGCTCTCAACAAGAGATTGACATGGTGGCTCTAACAATGGGCTCAAACATGAACAATTGTGAGGCTAGCCCAGGACCACGCAGTATTTCCTTCTGTTGCCCATATGATCACTATGAGTCAGAACCAACCCAAAGGTACCCCCCCACACACAGTTTTCTTCCATTTGAAATAGATAAAACATCAATTAAAAGGAGTCGATAATCACTGGTGATTGAGATGCAAAAGTTGGAACAAACAAGAAGGATCAGTAGTTGAACAAATGGCCTTGGTGATAGAAATGAAGCTGGAGATCGTCTGACAGAATTTTCTAAGACCAACGACGTCTTCATTACAAATACCTTTTTCAACAACATCACCAGTGACTGTACTCCTGGACCTGATCATATGGGAGGCATCGGAATCCAATTGGCTGCCTCCAATTGATGATAGAGAAGCTCAATACCATCAGCCAAACCAAAGACCAGATGAGTTATAGGATGTCATTAAGAAGATAAAACACGAAGGAAGCAAATGGTCGTTAAAAAGGAAAGGAAGAAAATACCAAAGTGGATTTCAGCGTACACTTTTAAATATAGTACTGTGGCTAAAGAAAAGGAAGAGATGATGACGTAAAAGAAAGCTTCAAAAGGCAGCTCGGGAAGGCAAAACAGAACTATAAAGAAATACGCAAAAACCTGGACTTAGAAAACCAAGAAGGAAGAGCATGTTCAACATACCTCAAGCTGAAAGAACCGAAGAAGAAATTCGACCCTCAAGTTGCAATGTTGGGTAAAATAATGAGGGATGCAGGAGGCATCAAAAGAGGATGGGCAGAAAACACAGAGCCAGTGTACCATAAGAACTGGTGGACATTCAACCTCTTCCAGTGGGCGCCTATGATCAGGAACCAAGGGTATTGAAGGAGACTGGAAGCATTAGCCAAAACCGAAGCTCCAGGAATTGGGCTACCAATGGAAATGTTTTAAGAAGCTGATGAAGCTGTGGAAATACTCAGCAATGCTATGAAATTTGGAACACAGCTACCTGGCTTTACTGAGTGACTTAACAGAAGGTGGCCATTATCGAACAAGAGCCACATGCAAGGAAAATCTGGCTGGAGACCCTTCAATATGTTATAGCAACACATCAACAGGGAGGTGCCAGACATTTAAGCCAGATTCAGAAGAAGATGTGGAACGAGAGATGTCATTGCTGAAGTTAGATGGATCTTGGCTGAGAACAGGAAATACCAGAGAGATGCTTACTTGTGCTTTATTGATTATGCGACGGTATTTGACTGCGTGGATCGTCACAAACTATGGGAAGTCTAGATCATTTCCTGGTGCTCGGGTGGTGGCTATAAGGTGTTCTTCTCCTAAGGACTAGAGTCTGCACGACAGAACAGAACAGTGCTTGGTACGTCAACCTCGAAATCATTCCCATGTTTGAGCCTGTTCTTGTGGCCATTCTGTCAGTCCACTTCCTTGAAGCCCTTCCTCTTTTTCTGGTAAGCAGCACCTTGGGGTCCTTATAACTGTAGCATTTTCTCTTATCTAGGCCTAGCAGATGTTGGGCGCTCTTTCATGAGGTTATAAAGTAAGCAGATTCTGTTTTGCTAAAAAATTGACATTTAGGATATTTTTTAAATGATAGATGTATATAAATTTATGTTCATTCCAGTGGGCCTTTTTGAAATCATGGGCCCCAGCTTGCTATGAAAAGGTAGACAGGGTGAATACACAAGCCAATTTTGATTGATGTCTATTACAAGCCTCTCCTTGGACTAGCTGAGAAGAGAAGTGAGGCAGCCCCTAATCAAACTAGCCCATAATACCCACGCCTCTGTGGTCTTTCTTCTTCATTTTCAATCTTTACATGCATAGGAGGCTATTGAAAATCCTATGGCTAAGGTCAGGAATACCTTAGTAGTTCTCAAAAATAACCTCTTTGTTTTATAACCCTTTTAAGAGGTCTTTGGCAGTCAATTTACCCAAAGAACTATACTTACGGTTTGATTTCTTGGCTGCTCTATCCCTGGGCATTGATTGTGGGATCCAAGTAGAATTAAATCCCTGACAACTTTAAGGAGCCCTGATGGTGTAGTTGTCTATGCTTTGGACTACTAACTGGAAGGTCAGCAGTGCAAAAAACACCAGCTGCACCTTGGAAGAAAGATGAGACTTTCTATCCCCGCAACTCAGAAACCCACGGGGGCGGTTTCACTCCACCCTATAGGGTCACGGTGAGTCGGCATGGACTCTGTGGCAGTGAGCGTTGAGACCTGGTCTCTGGATTATTTGAGTGCAGCCTGTGGCATAGTGGTTAATTGGCAATGTAAATGATCCAGACGGGTATCATCCATAATTGTTTTCATGTTGCCAAAATGGGTGCACAGATCACTTACCTGCAGAGACACTTCCTAAGGTTCCTCAAAACTCAAAAATACCATTGAGCTATACCAATTCACATTGACCCTATACTCACATATATTGACCCTACAGGACAGGGTAGATCTGCTCCTGTGGGGTTTTGAAACGGTAACTTTTTAGGGGAGTAGAAAGCCTCCTCTTTCTCCCCCTGAGTGGCTGGTGAATTTAACTGCTGACCATATGGTTAGCATCCCATTGCATAACCACTATGCCACCAGGATTCCCCAACACTTATCAAATAAGGTCCACAGTCCTAACTTGACCGTAGTCTGGCCCCTACCTTATACCCAGCCATGCTCTTATAAAGGCAGTGGAGTTACAGCGTATGGGCTTCAATCTTAGGAGCTAAGTCCTACAGCATGACAAAGACGCAAAGAGAAACAAACACAGACAGACAGACTGCAATTTAAATAGTGCAAGCCATTTCATCCCCCATTCTACTCTCAACTGTAGTTGGGCTTGAAACCGTGAATGTGGACAAAATTTATGTTTAAAAAATGTGCACACAGCCATGGTCCCCTCACATTTGGCCAAAAGGTGAATGAAATGCATTGTTCAGGTGGTCAGGCTATTGGGCTCTGTGGACATCCGTGAGGAAGAAATAAAAGAATAATTGTAGGCCTGAGAGAAATGGTGATTTAAAAAGGGTGATAGGAACTGAGAACATGGACCTGCAGTTTGCATCATGAAAAGAAAATTGGGTGCTTACCCGTACTTGATTATACTATCTTATTGATAAACAGTACCTTCTCACCAGCTCTTCTGACATTTGGATTATGTATTTAAAAATGAAATAGCAACCTGTTTCTTATTTAGTAGCTTGGAATTTAAAATAAACCTTTATTTTAAAGGAATAAAGCATTATTTGTTTTAACTTTTTCAATGTAAATCACACTTGCTCTGCTACATTAACTTTTCTTTCAGGAACATCCACTACTTGGGCAGCCTTTTTTTGTACTTCATCCCTGCAAGACAAATGAATTCATGATTCCTGTATTAAAGAATTCTCAAAAAATCAATAGGTAAGAAACACCATCAAGACACATTGGTTTATATTCTTATTTTAAAAGCATAAATCTTTTTATGTGACTCTAAAAGCCACGCTCAAAAGAAATATTCTTTGTAATAATAATGATGGCTAGCATTTATTGATTTTTTTTACTGTGCACTAGGCATTGATCTAAGTGTTGTAGATATATAGGCTCATCTGATTTTCCGTGTAACCCTTGTAAGCGTGGTTCCACGATTGCCCTCAGTTTACAAAGGAAGATACTGAAGCGCTGAGGGGTCAAATGACTTGGCCAAGGTCACCTAGCTAGTTAAGTGGTGGAAATGGGATGTGAAATTTGGCATTTTTGCTTCAGAACCATGCTCTTACCCACTGTGTTTCGCTCCTTTGGCAAATACTGTCAAATGTAAGTGTGAAATGTGATTCATCCCAGGAGATTCAGCAGCCCCAACACTTTGCCACCCCCTGCACTGCTTTAGCGAAGGTTTTTCATAGTTTCTCTCGACCTCAGACATTTCAAAATGCTGCGATTTCAAGTGGTGCATCCTTGAAATAAGGCCTCATTCCTATTATTTATGGGGAGTGATTGATTTTCTACCATTTACCAAAATGACAACGGATACATCATCGCACTTGTATTTTCACTTGTTTCCTAGGAATTTCAACTACATCACTTCATGGCTCAGCATTGTAGGACCAGTTGTTGGGCTGAACCTACCTCTGAGTTACGCTGAAGCCATGTCTCAGGATCAGTGGAATGCTGATTGACAAGGTAGGAAAGAAAGCCTAGATTGAATGTTTGGGGTTTCAATGATCTGTACCTGCTGGCCACCCCACATGTTAAATTTGACTTCATCGCTGCGATGCAGGGCTGAACCTTGCCTTGTTTTTCAGTTCTTCAAACAGTGCCCTACTCAGTCATTTAGGAGCATTTTCCTAGGTTCGAGGTAACTCTGGGTTGCACGTGGGGCTGCTATCCCAAGGTCAGCACTTCCAAACCACCTGCTGCTCCCTGGGAGAATGAAGAGGTTTTCCACTCCCTTAAAGAGCCATGGTCTTGGAAACGGCACGGACAGTTCTGCCCTGCCCTACAGGGTTTCCATGAGTTGGAATCGACTTAAGGGCAGAGAGTTCCATTTGGTTTTAAGTAACCCTTGCTCAATTACAAAACTAGCTGGTCTAATTTTAGTATTGATATTCTTGGGGGGGGTTATTTATTGCTCAGTTACCTGCATTTTAATCTCTTGACTCTTATTTTATTCTTTTTCTTCAGATACTTCTGTCGAAGCCAAAGTGTTTAGGAATGGTGTTAGGCAGTACGCCTTGAGTTTACCTGCACCAGCACCAGCATTCATAGGACCAATACCATGCACTAGAGCATCTCTTTAAGATTTTGACATTGATTTCCGCTCCCCTCTGGGACCAAATACCTGATGGCAATTGAGATACTGACTGCTTACAGGAAGCACCTCAAATCTCTGTTAAGTAGCAAAAAGACTAACGCAGTGATGCCAGGAATGCTGACAGCATTGGGGCATTATCAAGCCCCACACTGCCCATCCCTTCTCATATTGGGATGAATGGAGAAATGGATTTGTAAGTTCATTTTATTGTTGTGTAAAAGGAAATCAAAATACAAGATTCAGATGTTCCTGAAAACTAATGTTTTAAGCATGGAGTATCTTAAAATTCTTTTCTTTTTTTTTCTCCATTTCCAACATTGTTTTCTTAGAGTCAAACATAGGACCAATAGATAACATTGTATCTTTCTATTCCTAAAGGCACGGAGTGTGTTTGTGTGTGTGTATTTAGACATAATAAAAAAGAAAACAATATTCTATGACAAGTGAGATACTGAGCTTTTATGAGTAAAGAATGATATTTGGACATTGTAAAAAATCTTTAGGAAATATTTTACATCTTCTTACCTATAATAATAAGATGATGGTTAAGTTGGTCCCTTTGTCAGTCCCACAGCCACTGTACTATTCGAGTGGCTTGAGCAAGTCTTCATATTTCTGAGACTTATTTTCTTCATCTTTACTATGAGGAAGACTAGGGAGCTACCCCACAGGGTTGTTTGAGACCCACAAACCAAACCCATTGCTCTCTGGTCAATTCTGACTCATGGAGACACTGTAGGGCTGCGTAGAATTGCCCATACGGTTGGTCAGTCTTCACAGAAGCAGCCTGCAATATCTTTCTTCGGGGGAGTGGCCTGTGAGTTCAAACGGCGGACCTTTCGGTTGGCAGCCCAAGTAACCACTGCACCGAATGTAACTGGCTCTTTAGAGAACCTAGATCCGTGTCTTTCCAGGAGGGGCATCCATTAGGATCATCCGAGGAGCTTTACATGAAGCCCATACTTACCTTGATTTGGGTGTACTCTGTCTCTGTCAGGAAGTGTACATTGGAAAAGAGGCTGACTCTATAGGCTGGTGCTGTGCGGCTAGGAGACAGAAGTAGAATCTTTGATGTGGTGAAAAAACTGTGAACTTGTAAGTAAAGCCATGTTTACCCGGCTCCTTGGGCAATTTCGTACTGCTCTCTGGTTATGAAGTCCGTACTCCTCAGAGAACCACTGGTCTGGGTCTGACTTTATTATTGAAGTTTGGGGTACTGATCTGTTTTATTTTTGTTGTTTTTCTTTATTGTATTGTTTTGGCCTCTCTCTTTTGCAATTCCATGTCTACCTACAGCAAGCTGGGCTTGCTTTTGAACCCAGGTCCGGGCATCATCCTGCGCCTCATGGACATTAAGGGCATTTAAAAGGGCATTTGTTTACAAGGTGGGCCACTTGTGGGGACCCACATATGTGGAGGAAATTATCAGGTCATGCATAACAAATGATTATGACAACCCCCCACCCTTTGTAGGTTAAGGATTGGACTTTCACAAAGGGAATGAGGGTACAGGAAAGGGTTAACTCGAACTGCTAGAGAAGCTGAAAGTAAATGCTAAACTGCTGACTGCACATCTTCATGCTAGGAGGAGAGTCTGCTGATGTGCTTGCTGGGCATTTGGGTATTTACCACTTAAAACATCTTTTCAACTTCTGCAAGGGATTTTTTCCCCCTCCACTCCCTAATGTAAACACACATTTCTCAACAAGCCATTTCCCAAGCCATGTCATTTCTGGTGCAAAAGGAACAAAGTTTTCATATAATATGTCATCTGAACGATGCACTTGTCTGAAAATATTAGCTCTCTTATGCCGACAGATTCTGGGGGCTAGCCTGCCACTTTGGGGGGTTGTTCTAAAAAAAATTAAAAAGTATGTTTGTTCTCTTGCTGATGAAGACTGCCATCCACGCAGAGCATGTTCTAAAGAGCTCTGCCAGCTGTGGGACCTCCCTGCCTGGCAGGCCACCTCCTCAGACAGCGCTCCTTCTTTGCTAAACTTTTTTCACTTTGGAAACTTACCTATGGATCGAAAAATATTTCCACTTACAAATATAGAATTATGCTAATCAATGGTTGTTCCCAATAGTTATGAAACAGTAGGAACATTTTAATTCTGTTTAGTGAAAGGGATGGTTCTTTCTCTGCAGTAGAAAGACCTGTCCTCCTAGTTACTACCCAGAAACCAACTCAGTCGTTTTGGTTGCCACAAGCGAAGCCAGCCTCCTGGAGCTGCATTTCCTCACGGAAGTGGAGAAAACGCGTTCACCGAATGGTCCTCAGTTCCCTCACCTGTATGATGGAAAGTCCAGTGGGGTGACGTTTGAGACCTGTGGAGTGTTTGGGTCTGTGCAAGAGGGAACCGTCTATCGATCTAGAACCGTCTATCTATGTAGAACCGGCTATCGATCTAGAACCGTCTATCTATGTAGAACCGTCTATCGATCTAGAACCGTCTATCGATCTAGAACTATCTAGCTATCTAGCTGGAATCTAGGGCTGGACCTGGACCTCTTGCTAGCTGTGTGACTTTAACCATTGCTGGTACTGTTTTTCAGTCCTTCACCAGTTCTATGAAATAAAGGCAAGAATATCTATACTGCTTACCTAACGAGGGCATAGGAAATACCAGGATGATGTGTGTTAGGCTCGAGAAACAAGCCAGGGACACTCATCTAGGTACCAGAAAGAACTCTCTATCAAGAAGCACTTTTACATCAGGAGAGGGCCCAGCCCTTTCCAACTCGAGTCCATAGGTCCGATGCTAGCTGGGGTCCTCTTCAGACTCACGTCGCTGGAGGCTGATGCTGCTGTAAAGTCAAGTGGGGAGCAGGGAGATCACAGGCTGGTGAGTGCAGAGCCTTGTGCATCCAAGGTTGGTGGAAGAATAGCAGGCCACTGACAGCTCTCAGGATCGGGCATCCCACAGGGGGTCACACCCAGAGACAGACAGAGAGTCTCAGTGAAGTCCCAGCAAGGAGGAAGGCAAAGTGGTCGAGAGCCCTCCTCTCTCTTCAATCTTGCTCTTCTACAACAGGCCCCCAAGGAGGTGTCACCAAGCTACCACTGTATTGACAGGTTGAACTGCTTACCTAGCCAGGCGTGTGTAGTTGACAGAATATCTGATTACCATAACTGGC
>NW_022111373.1:68315268-68316516 GCF_000313985.2 Echinops telfairi | reverse complement strand
CCACCCCCGTCCTCTGAATGTGCACTCCAGCATTCCTCTTCCTCCTCCCTCGCTTTGTGCCCGATTCCCCAGGGCACAGTAAGAAATCTGCTGAGGAGACTCTCCTATCTCGTGTTAAAATGCATGACTTCATTAACATTACTGCAAGATTTAACATAGATGAGTTGTCAAATTTCTTGGTGTCCTGGAAGGTGAATCTCAAAATCTCCTGCCATCGAGTCAAGGCCTGCCAAACTGCCCTTTAGGGCTTCCAACACCAGAATCTTTCCAGAAGCACACCCTCACATCTTCTTCTCCAGATGCAGCTCTTGAGTTCCAGCCACCAGTCTTTGGCTCCCAGTTGACTGTGGAGCCGTTGTGACCCCAGCCTGCTTTCCTCCTGCCTCCCTCTCTCGTTCTCGCCCGTGCTCTGCAACTCAGTCTGTCACCCTGCTCTCCCTGACCACCCAGCCTCCACTGCCTGGTCTCGCCCTTTCTTCCCCATGGTATTTTGTCATTATTAGTATTCGATTGTGTCTCTTTCAATTTCTTGCCCTTGTTTATGATCAATAGTAAGTGATTGAAGGGGCTAGCCCACTGGTTTACCCTGTTTCTGGTGGTGTGCCCACAGAGTTGTTGTTTTGCTGTGAGGGGTCCAGGAGGGCCGCCAGGTCTGTGGGCTCCAGAAAAGGAGCCAGTTCTTGGATGGGCCTGGGAAGCAGCAGCCGGTACTGACAAGCATCAAGGTTCAAAAACAAAATCTAGAGTTTATGAAGGTGGATGGAGAGAGAGAAATTGAAACTGAGTTTTCATATCCACTCCTCTAGCGGTAGGTATAATCATTTCTACTCCTACTTCCCAGATAGGAGGAAATGGAGAACTGCGTTGTCAAAAGCAGCTCTTCTATGAGCTTTCCAGTTGTTACTATCTCAGGATTACAATTTTCAGGGGAAGACTGCGCAGATATTCACCAAACCAGGTATTAATTGGGTTCCTCTTATGTCGTTCTGAGCCTTAGGCTCGTGCCGGGGATAGCACACAGTGTGCCGGGGATAGCACACTTGACCTTAGCCCCCACGAAGGGCACAGTCTTGTGGAGAAGAGGCACAAACAGGAGAACAGTAGGGCGGGTGCTGAAACAGGGCTGTGGAAAACATACTGAGGACGATTTTGCAGAAGAGAAATTTGAGTGGAATCTTGAAAAATTTAAGCACTTTCCTCTAGTTCCTAAATGTTTCCTCCCCGCTCCCACTACCATGACTCGAATTC
>NW_022111373.1:68303997-68314417 GCF_000313985.2 Echinops telfairi | reverse complement strand
AGCTTGCATTCTTAAACTGGCTACTGCATGCAGTTTTTTACAGAACCACTTTGCCGTCTTCTTTTGTCACCACCGCATACTGGGCACAGGCTGTAGACGGAAGACGGAAGACAGATGGGCTGTGCCAAGGGCATTTTCTGAGTTTTGTCTGGTGTTAAGGACTGAATTATGTCCCTCAGAATGATGGGTTGTAAATCCTAACCCTTATACCTGTGAGCATAACACCATTTGGGAATATGGTTTCCTTTTTATGCTAATAAAAACAAACTCACTGCCCACAAGTCAATTCTGACTCATAGCAGCCCTATAGGACAGAGTACGCTTTACGCCACTCACTGCTAAGATGTAAAATGAGAAGATTAGGCAGTGGAGCCAGTAGAGATGAGGAAGCTCGCTGCCAGGCCATATGAATACCAGCAACCGCGAACCCAGTAGCAGAAGCTGAAAATACCTTCCCCAACAGCTAACAGAGAGAAAGCAGACTCATATTGACCTTATGTGCAACAGAAGGAAACACTGCCCGGTCCTGCGCCATCGCACAGTTGTCAGCCACTGGGTCAGTCCCTCTCATTTAATGCCTGCCTCTTTTTTCCTGACCTTTTACTTTATCAAGTACGATGTCCTTTTCCAGGGACTGGTCTCTCATTTCCAAAGTACGTGAGATGAACTCTCACCATCCTTGCCCCTAAGGAGCATTCTGACTCTACTTCTTCCAAGGCAAATATGTTGGTTCTTTTGGCAGCCCATGGTACTTTCAGTATTCTTTACCAGCACCGTAATTCAAATGCGCTGGTTCTTCTTCACCCATCTTTATTCAACGTCCAACTGTCAAGTGCATATGAGGCCATTGAAAAGACCACAGTTTGGGTCAGTTGTATCTTAATCATCTAAGTAACACCCTTGCTCTTCAGCACTAGAGGACTTGTAAAGCAGATTTGTGTATCTTCTGAAGTGTATCTTCTGATCTCTTGACTACTGTTTCTGTGAAAAGTGAATGTGGATCCAAGCACGACAAAATCCTTGACTGCTTCAGTCTTCTGTTTATCACAATGTTCCCAATGGTCCAGTTGTGAGGATACTGGTCCTCCTTATATTGAGTTGTAATTGCTGAAGGCTGCGATCCTTGATCTCCAGCAGCAGGTGCTGCTAGTCTTAACTCATTTTCAGCAAGCAAGGTTGTGTCATCTGCATATTGCAGGTGGTTAATAAGCCTTCCTCCAATCCTGATGCCACAGTCTTCTTCATAGAAGCCGTGTTCCCCGATTACTTCCTCAGCACACAGATTGAGTAAATATAGTCAGAGGATACAACCCCGACATACACCTTTCTTGGTTTTAAACCATTCAGTATCCCTTGTTCTGCTCACAGGTTCTACCTGAGCACAATGACGTGTTCTGGAATTCCAAGTTTTCTCAATGCTACCCCTAGTTTGTTCATGATGCGCACGGTTGAAGACCTTGGCATTATTGTGCTCCTGGCCCAGGGCTGGTTCCCCGTGTTCATAGGTCTCCTCAGAGGCGCTTGCACATGTGTATTCTTACATTAAATGGTGTGTGTTTCCTCCCAAGTAGTTTTCCAGCACTTGCTTTCAGTTAACTTTTCTATCGTCAATAGCAACACCTAGTGGCAAAAGAGCCCAGTTGCAAGTATCCTGAATTCTAGACACTCAGGCTGAAAATGCTACTCCCAAAAAACCCAAGATCAAACTCGTTGCCATCCAGGTGATTCTGACGCATAGTGGCCCCGTAGGACTGAATAAAGTGGGTGTAAATCTTTCACTGATTGTAAATTTTTACAGGAACAGAAAGCTTTATCTTTCTCCCACTGAGAAGCTGGAGATTTCAAACTGCTGACCTTGAAGTTTTCAGGCCCAGTCGTAATACACTATGCCACCGGGTACATTGTAACCTACACATATATGGCCAGTCTTCAGCCTCTGGATGGTGCCTGGTACTTGGTATTGTCTACTGGACTTTGATTCATAGAGATCCCATGTGACAAAGTAGAACTGCCCCATAAGATTTTCTAGGCGACAGTCTTTGCTGGAGCAGCACGCACGGTCTTTCTCCTGCTGAGCTGCTGGGTGGCTTTGAAGATCACCCTTTCCATTGGCCCTTAGCTGCTTCACCCTTGAGCTCCTTGGGCTCCACTAGTACTTGGTAGCATGAATACATTTTTGTTGGAAGTCCAAAGGGGGATTTGAAAGACAGGAATTTGGTAAAAGGCTCTAGGACTATGCACATTTACATCAGGAACACTTTTGTGGGTTTGGGGGAAGGAGGGGGCAGGGAATAGTAAGTGGGTCAGGGGGACCAGCGGGCCCTTTGAAGATTTTCAAGCCCTCCTGGTGTGGTGGGTTATATAACCTGACGGCCATTTCTAAGGCTGACGTATTCATTTAGCCATCAGTCACCCACTTCCTGACTGGTCAGGGTCTGCACTAAGGCTGCAGTGGTCAGTAAGGTGACAGAGTCCCTTGCCTGAAGGCGGTTCTCGACACTAACCCAGTGAAAAATCTGTGCGGACTGTCGTTCATAGTGCATCCTTCGGTTTCACATCATGCGGATATTCAGAGTTCAAAAGATATTAAAAGCTACAAGGGTTTTGATTTATGGGGCTAAATTGTTACAATTTATGGTCCCGCCTCTAAGACTATTCCAATTTAGAGTCCTAACAGCAGTTGGTGTTTTACCATTTCCTTAAATCCTACAATTTATGGTCCCACCTCTAAGACTATTCCAATTTAGAGTCCTAACAGCAGTTGGTGTTTTACCATTTCCTTAAATCCCTGAACATAATTTCGTTTTACTTTGTGGTTAGGATGGCTCTTCTCGTCGCCCCCATGCTCTTTCTCCCAACAGCAGTGCTGTCAGTTCCCCAGGGAGGCTAGCCGCCGGTCCCAGCTTCACCTGCCCACTTGATTATCCTGCACCTCACTCGCTCCCATCCAAGTTGACTGTTCCGATCCTGCTTCCGATACAGCCAGAGTGCGTGGCAGCTGCACAATCATGTGTTATTTTTTTTAAGTTATGGAGTATTTCCAGCATGCTAAAAAGAACTCGCATATACCTATCAATCAGCATCAACAATTACCAAGATTTGCCATAATTCCTTCATTGATTCTTTTGTTTTTATTTCCCTTGCTGAAATCTTTTAAAGCAAATCACAGTCTACTTTTTTTTTTTTAATGTCAGTCAATTCTGTAAATGCTTGCTCCATCTTTAGATACTAAAACTATCTTTGGGCTTTTTCACTGCTACTCTCTGAGAGTAGGACTTTGGAGCCCCTTCCCAGTACCACCTTCCCCGATGATGGGGGGAGCTTTCCTCTACAGTGGCCACAGTTCTGAGTGCACAGCGGCCACCTTCAAAGCAGAATGCAAAATGAATGAGCCCGCGGTTTCTGCAGATGGGTTCATCGGTCCCCAGACCTGCTGCCTGCCCTCTAGAACTCACCGCAGAGGGGACATTTCATGAGCAGTGTCCAACCATAGCTGACTGCTTCCTACAATTCTCAGCTGTGGTCAAAATGAAGTAAGTGTTTAATATGTGACAAGATACCCACTGTTGTACTGATTTAAACATAAACTGGTTTCCCAAGTCAGAGCCCACTTGAAAATCTGAAAAAGTGTTGAAATTGTTTACATAAAAATGTGCATATGCTAGTATATGTATCAGAAATGTATGGGCACCATTTCAGGAAGTTCACACAAAGAAGTAGCTTGCCATTCACTCCTCTCCTACTCCTGGCCACCTGTGTGTGTCCATGTAGAACTGTGCTTCACAGGGTTTGCCTGAGGTGACACTGTTACTGCGAAGATTAAGACATCAAAGCATCCTGAATGCTTCAAGGGTTTTGCTTTATGGGCCCAAATTGTTCCCATTCAGTGCTCCAACTCTAAGACTATTCCAGTTTATAGTCCTAACAGCAGTCCGTGTTTTACCATTTCTTTAAGTCTCTGAACGTAATTTCATTTGACTTTGCAGTGAGGATAGGGTTTCAGTGGCTGTTTCTTTTGGAAGCGGATAACCAGGCCTTTCTTCCAAGGAAATTCTAGGTAAACGCAAACATCCAGCCTTTCAGTGAATGCCCAGGACATTAGCCATTTGTCCATCCAAGGGACTCCGGGAGGGTGATGTTGTTTGTTGTTTTTGAGTGGATTCACACTCATCCAAACCCAAACCTAACCCACTGCCATGGGGTTGATGCCGACTCCTAGCTACCCTACAGGGCAGGGCAGAACTGCCCCTCGGAGGTCCCGAGACTAGCTCTGTACATGCCTCTCTCCCTCCAACTGCTGACCTCGTGGTTATCAGCACAGTGAATAATTGCCCCATTTACCTGGACACACACAAAGCAGTCCCTCATGCTCTCAAACTGCAGTGGAGAAGTGTTTTGATTATAAGCTGGGTAAATAAATTTCACAAATCTGTTGGAGGAAAAAGATGTGACAAAACAATCTATTTCATATCACTGTTTTCAAAGCAGGTGTTAATGGGCAAAACATGTCTCAACAAGTAACATCTCACTCCACTGTTCTCAGCTGTGACTGAAATGCAAAATGGTTTAAGGTATGGCTATTCTGGCCACTGTTAAAGAGATAGACGTTAACTGGTTGGTAAAAGAGGTAAGGAAGGATTATACCTATTAGCATTTAAACTTAGTAGAAATTTTGGTATATTCAGTATGTCCTACATTTTAACCTAACCTCTTGTTCTATTTCTAATTAACTACAATGACAGAGCTTTATTTAGTAAAGCTAGGCTTGTAGGGGGAAAAAAGACAAGGAAAAAAAGTCCTGCACTCTAGACAGATGTAAAGAACTCAATGTGACTGACTTATGACCACGAGTCATCAAGCAGGTAAGGAGTCAAGGAGGGGAGCTGGTCATTGCCCAACTGGAAAACCGGAATGGGGGAGGTGGAGGGTGGGGCCGGGAGAACAGTTTGTTTCCCTCTCTCCTGAGCATCTGACTTGCTATTTGAAAGGGGCAGGTCCCCTGGGGAGCTTGAAGCATTAGGAAGGGATTTGTGAGGGCGCCCATCATGCCTGGCTGAAGCTCCCAGGGCTGAGAGTGAGTGGCTCCCAGGTTTTTGAAGATACAGACCACGTATTAAAGGCTTAAAGAACAGCCCGAGTGCGTGGAAGGCTGTGTGCGCAAAGTTGGACACACTGGCTCGGTCACTCCTGATTCTCATCAAATGTTTTTCATCACATCTTGAAAAAAGTTTTCCTCCAAACAGACAAGTTTTGCTGATGTCGTTTAAAGTTTTAACACTGTTCTAGATTCCTGTGATGGTATGGCAGTGGCAATTAAAAGCTTTCAAAATCTGCTTCATTGTGTATGGACTACCAAAACTCAACAGAACATCACTTTACCAAATAACACAAGCAGGGTTTGTCTAGAAACGAGGAAGCTCAGTGCACCCAAACAGCTAAGGCAAGACAGTTTTCCAGACTACAATGTTATGAGACATGACCTATTTATTTAAACAGATTTCACTAAATCTGCCTAAACAGATTAGGCTACAATAAAGATTGTCCAAATATGGATTATATGGTAGTATATGATGCTAAGCCTTATTTCTTGACTTTCTACAAATCCAAATTAGCTATTTTGAGCCTTGAACTTGACCCCAGGAATATTATCTACAGCATGACCTTTATGACCAAATCTTAAAACCAAACATTTTCTTGGAATGAAACACTGTAAATATGTATATATATTTCAAATTTGTATAACTATCAAATTACAACTGTGTCTGTCTCTCCGCCATCAGAAATGAATATACATAATACATATATATGGAACACTGCATGTTTCCCTGGTTTTAAGTTTCCTTGAGAACATCATTTAGAGTGTAGAATTTCTCCATCTATCATAAAACACACACAATTAACTGCTTTACTATCCTTCTTCCCTTTAAAAGGCATAAAACAAAACTCTTACTGATAGAAATTGCTTTGCAAGCTCTCTGAAAGTTTCATTAGGAATAGGAAGAACATTATTCTGATCTTGACAGGCAATAATTATTTGGTCCAATTAATTAAATACTGGATACACCGTTTCTGAGCTCCTGCCCTGTAAGACAAGGTGCTGGGTAAGATCAGTAGTTCCCTATCCAGAAAAAAAGCTACCAATCTCACTGCCATCAAGCCGATTGACTCATTGCAGCCTTGTTATACTGGGTAAACTTCCCCTTGGGTTTCTGAGACAGTAACTATAGAAAGCCCATCTTCCTCCCATTTGAGTGACTGGTAGGTTTGAACCTTGAGGTTAGCAGCCCAACTCGTAACCACTACACCACCTCTAACAGAGGAGAGAATATCAGGAAAGCTAAAGACCACCTGAAAGTCTGAAAATAAACAGGTTTCTCCTGAAGTATCCTGAAGATGAGTTTCCAGAGTACTGGGATATCTGTAATTTAAAGTACTTTAGTGAACTCTAAGGAGCCCTGGTGGCATAGTGGATTACACACTGGGCTGCTAACCACAAGGTCAGCAGTTCTAACCTATGAGCCTTCCCACAGGAGAAAGAGGAAGTCTTGTTCCCATGAAAAGTGATAAGTCTCAGAAACCCACAGGAGTAATAAGGAGTTGTGAATTTTAATGTTCCCTGAATCACAGTATGAGATAATCGCCATTCACATTGTGTTATAAAAAATTGTGATTTGTTTTGGGCTTAACTAAGCAAAGAGAAGGATCACATATAACAGATTAACCAGCACTCAGTAATTACCCATGCACATTTTTCCTTACCTTTTTAAGTATAAGAACTTGCAAAAATAGCAGTCATAGCTTCATCTAGTTTTTCCCAATGACAATAGCTTTTGTAATCAGAATATATTTGCCAAACCAGTAAATTGACATTGGTACAATGCTATTAAACTATAGCCTGTTTGGATTTCAGCAATATTTACATGCGCTTTTGGGGATGCATGACCTATAGCTATAGATTCCAATTCAGTCTATAGGACTGAGTATAACCGCTCCACAAGGTTTCTATGGCTGTAAATCTTTGAGAGCAGACTGCCACATCTCCCTCCCTCCGAGCAGCTGGTGTGTTTGAACCGCCTTGACCTTTTGGTTCTCACGTGAGCACTTAGATCTGCACCAGCACTGCCCCCTTTGGTACAAGACAGCATTATAACTGCAGGATACAGAATTAGTCTACCATCAGAGACATGCCCTTCACTGTTTCACCCATCCTAGTCCCATCACTAAAAAAAAGAAAAAAATTGCCATTGAGTTAATGCTGACTCAAAGTGACCCTATAGGGCAGGGTTGAACTGCCTCTGAATCTTCAAGACCCTGGTGGTTTTGAACTGCTGACCTTGAAGTTTGCAGCCCAATTTGCAACCTAGGAGCGCTAAACCAAAGCTACCACAGGAGCACTGGTGGCACAGTAGGCTGTGTTGGGCTGCTAACTAGGTCACAGTTAGAAATCACCTCGTTTCGTGGGAGGCACAAGAAGTGCTTTTTTTTAAACTCACATGGTTTTAGAAACCCATAGGGGTTGTTCTATCTTCTCTATATAGTCACAATGAGCCTGAATTGACTTGATGGCAGTGTTTTTTTTAAAAGCTTTCTTTTTACTGCTCTTCTCCATTTTGTAATTTCCAGTGTTCTAGCAAAATAATGTGCTTTCTATGGTTGAGTGTCTCAAGGAGAGATGTACCAACTTCATCATATGTTCACCTGATGAAGAACAAGTAGGTTACCAGTTTGGAACACATCTGCCAGAAACGTGTGTGTGCAGGTTTTGGTGTGGGTGTACTCTTCAGTTCCCGAGATGCGCAGGTCTCCTCGTGTTGTATGAGACTGCCCCACATTTCCAGCTTACATCCCTACCAGCAATGTATAAGACAGTGGCTCCACTCCCGCACAGGTACTTATGGTTGTTAGGTGCCAGTCTGCTTCAACCCAGTGACCCCATACACCATAGAATGAAACCCTGCCTGGCCCTGTGCCAGCCTCAGTTGCTCTCATGCTTGAGCACATCGTGGCAGCCAGTCTTAGCATGAATGTTTATTTTAGCCATCATGACCAAAACCGAACCCGTTGCCGTGAGTCCATTATGACTCATGAAGACCTGTGTGTTACAGGTTAGATCTGCTCGGAGTTTTCTAGTTTGCATGTAGTCTAGCACTTTGAACTGCTTCAGCCCACTTCAGTCACAGGCAATGAAGCAACCTGGGTATAGATCAAAAACAAAAAAATAATAATGTAGGAGAATCAGAACATGATGTGGAATGGGGAAAACAATTTGAAGCCCTGCTAGAAACGTACGGCCCTTAGAAAACAAGGGCCGGATGCTCACAGCAACTTAATCTCATCGGCTGGCAGCCAACAGTACTTTTAGTGCCTGTTGCCTTTTCTCCTGACAATAAACCAGTTACCTATTGGGGTTTTAGAACGGCTCACTCTAACTTTTGTGTCCCATACCACAGCTAAAACCCATCATCTTTCCTGTTCATTAGCATTCCAGGTCACCCAGATTAAAAAAAAAAAAATCCTGTCTGTTAGCGTTGCTCTATTTTGGCTATGACCATGCTGTCATAGGTGGCATCACGTTGGTTCCAACTCAGTGACCAATGTACAGCAGAAATACACTGCCTTGTTCTGTGCCAATCTCACAACTGTTCATATGCATGAGCCCTTGTTGCAGGCACTGTGCCAATCCATCTCAGAGGGCCTTCTTTTCCACTGCCCCTCTACCAAGCATGATGTAATGCTCCAGGGACTCTTTCCTCACTTGTCTAAAATACGCTATCTGGCCATCCATGCCTGTAAGGAGCACTCTGGCCGCCTTATCCCAGACCTACCCATACAGTAGGTTAGAAAACCACAAACTTGAGCTACCTAGGACCTCATCATCTGGGTGAGGACATGACAACCCAAGCCCACAGCCATGGGCTAGTCCAACACATAGTAGGGCAGAATAGAATTGCTTCCCAAGGTTTCCAAGAGTGTAAATACATAGCTCATCATGTAAGGAATGGCTGGCAAATTTAAACCACAAACCCTTAAGTTAGTAGCCCAACATCTAATCCTCAGTGCTACCTGGGCTCATCAGTGGTTACCAAAAAACCTAAACTCCCTACGTGTAGATGATTCTGACTCATTGTGAACCTGCAAGATCGTCCTCGACTGGCCACCTCTGTGGAACTCCTGAACTTTTTACAGGGTTACGTTGAACATCTCTCCATGAGCTTATCTGCCATCTCTTTGGTGAATTCTCTCAGGTGCAAGCCTGGATCTGGAACTTGCTCAATCCAAACTCACCTATAGGACAGAACCGATCCAGTGGGTTTCGGAGACTGTAACCCTCCCTTTGTGGAAATAACCTTTTTCCTGCAGAGCTGCTAGTGCCTCAAGCCAATACATATCCACTTTGTCACCAGGAACTTCCCTGGGCTGCCCTTTATAGCTCTGGCACTGCTGTTCCCAGCCCTTCCCACCACCTAATTTGACCCCCATGGGATAGGCCATAGGTCTCTCCATAATCCATCCTTTGTGTAATCAGGCCAGGACATGCAAGCTATATTTTAACCTGGTCACCCCTGTGATGCTAAGACACACTCGGGAACAGGAAACACAGCCAGCCAGCACCTCAACTGGTGAGGGGGAAGACAAGTCTTAATGTTTGATTGCAAGGAATCTGCTATGGTTAGAGGTATAGAGGACTATGGCAAGTTTGGGGATCAGAGAAGTAAAAAGAGGGGTCAAGGAACTGAGGAAATGCCAGTGTTGGTAAAACCAAGGGAGAGAAGGCAAGGTGTAGCAGGTTAAGGACCACCTGTGGCGCAGTTAAGTATCTACCACAATGCCTGAAGGCCTGTTTTTCATTTTTAAGATCCTAGATACACCCCTGCTTCAACAGTTGCCACCCATCTCGAGTTATACTTCCAGTC
The DNA here is from genome assembly GCF_000313985.2 of Echinops telfairi. Taxonomy (NCBI): domain Eukaryota; kingdom Metazoa; phylum Chordata; class Mammalia; order Afrosoricida; family Tenrecidae; genus Echinops; species Echinops telfairi. The sequence goes on along the minus strand of NW_022111373.1, from coordinate 68,304,503 downwards.
ACATTTGCCTGGCACACACTCCGATCAACTTCAGAGTATATCATCCAACACCCATCTCCCAGATCTTAAAGTGCCCAATATATACAATTACACCCAATATGCTGCCATCTTTGAACTTAGAAAACACCAGGTCATAAACAACCAATATAACCTCAATTTAAGAATATCGTGAACCAAATTAACTCTGAATTTCTACCTTTACCTTCCTGCCATCTTCAGTTTCTGTAAAGTGGAAGAACACTCACCTAGCTTATGAAACCCATTTACCCTGGAGAATCCTGAAAACTCTTGTCCTAGAATTTGTGAAATCACAATGCTGGCTGCGGTGGGCTAAGGAGACAACAACACAGACTTCTGGCAAAGAAATTTATTACGTGTTCACCATCAAACTTATGATCTTGGCCTTTCCTTCTTGCCTTTGTATAAGGCCAAGAGGGACACATTGGCTACTTTGACAACCTTAAAGCGGACTCCAGGAATGTCACCGACAGCATGACCTTTGCGAC
>NW_022111373.1:68302906-68303838 GCF_000313985.2 Echinops telfairi | reverse complement strand
CATCGTTGGGCACGAAGGCTGTGATTTTCTTGCCGTTTTTGATCAGCTGGACACGGACACACTTGCGAATGGCGGAATTTGGTTGTTTGGCTTCCACTCCGCTGAAATACAAACAGCAGAAAGTAAGATAATGCTCTAAAATTGTTAATTTCATTACACTCCCAAGTCCTTCATCTTAGTGTAATTAGCATATTACAATACTACCAGGAGATGGGGGTGGCAAAAACACGCGTACTCTTTGCTCCCAACAATGAACATAGCACAAAATTCTCTAATTGCCTTTAGGGGGACTAATTTAATAAGTTTAGGGGCTGATGAGCCAATATGAGTAAATTTCTACTTTTAAAGCGACAAGAGAATAAAAAGCTGGTAAGTCTGGGATTAATTCCTAAATGCCACTGAATCGGCTCCAACCAGATGGATCCATTTTTCTTTTTAAGTTTTAAACTGTGGAATACTGGTAAATATTTGCGGTTCAGTATTAGCGTTGAGCCCAGGGAAATCACTCTTTCATCCTCCCAGGCAGGTCAAGTTTCCTCACATAACAGCCTTGCAAGGATTAAAGAACTGAAGAGTTATCAGTTTCTTGGGATAGTTCACCATATCACTGGTGCCTCCAAATGCTGACGATTATCCAAAGAAATATGACTACACCGGAACCTATCATCTGTATTTAAAAAGCATGCAATAAATGTATTTGTCGCCCAGGGGGCCACAAGAACATAAATTACAAAAGCGGTTAACTTGGACTTACACTTTTTCCAATACGATTCCTTTTGCATGGGAAGCGCCTCCAAAGGGGTTGGCTTTCAGAGCTGTGCCCAAATGGGCCTTTTTGTACTGTTTATCGTGCCATTTCTGGTCCCGTCGGTGGCTGCGGAGCTTCCTAGCAGTACGAAGACCACGACACTTGCCTAAAATTCAAAGGGAAC
>NW_022111373.1:68300562-68302304 GCF_000313985.2 Echinops telfairi | reverse complement strand
GAAGAGGACCTCGCGGGGCTGTCCGCGCCGCGCCTGACCGGAGTCCGGCTCTCGCTTCTCGTTTCTAAAGACGCTTTTGTACCCGGAGCCTCAGCCAGAATCTGCGTCTTATTTAATGTTCACTAATCACACGGACAACTTGCTTGCATCGGTGTTTTACAAGGATTTCTTCTGTGATGCCCGGAAGAGTATGAAAGTGAACTACCAAGCCCAGAATCCTCGGCACGAGAAGGCCCACGGCACCGGCGGTGTCAGCGAAACGAGCGGGGGCGGGGAGAGCGGGATGGGCGGAAGGGGCGGGGCATGGGGGGACGGGACGGAAGGGGCGGGGCGTGGAGGTTACTTGGGAGGGAGCTGCTCGGCCGAGTTGGTCTGGAGGAGGTTCCATTTGCCGGGGACCTTAACAAGGCTAAAGAGGGTCCTTGTGCGGAAACCGGAAACTCCAAACTCACGGCCAGAGAGTCGATTCCGAATCATAGCCACTCTAGAGGACAGAGTAGACTGGGTTTCCGAGACTGTGAATCTTTATGGGAATAGGAAGTCTCATTTTTGTCTCATATTTGTTGGTGGTTTTGAACTGCTGACCTTGCTGTTTAAGCAGCCCAATTTGCAGCTTACCAGGACTCTGTATTAGCAGCCCCCAGTTCCACCAAGATGCACTCTGAGGGCAAAGCTTTTCACATTGTTGGTTAGTGGTCAACATAATTCAGCCGAGCCTGCATATGTGAAGATGCAAAGTGGGTTGATGGCTCTCACTGTATAACCAGGCTGTTGTTAGGTGCCCTCCAGTAATTTCTGACTGAGTGCCCCACAGAATGAAAAGCTACCTGGCCCAGCATTATCTTCACAACTGTTCTTATGTTTGAGCCCGTTGTTGGAACCACAGTGTCCATCCACTTCAAAGAGTGCCTTCTCCCTCCAATTTACTAAACGTAATATCCTTATCCAGGTACTGGTCCCTCCTGATAACATGTCCGAAATATGTGAAACAAAGTTTTGCCATCTTTGTCTCAAAAGAGCATTCTGGTTGTACTTCCTCCAAGACAGATCTGTTTGTGTTTTGACAGCCCATGGTCAATATTCTTCACCAATACCATAATTCAAATGCATACGATATTCTTCCATTTTCCTTATTCAATGTTCAACTTACATATGAGGCAATTGAAAATATCATGGCATGACTCAGGAACACCTTATCCTCAAAATTACATCCTTGCTTTTCAACACTCTAAAGTGCTCTTATGAGCAGATTTATCCAATGAAGCACATCTTTGGATCCCTGGACTGCATTCCTAAGCATTGATTGTGGATCCAAGCAAGACAAAATTCTTGACAACTTCAAACTTTTCTCCATTTATAACAATGTTACCTATTTGTCCAGTTGTGAGGATTTTTGGTCTTCTTTACATTGAATTGAAATCCTGAAGGCTGCAATTCTGCAATTCTTGACTTCATCAGCAAGTGCTTGAAATTTCCTCACTTTTAGCAAGCAAGATTGTGTCAACTGCATATCACATGTTCTTAATGAGCCTTTTTCCAATCCTGATGCCACATTCTTCTGCATTTAATTCAAATTCTCTGATTATTTGCTCAGCATACAGATTGCGTATGGTGAGAGAATACAAACTTGACACACACCTTTCCTGACTTTAAACCAGGCAATACTCCTTTGTTCTGTTTGCACAACTGCCTATTGATCCATGTACAGGTTCTTTTTTTTTTCCCCTCGATCTTTCTTTTTT
>NW_022111373.1:68298070-68299640 GCF_000313985.2 Echinops telfairi | reverse complement strand
TGATGCCTGATAACTGATCCCTTCGGCATCTCGTGATCACACAGGCTGATGTGCTTCCATATGGGCTTTGTTGCTTCTGTGTCACGTACAGGTTCTACATGGGAAAAATGAAGTATTCTGGAATCCCATTCTTCTCAAAGCTATCAATAGTTTCTTATGACCCACAAAGTTGAATGCCTTGTCACAGTCAATGAAACACAAGTAAACATCTTTCTGGTATTCTCTGCTTTCAGCCAAGCTCCATCTGACATCAATATTTGTATTCCTTGTTCCACAACGTCTTCTGAACCCAGCCTGAGCCCCAGCCAGCTTCCTGCCAATGTACTGCTACAACTGTTGTTGGTCAGCAAAAGTTTACTTGCACGTGATATCAGTGATATTCTTCTATAATTAGCATTCTGTTCGGTCACCTTTCTTTGGAATGGGTACAAATAGGGATCTTTCCCAGTCAGTTGGCCAACTGACTGTAAGCCATAGCATTCCATAAACCTTGAGCTCAGATATCAACCTCAAATAGAGTACAACAGAAACATAGTCTAGGCCTGCATCCTCATAATTGTTGTTGTGTTGGTGCCCATTATTGCAGCCACTGTCAAGTCATGTCAAAGAGGGTCTAGCTCCTTTCCACTGAACCTATACTTTAACGACTATGATCTCACAATTATAATATTTAGTGAAATATCGTGGTCTAATAATTAAGAACCCAGGCATTGGAGTTAGATCAGGCTATAAAATCCAAAGCTGGCATGTTGTGCACATTTAGGCAATTCCTTTAACCCTTTTAAATGTCAGTTTCCCTCCAGGTTTTCTGAGATACTGGTTCATGAAACAAATGCTTTTAAAATGCCTTTGTGTCAGGCACCATTTTAAACGTGAGATACAACAGCTAACCGGAGTGAAGGTTTTTGTCCTTGTAAGATTTGTCATTCAGGTGTGACAAGGCAAATAACATACAAGTAAAATTTAAAATAATGATAATTTTACATAATCAGTGCTATTGAGAAAATATCGTTGGTTACGTCAGTTAAGGGTCTATTCATAATTGGGTGGCTATGGGTCTATTATTATTATTGTTCCCAGGAAGACAGCGTCTCAGGGAGTAGAACAGACTGGGCTCTCGAGGACTGCAAGCAGCAGGTAATGTGGTGGTGCCCCACCACCCAAACCAGCAGCCGGATGGCATTAGATGAGGCCTGACAGGTGCACAGGGACCAGAGAAAGTGGAGCCCTGCAGATGGTGTATTCTTCCTGTGGGAGAATGTTATTGGGTGGTTCTTTGGGGGTGAGAGTAACTGTGGTAGATATATAATCGTTTGTCGATTTGAGGATTAAAACTGTACGGGAGGAGTCTAGCTTGTCAATCAGATCATAGCCAATGAGGCCTCTGTGTGGGTATGGCCTTTTCCTGAGAATTCTGGGAAATCTGGTACTTCCTTCTTGTAGGAGGGAGACACTTCTCTCTCTCTGCCACTCCTTGGGAGACATTGCAGCTGACAAGACACATGGAACTACACTAGTGCCCTAAGTTGGAGAAGCCACATGGACCTACCCTGATGCAACCAGACCTCTG
>NW_022111373.1:68282683-68295481 GCF_000313985.2 Echinops telfairi | reverse complement strand
AATTCTTGATGACCTCACTATTTTCTCCATTTATCATGATGTTACCTGTTGGTCCTGTTGTGAGGATTTGGTCTTCTTTACACTGAGTTGTAATCCCCCAGAATTATTAAGATATTCAAGGAGAAAATAGGGACAAACATAAGGGCCCTATTGCAGGGCATAGACAGACTATCAAATATGATGAAGGAAGTTCACACAGAAGACAAAATGGGTGACTGAGGCCTATGGAAAATAGAATACTGTGAGCATCAAAAGATTCACTAAAAAGTGAAAAGGGAATCCACAGATTGGGAGAACTCTTTAGCAACAACACGACAGTCAAAGGACTAATTTCTGAAGTCTATAGAAAACTACACTATTTCCGTAAGAAAAAAAAAATCCAACTAAAACGGGGGCAAAGGGTATAAAGAGATAGTTCCAAAAATGACCTCTAAGTGGCTCACATACATGTGAGAAAGATTCACCCTCATCAGACATCAGTGAGATTCAAATCATGTCACATCCCTACTAACAGCCCAATGGAAAACAAACAAACAAACAAACTAGAAAACAACAAAGGCTGGAGTGGGTGTGGCGATATGGGAATTCTCATACGCTGACACTGGAGTTGTAAACATGTACAACAGTGACTGAAAGCAATCCTCAAACAACTGGTGGTGGAAAGGCCACACGATGCAATCACACCTCTGCTGGGTAGATGCTCTGATGAAGTGAGAGCTGACACCGGCCGTCCCATGTTCATCACAGTGCTTTTCCCAAGAGCAAGGAGTGGGAAGCAGGCAGAATGATTTATTTTGCACCCCCCAAACCAGGGCCATCATGTTGATTCTGACTCACGGAGACCCCAGGTGTCTCTGAAGGGGATCATTCACCACTTTAAAAAAAATAATTTTATTGAGGCTCATACAACTCTTATCACAATCCATCTATCCATCCATTGTGTCAAGCACATTCACCACAGTGTTTTTAAAACATCTTTCAGAAGTGCATTCCCAGGTCTTTATTCTGAGGTGCTGCTGGTTAGATTAGAATTGCCAACCCTTCTGAAGCCCTGGTGGCGTTGTAACATGTTGGGCTGCTAACTGCCAAATTAGCAGTTGGAAACCACCAGTTGGTTTGCTTCAACCCACAGGGGCAGTTCTCCCCTGTCCTTTGGGGTCACCAGGACTCGGCATTGACTTGATGGCATTGAGTTTACAATAGATGGGATTGTTTTCTGGATGTGTTTTTCAGAGCTCTAGTTATTAGTTGGGTAAGTAGCCAAGTATTTCACATACACAGTGGGTGCTGCACTACTGAATCTAGTCGTGTGCAGAACATGAAGAAAAATTAAGCAAGTCAGATGAGAATCCTTATTTGATTTTATATTTACTGCTTCTAGGTTCTCTTTTTTCATGTTCAGGGAATCTATTTGTTGAAGTGTCTCTAATTCTTAAGAGGAAAAAATATATACAATGTCAATGCCAGCTACATGAAGAATAATTTGATTCTTTGTTCATCAGCATTTCAAAAATGGATGTCACAAAGTAAATTTTATAAATATCTTTAACTATAACTTGCATTTTGACTAGAATTTATCAGCATAGCACTATTTTGTCATGCCCTCCCTCTCCCCCCACACTGCCTTTCACTACTCCTGAACACCCTGCCATGATCTACCTTCAGACAACCCTTATGAGCTAGACATACATGCAGTGAAACATCACTATTCTAAGAAGATTAAGTATCAGAAAACTTCAAGTTAATATCATTGTTTAAAACAATTGATTGTTCTTTTTAAAGCGTGTTTTCATATCTTTGGTCTAATTTCTTTTAGGGCCAAGACATACACCGATTTGTGCGGCTCTCTCTCAGGCTAAGATCCTTGAGCCAATGACTTATTCCCAAGCCCCGTGCAAGATTAAACATCGATCTCACTGCCATCAGCCTGATGCTGACTCACCGCCACCGGTAAGACAGGGCGGAACTGACCCCCAGCATCTGAGACTGTAACTCCTACAGGAGGAGAAAGCCCCCCACCCACCCCCGCTTTCTCCGGCAGAGCAGCTGCTGACCCCACAGATCACAGCCTAGTTGTGTAACCACTACGCCACCAGGGCCCCTACAATATCTCACTAATCTCAATCTTTAGTACTTCGTTATATCATAATCATCCTGGCTAACATAAGAAGTTAAACTAAATTATCTAAGGAAAAAATATCTGCTAACTTCCACTTTGCTTTCTCATTGACTTTTGTTTTAGAAGTGTTTTATTATTTAATTTTCCAAGATTTAGAAATTTTCTAAATTATCTTTATACTATTACTTTCTAGCTTGATTCCCTGATATTCTAAGAACAAACTTTTTCATTTCTATTAAAAAATGTATCGATTCTGTTTATGACCCAACATGTACTTTTTCTTGATGAATTTTCCTGTACACATGGACACAAAGTGTATTATGCTGACATGGTTGTTAATGAACCTGAGACGGTGCTGCTCGGGACTTCTGTACCCTACATCCCAGGTGACTGTGACCTTCAGTGAGACCAGAGGAGACTCACAGTTAGATGTTAGATGTGCTTTGTGTTGAGTGGTACAGTCAATGATAACATTATTATAAAAGCACAAGATCAGAGTATGTTATAAATGAAAGGTGATTCCTACGGCTTGGAAAGGAAAAGAAAATGGGGGGTGGTGGGCATATTTAGAATTTGTTCTCTTTCTTTTTTCCCCACTAACTGATGAAATTCATTTCTCTCCTTGGGGTCTGAAAGTCTTTCATCTTGGGCTGTAAGTTCCCTTTCTAGGGACCCCCAAACAAGAATCTGTTTGACAAGTTAGAAGTTAAGAAACTTAAGCTAGAAAGTCCGACATTAGCAAAGAAGTTAAAGAAGAAGAGGACGAAGTTGACATTCAAGACGCAGGAGGAACCAGCTCATGTCCAACCTTTGGACCAGAGTGAGGGGCTGGACAGTTATTGCAGGTGTGACAGGAAGCCATGGGAACGTTTCAGGTAAGGGAGTGACAAGATCTGACGTATGTTTTGGAAAGCTCCCTGTGCCTGCTGTGTGCAGCACAACGGTAAAGAGGCAAGCGAGGATTTGGTTTGTCTTGTCAGGAGGCTGTTGCCCTGGTCCCAGTGAATGCAGGAGATGGAGGGATGCAGTAAAGGCTCGGGATTATTATTAGATCATGAGACAAGGAATAAAATCATCAACACCATCATCAATGTTCCACCAGCTCTAACACATAACATGTGGTATTTAGCTACCAGACATAGGAATATTCCACGTTTAATTTTTTGTGATGTTCAAAGCAACCTCTTTGTGGTAGTTACTATTATTAACCCCATTTTACAGAGGGAATTGAGACTTACAAAAGTTAACCTGCTTAGCCAAAAGATATTTCTTGGTTGACTGATTAAGGATAAAGCAAAATTTTCATTTTTAAGGAATTTAAAGGAGGAGCCATGGTGGCACAGTGGTTAAGCACTGAAGGGTCAGCCGTTCGAGCCCACCAGCCCCTCCTTGGAAGAAGATGTGCTTGTCGGGGTCAGTCAAGGGTACAGCTTGGGGAAGCCAGTGAGGCAGTTCTGCCCCATCCTGTAGGGACTCTCTGAGTTGGAATTAACTTGGTCACAATGGGGTGAAAGAGTTGTTTCTTTTTTTTAATGTAATAGCTGTTTGGTAAATAAGGCACAAAATAGATAGAAATCATTTCCAGCAAGCACAACATCAGGGGACATGTTTTCTTCTAAATTGCAACCTGGTATCCTGAATTATTAGTGGTTTATAAAAACTGATATTTGTCATAAAATAAACATATTTGGTAGCTTACCATACTGGGTGGAGTGAAGATGGGAAAGAGAATGATTTTTTTTCTTCCCCAATATTTCCTTTCTAGCAGAAAGGTGTAGCTTCTGGTGTTTGGTGTGTGTGTGTGTGTGTGTGTGTGTGTGTGTGTGCATGACAGATATTTTTGCTAAGTTAAGGAAGAAGAGATTGGGCATCTTGAGCTCTTCTGTTTTTCCTTTCTGGACCACCACCTGTCCACAGAACACAAGTTTCCCCCTGCTTCTTCAGCAGCAGCCTCCCTTCTCTGTTCAGAACCCCGTGCTGCCTGGACCGGTGGCCTTGTCTGCCTAGTCTAAGGAGAGGGATTCAGTTACAATCCTTTTGATTCTTGCCCTAAGCTTCGTTTCCCTCCTGACCTGGAACAGGAATAAGGGTGATATTTAGGCCCCTGCATCTTATTCCTCATCTTATTTCTCAGTTGGTTCAGCTCTCAGGTAGGTGGAAGAGTATCATTATTTTACTTCTGAAATTCCCCAAGAAGAAAAAATATGATCTTCATAAATTAGACCTGTGCATGCTATGTAGGTCAAGAGGGATGCTAGAACTTTATACCACACTGGGGAAAAGCTAGCTTTCGGCTAGAAGAGTCAAGGGTTTAAACAGGGCTGAGTGTTGCTCCTGGAACGTTAAGGATAATTAGAACTGATTCCTAGTGATTTCGCTGTAAAATGTGAGGCAGCAGTTGCTATGGAAATGCTGCAAGTTGGCTTGACAGTTTGCAGTGAGACTGAGCAGGCAGGAGGAGGCAGACTGAGGACCACAGCCGCTGTAGAGTTGCTTGGGATGAATGTCGAGTGCTTCCTTTTTTTCTGATTAAATTATTAAACACCATTTTCCCATTATCTGAAAATGAATGGGAATGTCATATTCTCTCATTGTAGCTTCTTTTCAGGACACTGATTGCTTTTCCCCATATCTATCCCAAGGTGGAACTAGAAAACACAAGCCTCGTGTCGGCATAATCTTACGGATACTAACACCTGATCTTTACGGCCCTGCTAGTCTAATTAGACCTCTATGTAGGTTCTAGGGGGAATCGATAAAGCTAGTCTTTGATGTCTTTTGTGAAAAGCCGGGAAGGGAGCCGTGCCCTTAATACACATATTAAAACGCACTCTCCAGACCTTCTCCAAAGTGTCGCAGAACCAAACAAAGGAATCCCAAAGGCTCCTTTGGGTTCTGAGAAAAGAAAGGTAATTTTTCTTACTAAGGCAGTGGGGGTGAGGGTGGGGGGGACAGAGATCAAATGCATTCACTGCAACGACTACGTTTTAGAATCTCTTTTCCTGGAGAGATTTAAGGACAGGGTGCTTAGGCCAGATCTTGTGAGGTTGCTTGCTTGTGAGGTTGGTGTGGAGAGTCATCTTTGCTGATGGGGAATGGTAGGGTGTAAAACATGGTATGGGGGCTATTCCCAACCTCTGGTACCTCCACACTAGCCCAAAGCAGATTGCCACACGGCAGGGGTCAGACGTGCTTCTACCTGCCTATTTCTTTGACCTGTACTGAAACCAACAGTTTCTCCCATGGCACTCTACTTGTGTGCTGGGTTCAATATGTCATTGCAATGGCCACGCAGAACTCACAGACAACACTCAGAATTGTGAGAGTCTATGAGGGAAGCAAAAGGAGACTCAGTGGCATAGTGGTTATGCTAACTGCAAAGCCAGAAGTTCTAAACCACCCGCCTGCTCTGCGGGACAAAGACCAGGCTTTCTACTCCTATAAAAAGTTATAGTCTCAGAAAGTTGGGTAGTTACATCCTGTTCAATAAGGTCACCGTGAGTCAGAATTGACTTGAAAGCAATGAGATTTTATTTATTTATTTAGTTTTACATCAGGGAAGTTGAAGGAACCCTTGTGGTGTAGTAGGTTACACATTGGGTCCTTAACCTCAAGGTCAGCAGTTTGAAACCACCAGCCACTGAAAGGAGAAAGATGAGGCTTTCTACTCCCGTAAAGAGTTACAGCCTAGGACACCCACAAGGCAGTTCTACCCTGTCCTGTGGTATCACTGTGAGTTGGAACTGACTTTATGGCAGTGAGTTTTTTGTTGGTTTTTAATAAGAGAAGTTCTTAGGTCACATAAAACATAAACAGGTCACATAAAACAGGATCAGTAAACAGGAAGGGGGCAGCCACTGGTCCACAGAAGTGCCCCCCTGATGCAGCAACCGAGTTCTCGGTCCCAGGCTCAGCCTCAGCCTCTCAGCCATGTGGGCCCTTGCCTTCTACCTCCATGGACCAAACAAAGCCTGACCACCACTGCCCCTACTAGCTCTACTCTACAGGCTCTACTCTAGCTCCGTGTGGCTCCTTTGTCCCGTCCATGGTCCCAGAGTCCCATGGCCTCTGGGTACCTCGGGTCTCCACCTCTGGCACTTTAGGCAGGCACCTCGTGTGTGCTCTGCTGGTGACTCTTTCCTTCATGGCCCTGGGATTTCCTCTCTGCTCCTGCTCCTGAGATGGGGGGGTGATGAGTAAAGCCGGCCAAGTCCCTCTATTAGTGTTACGCATGCCCTGTTTGCACAGTGCCACCCCATCCTTGGGTGGGTGTTTCAGAGACACGGATAGAAGAGCCATCGTAAGAAATCTTACTTCTTCACAGAGGGAAGGTCCCTGTTGCCCTTGGATTCCTGTTAGAATGAAGATTCACTGGGGTTATTTTTTATGTTACTTAAATATAATGAGATTGAAAATAATATGCAGATATAAACATGTCTAATCAAAGTAAAAATGTGATGTTTAGGACATTCAAATCAAGTGACGTATTGCCTTGGGCACATCTGAAGCACGAGACCTCCTTAAAATGCTGAAGAGCCAAGACGTCACTTTGCGGACTCGGATGTGCCTGAGCGCGGCAGGTGTTTTCAGCAGCTCCACATGCACGTGAAAGGTGGCCCCTAACTAAGGACGATGGCTGGAGAAATGATGCCCCTGTGTCGGTGAGGAATGCTGCACGTGTCATGGACGGCCACCACCGTCTGTGGTGGAGGAAGTACATCCAGAATGCTCCTTAGAAGCAAGGAAGATGACTTCGTCTCATGTACTTTGGACATTTTATCAGGAGAGACCAGACCTTGGAAGGGAAGTAGTGGGGCAGAGAAGGAGGGGCAGACCCCGAAGGAGATGGACTAACACAATGCTGCAACACTGGCTCACACAGAACAATGCTTTTAAAGAGGGCCCAGAATCGGGCAGTGCTTTGTTCTGCTGCACATAATGTCCCCGTGGTCAGAGACCAACTCGACATCACATAACGACGACAGCGAAAACACATCACTTTTCCTGAGCATTGTTGAGGGTGCTGGACACGCTTTCTCTCTCCAATAAGGCCTGTCAGGCTCAAACCCCTTAAGCCTTTCTTCTTTGTCCTGCATCTATTAGAATCTATGTTTCTTAATGAATGTGATAATCAGGTTTATGTCAACTCACTGGGCCAGGATTCTCAGTGGTCTGGCAGTTAAGCCCTAATAATCCCACATGATGTTACATAGCAATGTAATAAACTCTACTTTGGGATCTACTGTGAGCAGCCACATGTAATATTAGGGTAAGAAGCAACCTCTCTATTCTTGTCACATCCCGGATGCAATTGAGGGCATGGCTTATTTCCTATATAAATGGACACTTCAGAAAAGCTTGTTTGCCTTTTCCTGAGTTTGGATCCTGCATTCTGGCTCATCCGCCTCCAATTTTTTGAGCTTGAGCCAACATCTGTCTTATTGTCTGCCGATCCCAGGAGCCATCAAGGGCCTGCCATCTAACCTGCCATTTGACGGACGGCCTTGGATTCACCCTCCTCTGCAGCCATCAGCCAGTGGTCTTCCTGCTGGGACTCAGCCCCAAAGCTCTGTGAATCCGAAGACTCCAGCCGAATATCTCGCAAAATGGACTTTGAACCTGCCTGGTCTCAGACTGCCTTCACCTACTTCTACAACTCTGTGAGCCAGTTTTAAAAATCTTTATTTCTCACTCATATGATTGAGTTTGTTTCGCTAAAGAGCCCAGCCTAAGAAAATTAGCAAATATTTCTAGTAAAGGGTCTTTTATGCAGGGCACAGCAGAACGATATTTCAAAATTCAGCAAAAATGAAAGCCTGCTTTGGAAGGACTCTGGTCCCAGCAGCAAGAAATTCACATTAGTGTCTGAAAGAGTAGAACTGAGAATTAGAAAACTGCTCCAGTTCTTCAAAAGAGTTGTGTCCAGATGTAGCCTCTCAAGACCCCTCATTTAACCTGTGTGGCTGAAGGGAAGTCTCAGAGAAGGCCAGCAACTTGCTGGGCAAACATCCCAAAGCATCCTGATATGTGCCACCCATCAGTCCAATATCCTGTTCCCAAAAGTCTGTGCATCACTAGATGAGAACGTATTGGGGACAAGGGCCACACATTTCTTGCCTGTGTTGCTGGTATCTAGCATGATACCAATCAATGGATGAGTTTATGAAAGGGAAGACATCCTGGGGCCACTTACCATGAGCATCTATAGTAGCAATACATGCCACTAATCGGGCCCTATACCCGGGTTCCAAAAAGTCAAAGGAAAGCTTTAAGTGAGAAATATTAGTATTTAAATCAGAAGCACTTGTAACTGTTTGATTAACTATCTGAGTTAATAGCCAATTAACTTAGAAATGGATTCAATGACAGTTGGTAGGAATCATGAAGCACCGAGGCTCTGGACATGCTACAGAGTCATCCCCTTTTAGAAGAATTGAGGATGGCATCGGATGGTCCTTTACTAGTGGACAGGTGGGACATGGGCTTTGTCTTGTGGCTCTTTTAAAATAGGTTTTGAGCTGTGGCCTTTAGAAAAAAAAGGTTAATTCATTTGCATTTTCAAGTCAGTGAATCCTATAGAGTACTTGAATTAGTCACCTCAATATTCAGGTGCTAGGAGCCATAAGCAATGGCATGAAGTGAGATTGGACTGTGGCATTTTTTGTGATAGGTTCATTCATTTATTTCATGAATTTTATTGGTCAAAACCAAAATAAAATGCTAGGGCACTGGTTCCTATTAGTGAGAAACAGTCCCTGCTCGCCTGGAACTTTCTGCCAGACAGGATGAAACATCATAATCACACAGGAAAATACATGTCTCTGTACTAACTGTGATGGGATAGACAGGGAAGAGATTGCTGGCAGAGTTCGTGTGGGGTTGGGTGTTGCCTGCAGAGGAAACAGTATGTGCAAAGGCAGTGAGCAACCCGAAGGTATGGCGAAGGTGAGTGTAAGGCAGGGTGCAGGAGCAGGTGGGGAGGGGCAAGGGGAAGGGGCAGGAGTTGGCATGACACAAGGGAGGGAAAGCCTCAGGACCCAGCAAGGCTCTGTAGGAAATAGATGGATTTGGATTTCTGAATCACTATGCAAAGAACATTTGTTAGTGACTTAAATGTTGGATGAATGTGATTTTTGGTCTGAGATCACTGGGTGAATTGAGCTTGTGCTCTGGCAGCTACTAGATGTTCTTCACACAAATTACACACACGTTCATACAAATTACACATATGTGTATTTTGTTTGTTTGTTTCAGGAGTGAGGAAGGGCCCAGGAGGATACAGGGTTGGAGTAGATGTAACACCCTTTTTCTTTTCTGTCACAACAGGACCTTCTAAGGGCCTGTTTGCTCTGATCAGTTGCAATCTCCCCTCACCCCATCACTATTATTAACTGTCAAAACCCCCTCCAAACTCACTATCATTGCATCAGTACCAACTCATAGCGAGCCTCTAGGACAGGGTAGAGTTGCTTCTGGGAATGTTTGAAACTGTAACTGTTTGCGGGGTAAAAAGCCTCTTTCTTCCCAAATGGCTGACGTGGCTGATGAACTGCTGACCCTGCAGTTAGCTGCCCAACGTGTAATCCCTAAGCCACCAGGGCTCCACTTTAATAAAATTCCTAAATTAACTATTTTCTTTAGGTACATAATTCTATATGGCACTATGTGATTCTGAGAAAGTAGACTTAAAAACATGTTCAGTAGCAGAATACTAAAACTAGAAATGCTGGTTTAAAATTTTTATGTAGTAATGCATATTAAATCAGAGAGGCCATGTTGCTTCAAGTGGCATCACTTTTGACTTCCATGTTAGAGACCCAGGTTCGATTCTAGCCAGTGCACTCCAACTGCAGCCCCCACCCCATGTGTTAGTGGAGGCTGGCAGGTGGCTATGGTGCTGACCCACTGGGAATGCAGAGGGCTCGCTCTGAGCTGCTGGTCCCAAGGGCTGTGGCCGGAGCTCACCAGCTGCTCTGCGGGAGAGAGTTGAAGGTGTCAACATCCGGAAATCTTTAGAGTCTACTCTGTCCTGAGTTGTCACTAAGAGTCTGAATAAGCTCAAAGGCAGTGAGTTTGGGTTTGGGGAAAGGGAAGTCAGGCGATCTTCTGAAAAATCACCCAATGAAAATCCAGGGCGCACAGCTATCTGATCGTGGATCCATCACGGGGAGAGTGGTGGGGTCTGCCAAGAGGTGGAGGCAAGGGTGACCCCCGCCGCTATAGTGATAACCTAGAAAATGAAGCAAACCCAAGTTCTTCTTAGTTGCAAAGAAGGCAACATGGGTGGGCAACTCCGCCGTCTCTCACGGAGCCTCGGCAGGGGTTTCCATGCTCCGCTGTCGTTGCTGCACAGCTGTGACGCCTTGTGCCGAGTCCCCAACAGCTCTTTCTTCTGCAGTCTTTCCTTAGGATGTGTGTGCAGCAAACCCCCTTGAAACAGAGAAATAGTGTCTCTCTTGGGAGCGCTGCTAGGCAGGTAAGCAGTGGATTTGAGAGTTCAAACCCACCAGCTGCTCTGCAGGAGAAAGATGAGACAGCCCCTGGAATTATCTACAGCCTCGGAAACCCTCCGGGTGGCTAGGAGGATGCGTGTGAACGTTGCCCCAGTGAATCCGGAAGACTGAAGAAGAATCGGGCACTTAAATCGCGCGCTGGTGCAGAGCACTGACAGTCCCACAGTGGGCCAAAAGGACCGACTGATCTGTCTTGGAAGAAGTTCGGCTGGAGCGCTCCTTAGAGGCAAGTGAGGCGAAACTTCATCGTACATACTTTGGACATCGAGTGGGGCCAGTCCCCGGAGAAGGACATCGTGTTTGGTCAAGTGGAGGGGCAGTGCAAGACAGGAAGGCCCTCCAGGAGACGATGGACCCAGTGGCTGCAACAATGGGCTCAAACAGGAGAATTGCGAAGAGGACACGCGATGGGGCCTGTCGTACATACAGGGTCACTAAGGGTTGAAACCGACTTGCTAGCACCTGACAACAACAATACAAGTAAGAACTGACTCGATGGCAGTGCGTTTGTAGCGAGATGCAGATAGCGAAACTCTTGCTTACTACTGTCCATTATGAAAACTGAGATTCCTTCAGCTCGGAGTTTCTCTCCTGAAATGAAGCCCGCACATATACAAGCATCTAGCTCTGCGGAACCGAGGCTCATGCTGTCTGTTGGTTGGTGAGCATGAAATCCTCTCTCTCTGACCCGAGGCTCCTGTCTCTCCCAGCATCTATAATTCAATTCGGTGGCAGGTTATTTGTTAACTTGTTAATTGGCTAAACTCTCAGCCCCTTCACAGTCCTTGGCAGAATCCTTTCCCTCCTTGACCCCCCGCCCCCAGCCTGCCCTGCGCCCCCCTCACCACCTAGCCATCTGGGCTGGCAGGTATAACACTAAGCAGATGATACTTGGGTGTTGTGTAGCTCACAAGGTATCATATAAACATTTTTTATCACTGCTTTTCTTCTCCAAAGTCATAAGATGAGCTATTCTTAGAGACTCACATCTTAAGTGTGACTTCTGTTCTCAAAGACATGTGTGAAACCTGCTCGCTACTAATTATTCCGTCTTCAGTATTCTTCACCGAGTGGGGGAGTGGGCCAACAACATAAAGAACGCCGCCAACGTCGGAGGATAATACTTGAGCTAAAATGAAAATGTTTGTGTATATGTATTTGCTTTGTCCGCGGGGTTCTTACCCTGGTGTATTTCCACGAAAGATTCTTCGGTGACAGCCACCAAGGAACGAGGAAGGAACCCCGGGGCACAGTGGGGAAGCACTTGGCTGCTAACTGAAGGTCAGTGGTTTGAAGCCACCAGCCACTTGGTGGGAGAAAGAGGTGGCAGGCGGCTTCTGTAAAGATTCTGGCCTTGGGAACCCCATGGGGGAAGCTTACTCTGTTCTTGGGGTACTGTGATTTGGAATCAACTCAATGGCAATGTGTTTGGCTAAGTAACTTACAGCATGGTTTGCAATGTTCCAGGACCATTGCCACCACAGTGAGCGATCATTGAGGGTTTGGCTCTGTCTTAGTTATCTGGTGCTAACGAACACCACAAGTGGGTGGCTTTAACAAATAGAAGTTTTTTTTTTCCCTTTCACAGTTTAAGAGGCTAGAAGTCTAAATTCAGCTCTGTGGTCAAGTACTGCCCCTTCTGCTGTCGAAGATTGGGGGGATGTTGAAGTATCCACTTCAGTGAGTATTGAGCACTCAAACTTTGACTAGTGCTTTGTCTTACATTGGCGTAAGGGTCATGCATTGGGCTGCCAACTGCAAGGTCAGCAGTTCGAAAGCACCAGCCACTCTACTGCAGAATGAGAGGCCTTTCTACTTCTGTAAAAAGTTACAGTCTTGAAAACTCCCGGGGCAGTTCTAGCCTACCTCGTGGGGTTGCTATGGGTTTGCACAGACGTGATGACTGTGAGTTTGGGATTTGGTACATCTTGCACACTTCGGACACGTTGTCAGGAGAGAGCAGTCCCTGCAGCAGGACATCGTGCTTGGTCCAGCAGAGGGGCAGCAGTGACGAGGAAGGCCCTCACCGAGATGGACTGGCACTGTGGCTGCAATGAGGGCCGCGGACAGATGGCAGAGGAACCATGGTGAGGATGGCACCGAAGCCTGCAGTGTTTCACTCTGTTGTACAGAGGGTGGCTACGGGTCTCAGCAGACTCACTGGCA
>NW_022111373.1:68272492-68282413 GCF_000313985.2 Echinops telfairi | reverse complement strand
AATGGTAAAATATCTCACTGCTACTTTTAAACATTATAATAATGCTTGAAATGATAATATTTTAAGAATATGAGGCAAGGTTAAAAAAATAATTTCACTTGATTCTTTTTGCTAAAAATTTCAATTACAAACGACTTCTCGTTATATTTGGATTGTGCCAGAACGTTGTCCCTCGCACCTTTGTCTTCTTGCTAATAGCAGCAACTTCATCTGGGAGGCTTGGGAAATGCAGTCACAGGCCCGACCCCGGACTTCCGGGATCAGAATCTACTGTGATTTGCATTAAAGTTCCTTTCGCAGAGCATTCCTAATACCACGATCGCCAGATGGAGCAAATCATAACGGGGTTCTGGAAACCTCCTCACGTGGTGAAGCACTGTTCAAGCATTAGTCTGCTGGCGGGCAGCCTGGAGGTTCAAACCCACCAGGAGCTCCTCAGGGTAAAGCCCTGGAGTCCTGCTTCCGTGAACGGTCCAGATGACTGCTGACAAAACCCGGTGGGGCAGTTGTACTCACCACGCGGGGTCGCAGTGAATCAGAATCGACTCAGGGGTTCCCAACAGGAACGACCAATAAGTGCCGGAACCACTCTCGCACCTGTGTAGTCACATGGCCGAACCTTCTCGCTGTTATCAGCAGTCACGACTCACCAGTTCGCCGTCCACCGGGGCTCAGATGGACACTTAGATGCGTCCCAGAGCTTTGTACTTGCCGATTCACCTGAAAAAGCGTATGATAATGTGTGTGCTGTTTTATAGATTTTGCAGGGAAATTTAATAACTTTCTGAAAAGTAGTATGAGATTCTTATTGAGTTAAATGGCAGTATCAAAATCCTGCAATTTTCTGAAAATAGCTTAAGTGGCAGAGAGCGTTTCCTCGGAA
Organism: Echinops telfairi; assembly: GCF_000313985.2. NCBI lineage: Eukaryota > Metazoa > Chordata > Mammalia > Afrosoricida > Tenrecidae > Echinops > Echinops telfairi. The sequence continues at coordinate 68,281,530 of NW_022111373.1, read as the reverse complement.
AATCTCCCTAATCATCCTTCAGTGAGCTGAGTCATCCAACACCTCAAGCACCCTCGTCTGTTGGGCGGTATTATAAGCTCTATACTTTTCTGCTCGGAGCAGGCCCCTCCCGAAGCCCTCCCCCCATAGAGAGGGCAGCCTGAGATAGGTGTCTTTTAATTGGTCGAATATGCTGTCTGTCACATGGCATGAAAGGTACGGCCTCGCTCTGTATCCACTTATGAATTAACAGATGTGCTTAGGTTGAAGAAACTGATTTATTTCTTGATGGGAAGAAAAATCTTGTTTAGCTTTTCAGTTGTTTTCTTGTGCGTTGGATTTTCACTCACTTTGGACCAGATACTCGCCAGGAAGAATGTAAGGTGAGGAATGACATACCTTCTAATGCAACCTATCTGTGAGCTTCAAGTGTAAGATGAGGCAGTTCGGTAATTTCTTTATATTGCTCTGTAGCTATAGTCAAAATGAGTAGTCTAGGTTAGATCATTTGACAAGCTACTCAAATCATTGAACTTGAGTTTATAAACAAGACACAAAAATATAATCTTTATTATCAGATGAAAAAGTTATTCATTCAAAATACCTAAGAAGCATTTGTGTGCTCTAGCAAAATGTCTATCTATTAGAAAATGATTCCTCAAGTCAGTGTTTAGGTTTTTGGGCTTTTTTATGCTTCCAAGTAAGTATATGCCAATTTCAGTTTCTCCTGCCATCATTGTGTAGGAAAAGAGTAAGGAAAAAATAAAAAACAAACACTTAGAAATAGATAACCTGCCCCCCTGTCCCCACAGGGCATGAAATCATTGTAACTTGTAAGAGACAACAATTATACGGAGTAAACGCGATTTAAAATTAGCAAGCAAAAATATCTCTTTATACTTGCATTTATTGTGTGTGCTTTGGCTTCTTTTTTTAATTCTGCCTAAGGGAGCTTGAACAGATTTATCTATAAATAAGAATATTTACTATCTGGAATAGCAATGAATATATGTCCTGTCTCCCAAGAAACAAAATGTGTCATCCGAACAGATTAATCAGGGAATTTAGTGAGAACACAGCGGCCAGCAGGTGACCAGCTGACCCGCGTCCTGCTGGATCCATTAAATCACAGTGGAGAGAGGCTAGACGTACAGGTGCTTTCCCCTCTCATTTTCAAATCGATTAGTGCTCTCCATTCAGCTCTCTTTAAAACAGTGAGCGACTTATACTCAGTGGTTAAAGATTAGCAATATTTTCTTTCCTGGTTTAGATGGTTTATAGAGTTCATGGATGGTTTATGCAGACATAGCTGATTGGTGGGCGAATTGCACTGTTAAAATGGACACCATGAAGTATCAAAATGCGAATTCTGTTTTTGATGCGTTTAGGTCATCTTAGCTTTAGAAGAGACTTACAAATCACATTTAAAAAAATAGTCATTTAAATCTAATAGATGGTGCATGGACTCATGAGGAACCTGGAAGAAAACCATTGCTGTTTTGTGATTGTTCTTTCAAATCATAGATGTGAATTTTAACATCTTTCAACTCTGTAGGGGCAGCTTGTGTTTCTTGAATCTCCAGGCAGGATGATTGTATTGTAAGTTTGATGTCTGTGCTTTGTGAGCTTAGAGGGAGTCAGCCTTACCACTCATCCATTACATGGACCTGCATCAGATTGAGTTGATGCTTAAACCAAAAGGAAATCCCTTCTCTTTCAGACAGCATCCTTCATGGTTTACTGCTCTGCACACCCTTCTCAGAGTTTGTCCATTAATCTGTTAGTTCATTCACTCATGCAGTATGTGTTTTTAATGGCTTGGCACTTGTACATAGCTAGGTGCTGTGCTAGGTGCTGGTCTACTTGAATGAACACAACCAGTCATAGCCCTGGCCCTGTGGATCTTTAAGTCTAATGTGGTAGATGTTCATTAATCATAGGTATATGAAGGGGTTCAAAAGAGTCCATGGAAAATGGAATTAAAAGATAAGGGAATTTTCCATACATTTGTTGAAATCCCCTTGTTTATCATTAGATTACAAGTCAACTTTGAAAAGTGTTGTGGGGGAAAACAAGATAGGAGGCTGTAAGCACGTATATTGGGAGGTCAGAACCGATCTGAGAAGGTAGGGATGGTGTTCTTGAGGAAGTGATGTTTGAGTTGTGATCAGAAGGCAGATGGGATTTAACTAGAGAGCAGTGTAGAGAGAAGGTTAGAGAACACCCTTCAAAGGAGCAGCATGTGCAAAAGACTCTTAGCAGGAAAGAATGGAACACGGGGCACTCAGGGACAGAAGGCTGAAATGGGAGCCCTGGTGGCATAGTGGTCACCCACTGGGCAGCTAGCCAGAAGGTCAGCAGTTAGAAACCATGAGCCACTCAGGGGAGAAAGAGGAGGCTTTCTACACCTGTCAAGTTCCAGTTTCAGAAACTCACAGGGGCAGTTCTACTCTTTCGTCTAGGGTCACTATGAGTCAGAATCAAGTCAATGGCAGTGAGTTTGGTTTTGGGCGAATATAGCTGGAACAGAGAGGAGGTAACACGGGGCAGACACAGTTGTCGGGATGAGGTTTGTAGGGCCCATTGGGCACGCCGTGGTGCTTGAGTAATAGAATTCTCACCGTCCTTGCTGGAGATCCATGTTTAATTCTGGCCAATATTCTCCAAGTGCATCACTCCTTTGTAATTGGAGCTGGCACCTTGCTATGATATTGCAGAGGTCTCTTTATTTCTTATTCTTTTTTAAAAAAATCTGTCATATTTTATTGGGTACACACACTCTTGGGGTTATTGTTGTTGTGAAGCCCAACCAGTCAGTTCTGATTCACAGAGACGTATGGCCCAGTCCTGTGCTGTCTCACAATTGTTCTTATGTCTGAGCCCATCAGTAAAGCCACACTGGCAATCCATCCTGTCGAGGGCCTCCCCCCTTTCCGCTGCCTTTCTACTTTACCAAGTATGATGTCATTCTCCAGGGACTGTCCCAAGGACATCTAAGGAGGATTCTGGCCGTACTTCTTCCAAGACAGATTTGTTTGTTCTTTTGGCAGCCCATGGTACTTTCAACATTCTTCACCAGCACCATAATTCAAACAGATTGAGTCTTCTGTCTTCTTTATTTAGTGTCCAACTTTCAAAGGAATACGAGGTTCTCAGGGTGGGAAAGGGCTATACGTCCAGGAGGGAAGAGGAAAGGGGAAAGAGCAGATTGGACCAGGACTGTAGGCAGTGCCCTCTGCCCTGGCTTCCTCAGTGTTGCTTCCAGAGCTGCCCCTGTTCAAGCTTCTCATAAGAGAGGCAGTAGCTGAAACCATGTAAGCATCCAACACCATGGAAATCCCTGTGATGTGCCTCTATGTCCCTTGACGCACCCTATGTCACGTGCCCATTACTTGTTGTAATGCCTATTGTAAGCTCTCTGAAAGGCAGTGTCTTTTAGGCTGAAGTCCCTATTTGACATTCGGTGATAGGACTAATGCCATCATTGAGTCCTGAACAGGTTTGAATGGAGCTTCCAGACTAAGAGGGGGTAGGACAAAAGGCTTTGTAATCTACTTTAGAACACTCATGAATGCAAACCCTGGGTGACAAAGGTCTGATCTGCAGCCAAGGATGGAGATGATACATGACCAACTCTCATTGTCATTGAGTGGATACAGACTCACAGGGAACCCTACAGGATAATAGAACTGCCCCTATGGGGCAGTTTCGGAGACTAACTCTTTATGGGAATAGAAAGTCTCATTTTTCTTCTGCAGAGCAGCTGGTGGTTTCAAACTGCTGACCTTGTGATGATCAGTCTAACACCTAATCCTCTACATCACCAGGGCTCCTACCTGACCGATGTCCAAGGGGTCATCCCTATGGTTTGGGGACTAACTCCTGAGTAGCTAACAAGAAAAACAACAGTCATGATGGAAATGTGCTCTTTGTCCTGCTTTTGGAAACCAATGACTAGGACCAGGAGAGACCTCGATGAAGGCTAACTTGTTAAACTCGTGATGGAAAGCCTTTTAAATAATAATAATAATAATAATAATAATAAAAACACAGCGCCAGCTTTTACAAGCCAAAGCTTCTTGATTCCTTTTCAGGTATCTTACAGAAGATAACTCCCTTTTAGTAGAAAGTGATATGAATTCTTTGAAGACAAAGTAGGTTTAATATTTCAGCCAGTGGTTTTAAAGTTTCTTCACAGGGATGATTTTCATACAGCTAATTTGTTTAGTTCCTGCTTTAGTGGAGAGGCTACATAATCATGGGAAGATGCTTGTGTACTTGTCTTTGGCTGGTATTATGCTGTTTTAATGATACTGGGAGCCATCCAGGCAGATTGGACTCTTTGAGACCCTTTGTACAAGACAATAAAACAACCTCTGTCTCTGCACCATCTTAATTATCATTTGTAGGTTTGAGCCCATTGTCGGAGCCACTTACGTCAATCCAACTCATTGAGGACCTTCCACTTTTTTGCTGAACCATTACTTTACCAAGCATGATGTCTTTTTTCCAGAGCTGGTCTCTCCTGATAACATGTGCAAAGTATATGAAATGAAATCTCACTATCCTTGCTTCTAAGGAACACTTTGGTGTGCTTCTTGTAAGACCTGTTTGTTCTTTGGCAGTACTTTCAGTGTTCTTTACCAACATCCTAATTCAAATGCATCGATTCTTCTTTGACCTTCCTTATCCATTGTCCATATTCCCCATGAAAATGGGGCAAATGAGAAGACCATGGCCTGGGTCAGATCCACCTTAATCCTCAAAAAGACATCTTTACTCTTTAACACTCTAGAGAGGTCTTGTGCAGCAGATTTGCCCAAGGAAATACCCTGTTTCATTTATTGACTGTTACATTCATGAACATTAATTGTGGATCTCCTCGGTAAAAGGAAATCTTTGACAACTTAAATTTTTGCTTATCAGGTTGCTATTTATTGGTCCACTTGTGAAGATTTTTGTTTTCTTTAAATAGAGTTGTAATCTATACTGGAGACTGTAATCCTTGACCTTCATTACTAAGTGCTTCAGATCCTTTTGTCTTTCAGCAAGCAAGCTTATGTCAAATGCATATCATAGGTAGTTAATGAGTCTTCTTTTATTTCTGATGCCTTGTTCTTCTTATAGCCAGCGTCTCAAATGATTTGTTCAGCAAACTGATTGAATAAGTATGATGAAAGGATACAACCCTAATGTACATCTACCCTGACTTTAATGCATGCAGCAGTCCCTTGTTCTGCCCGAATGACTGCCTCTTGCTCTACATACAGGTTTCACATAAGCACAATTCATGCTGGGGAATTCTCATTCTTCTCAATGTTACCCATAGTTTGCTATGGTCGACCTGGTTGAATACCTTTGCATAATCAATAAAACACAAGGAAACATCTTATACTTTTTGCTTTCAGATAAGATCCACTTGGAATTAGCAATGCTATTCTTCATTCCACATCTGAATCTGGCTTGAATTTCTGCCATCTCCCTGCCAATGTTTGCTGCAACCACTTTTGAATTATCTTTAGCAATATTTTCTTTGCATGTGATATTAATGATATTGTTGAGAATATGGCTTCCGGTAAGATCTCATTAGTTAAGCCTTATGGGTTTAGGTAAAGATTATTTGAATTATAGGCTATTATTTTTTTTAAGTAGCAACATTAGAGTGTGTTCATAAAGATTCACTGAAATTAAAATTATCCTGTTGTCTGCTAGAAGCTTTCCATCGTTGAATACATGGATATTTTAAAGTAGCAAAGCAAAGTCTCAAATCAAGCACATTAATAGTGTGAAATTTCATTCATTCATTCATTCATTCATTCATTCATTCATATACTTACTCAGTAGACATTTATTAAATTCTCCTGATAATGAAATACTTGCAGATATTTTGAGGCATATTTTTCATGTGTAAGGAAAATAGACCTCATTTCCTTCTGATATTGCTCATTAAGAGATTTCAAATGGAATGGTGTATCCTCTGTCATGAAATATCACTTTTGAATGAACAAAGTTCTAGTAAAGGAACATTTAAAAATCTACTGTGGTAGGGGCATGGTTAGATGGTATATTATTTAAAGGTTTGTAGAAGATCTCCAAGAACAATTGTCTGGGTATTTGTGTTTCTTCAATATGATCAGCTCTATTTTAATATGTACTGCAGAGTTTGAAGTTCAGGTAGGTGAAAATCATTCGGAAAACACGGATTTATTGTATTAACATTATTGCCTTGAGGGGAGTCTCAAAGTTGCTACTCCGAAAACTAAATTCTGTTAGTTCTCCTAGATATGACTGGACTCAGCTTCACGCTAGCGGGACTCACACAAGGCAGAGGATAAGCCCAAATGCTACTTTACAACAATTTAGAGCATGGCCCCTTTTGGACAAAGATGAAATTAAAACAACTTATTTAAGTAATGCCTGTACAAGGACTTTAAAAAAAAAATCAAACAGTGTGAAGGCATTTAAAACAAAAACATTTTACCTTTTTAGCCAACTTTTAAAAATATTTGGTTGTTTCTTCTATGGCCATTTCCCAGTTTTTCTATAGTAATACACAACTCTCATATTCTAGAATCTTGTAATCACAAACATTCGTCTCTTGCTCATGCTACACATTGATAGCTACAGGTGGACTGTTACGACTCTGTTCTACCTCTGCCTCGCATACGTTCTCATTCCAGGACAGAATGAAGGAACAACTCTTACTGGGGTAGACCATTCTTATGGGAAAGGATAAAGAGCAAGAGATGACAGGTATACGCAATGCCTAAAGCTTTGCTCATGTTCCATTAATACAACCAGGTCTTCATAGACAAGCCTGACGATGGGGCAGGGCCATATTCTCCACCAGCAGGGAGGCGCTGAAAGGTCTATGGCCAAGGGAAAGAATGTACAATCCTCTTATAGAACGAAGACGGTCCAATGGACGCATTTAATTATAAATAAATTATACCTGGATAAAATTGATAAAAGGGGTCCTAGTGATTGAAAGGGCTCAGCTGCTAATTGAAAGGTGGATGATTCTAACTCACCAGTTGCTCCACAGGAGAAAGACTTAGCGATCTCCTTCCATAAAGACTGAAAGCCTTGGAGGACAGTTCTACTCTTTCCTGTAGGGCCGCCATGAGTTGGAATTGACTTGATAGCAATGGGTTGATGAAAATGAATGAGTAATTGCATGCATGTGTGAATTCATTAATTGCAACTACTAGACACCATAGTTTGCAATTTGTCATATTCAAAAATTCTCACTGGATAATAGGGATTACTTTGTAATTAGTTTTTTATAATGAGTTCTAAGGCTTTTTGCATGATAAAGATGTAGTAGCTCTTCAATTAAAATGATGTTTTGCATGCATAGCATGATATATAATATATATCTTCAAAATGTAGAAATGTCAAAGTTTATATGATCGGAATGCATGTAGGACTTCAGACTCACTTCATATAGAATGTTATCTGTACTTTAAAAATGGCAGGTACAACTTCTCTAGAAAACGGAAAATCTGTCATAAACAAAGTTAAAACTCTTTATGACATTTATGGCACCGTTGGAGATTCGAACGCTGATGAAACATTTAATAATATCGTGGTTAGGGGCCATGGGGGTGGTTCCGGGCCACAGGATGAGTTACTGCTTAGCCCTGCGCCATCCGCATGAGGGTTCCTAAGCTTGAGCCCATGTTGCAGCATTGTGTCAATCCATCTTACTGAGGACCTCCTCTTCTTCACTGCCCCTCTACCAAGCAAGGTGTTCTTCTCTAGGGACTGATCGCACTGGGCTGTGTGTTCAAAGTGTTCAACAGGGAGTCTCATCGTCTTTGCGTTTGAAGAGCACTCTGGCCATCCTTCTTACAGGACAGCTTTGTTAGTCCTTTGCAGTCTATGCTACTTTCCATATGCTTCACCAGCAGCACAGTTCAAATGCATCCATTCTTCTTCTGTCTTCCTTATTCAATGTTGGTTGTTAATCTTTTTAGACATAATTGTCCTTATATTTATAAGGTTTAAATTTTTTTTAAATAAATCATTTTATTGGGGGCTCCTACAATTGGAGGCATTTATAACAATCCATACATCCATGTGTCAAGCACATTTGTACATATATTGTCATCATCCTTTTCAAAACTTTTTCCTTCTACTTGAGCCCTTGATATCAGCTCACTCCGCCCCCCATGAATCATTGATAAATTATAAATTACTATTATTATTATTCTCATATCTTACACCATCTGCTGTCTTCCTTCGCCTGTTTCTTTTGATCATCACTGGAGGGGGGTTACACAATTGGTTTCCCCTTTGGAAATTATAAACTTTCTTAGAATTTCTCCAAAATAATACCAAAGGGAAGTGGATGAGTTTCTAGGGGAAATGAAAATTATTTTGAGTTAAGGCTTACTGAAGTTGGAAAATTACTAAATTAGAAAGGATGGGAGTCAGGGTTGGAGCCTTGAACCCTACTCAGTCAATCTGCAGGCTGTGAAAATAATCTGAGAAACTGGACTGTGTGAAGAACAAGCCATCAAGATCAGAGCAAGATTCTGCACCTTCCAGTGTGCACCTGATATAACTTTCTTTGTGGAAAAGGGAAAGAAGTTGAAATATTTATTGATGAAGATAAAAATCTATAGCCTTCAGTATGGGTTACACTTCAACACACAGAAAATAAAACCCATTATAATTGGGCCAATAACCAGCCTCAGAGGAAATGGAGAAAAGATTCAAGTTGCCAAGGATTTCATTTTACCTGGATCAACAGTCAATGCCCAGGGAAACAGCAGTCCAGAAATCACTTGACAGGTTGCACTGGGTGAATTTGCTGCTCAAGAGCTCTTTATTTATTTATTTTCTTACTTTTCTTTTTTTTTAAATAAATCGTTTTATTAGGGGCTCATACAACTCTTTGTACATTCATTACCCTCATCATTCTCAAAACATTTGCTCTCCACTTAAGCCCCTGGCATCAGGTCCTCTTTTTTCCCACTTCCTCCCCGCTCTCCCCTCCCTCATGAACCCTTGATAATTTATAAATTATTATTTTGTCATATCTTGCCCTATCC
>NW_022111373.1:68253252-68259286 GCF_000313985.2 Echinops telfairi | reverse complement strand
ATCTGTTTTGGGAAGAAGTTCAGGCAGAATGATCCTTAAAAGCAAGGATGGTGAGAATTAGTTTGTTGTACTTTGGACATGTTATCAGCAGGGACCACTGTGAAGAAGGACATCATGCTTGGCAAAGTACAAGGGCAGTGAAAAATAGAAAGACTGTCAACAAGATGAATTGGCATAGTGGGTACAACAATGGGCTCAAATATAGCAACAATTGTGAGGATAGTGCAGGATTGTGCATTCATTTTGCTCTGTTAGATACAGGGTCTCTATGAACTGACTTGAGGGCACCTAACAAAAACATAATAAAATGATGATAGATAAAACTACATGGGAAATTTAATATGCTTTCTATTTATATTTATGTATATTTCAATATTTTAATTAAAAGTCATATTTTTAAATTAAAAAGTCATACTTTTTTTTTCAAAATCATTTTACTGGAAGCTAATACAGATATCATATCAGTTTATAGCTCAGTAACATCAAGCAGTATTGTAGAATTGCTACCACAATCAGTTTCAAAACATTCTCTTCCTTCTTGAATTCCTTGATGTCAGCTTCCTTTTTTGTCCCCCATTCCCACTGTAGCCCCAGGGACCCCTGTTCTAATTGCTGTCTCTATAGGGTCATCAATCCTGGGTTTTATATACCAACAACCAAAAAACATATAATGAAAATTCAAGAGGGCTATCCCCAATGACAAAATGCATTAGAGATAAATCCCAATATGAAACAAACAAACACAGAAAATATTGAAAACCAGATTAGACCCAACGTTTATCAGAACCAGGAAGCAGGAAGGTCACAGGCTGGTGGGTGCAGAGTTGCGTGGATCCACGGTCAGTGGGAAGAGTCTCAGGGTTAGGTGGCCCTGGAAGCAGAGGCCCAGCAAGCAAGAAAGTGAAGTCACACACACACAGAAAGAGAGAGAGAGAGAAGTTTCTGATGTCTTCTTATAAGTAGGCCACACCCCTAAGGAGGAACTGTCAGCTTTGACCTGATTGGCAGATTGGATTCCACCCCACATGAAAAAGCATCTTGACATAAAATCATCAAACTACTATGGTGTTCATGCAATATTGTTAACAATGTGATAAAATCAGAACCGACTTCAATATTTTAGACTAGGAATTTGGTTAAATAAAGTATGGCACATTCTTATGATGCATCTTGTGTGGCATTCAAAATTATGTTAGAAAAGAATATGGGAAATATTTGTGATATAAATGTAAAACAAAACAAAAAGCATTGCAAGTTCTATATGTATGTTTACAAATAATCTGTTTTTAAATTTTGTAAAAAGTAAATTATATGTATGTGGTGTGTGTGTATGCATGGAGAGAATAGAAGGATACATATTAAAATTTATATCTTTGTAGCTTTCAGAAATACCTTTTTGGAAATTGAGTCTATCTAATTAAAAAATTTTAAAGGTTGGATATTTTGGTTTTAATAAGTTAACTGTTCAATAGTTTAATTGTTTAATAGGCAATTTAAGAGCATACAATGTCATGTAACACGTATACCATAAATTTGATTAAAGTTTGGTGTCTAGCACACTTTTTGGCACAGATTTGGCACTAAAAATACTGAATAGAAGAGGATGAGAATTTATTTAAAAGTTTCTTCTTTACATTTTTCTTCATTTTCTTTAAAGAATATATATTGATTTTAAAATTAAAAATTCACTATTAAAAATTGAACCATATTGGTAAACTAAGATCTTCTTTTCTATTGTGAAACCTAAGAAACCAAAACATACTCACTGAGATCACTTCGTAAAGAAACCTGGATTATAGATGTTTGTTCAGCATCTTTTTTTCCCCTCACAATCCAGTTTTCGAACATCTTCAAATAAAGAAGTGGCTATAAACAGTGGTAAGACTTGTAATTTTACTTATTATCCCTTGGAGGTGTTGAAGGAGGATCCTTCGTTGTTGTTGTTATTGTGTGTGTGTGTGTTTCAGTCATAGTGCTCACTGAGTCCTGGTATTTGCAAAGAAGCCTTTTGGACCCGTGCACACTAACTGATGAGCTCTAAGAGGCTCGATCCTGGTACATTTCTAGGTTTCAGATGGTGCATCGAGAAGCCCTGACGGCATAATGGTTATATGTTAACTGCTAGGTCAGCAGTTCGAAATTCCCAGTTGTGCCATAGTTGGAGAAAGACTAGTCTCAGGAACCCACAGGGTAGTTCTACCCTGAGCTACAGGGTCACCAACCATTGGAATCTACTCGATGACTGTGAGGATTTTTTTTAATAGTGCCTTAAGGAATCCTGATTATCTAGTAGTTTAAGCCCTTAGCCACTAACGGAAAGGTTGGAGTAATACCTGACCATCTGGTCCTGTAAAGGTCACATAGAAACCCCTCTGTGACAGTTCCACTCTGTCACAACTGGTCATTAAGAGTCATTAAGGTCATTAACATCCACTCAAAAGGATGTAACAACCAAAAGGTTTCTTACGCATTATTTATTGTCTACTCGCTTAAATGAACACTGCTGACATTTAGTCTTTGTACTCATCTTATTATTTATTTATTTTTACAGATGATCAAGATACTGGGGATATAAAGCCAGCCCAGAATTTCACATCAAAACCAATCACACAGGTATAGATTTATCATGAAACCAGGTTGTATCTTTTTAAAGAAGTATTTAAATATACTTCAATCATTTAAATATATTCAAGCAAGATCATTGTAACTATCAATAGGTAGTATGTTGGTTTGAGATTGAAGAAGTCTATAATGGCTATCCGAAGAGTTAGTTCAGTCTGAGAAACCCACAGGGCAGTTTTCCCTGTCCGATAGGATCACTATGGTCGGAATTGACTTCATGGCAATACAGAGTTAGCAATAGCTCCCTGGGGCTGTACTGGGTTACATGATGGGCTGCTAACTCCAAGGCCATCAGTTTAAATCTATCAGTTGCTCCATGGGAGAAAGATGAGTCTGTTTGCTCCAATAACATTTACAGTCTCAGAACCCCCGTGTAGAGTTGTTATCAGTTGAAACAGATTCGATAGCAGTACATAAATGGAAAATGTATTGTCATTAATCATCCTAGTCATATTTCCTGTGAACAACGGCTACATGGCTAGCTCCAATATTCCAAATGCTCTGTTGGACAGTGATGGTCTGGAGAATTATCCTTGACTTCTAGCAACATTTTCTTTCTTTGATAAGTTAATTTAAAGCTCTTTTTAAACTCAACTCATGTCTGATTTGGGTTTTATGATATTTCCTCAAGAGATCACGGCTGTTAGAGTTGCATAGCATGGTATACTTTAAAAAGTCTATATCGCTAATATTATTTGAAAAAATATATATTTTTAATGATTTAGGTCTTTGAATTTTGGGTACTTTGTGCAAGGAAGCTAACATACCTTTTAGGTCTTCCTGTCATTTTAGGCTTGCTGTGTTCTGGTCTGCTAGTGACGTAATGGTTTGGTCCCCTAGTGACGTAATGGTTAGGGTTACTGTGATTCAGAATTGGCTTGATGACAGTGACCATATCCTCAGCTCCATGAAACATGGACTCCAGTAAGAAAGATTAGTCTCAACAGATTGTGAATTAATGGGTTTCCATAGAATGATTTTTGTTCTGTGTGTTTGTGGGAATATAATTACTTCCTTATACTTTCTTTTTTTTTTTAATTTGGCTAATTAGGCTCTCGACTATACTCTGAGCAAACATTTAGGAAAAGAACCTTGGAAAACATTCAGCCATCACAGTCCACTTAATGTCTCTGCTCATGGAATTCCCTGCATTCTATTCTGGACCAAAAGAATAACAGTTAAATTTAAGAACCAGACCTGGCTGGACCTCACCGATGAAACATTTGGCCAGGAGGCAACAGTGGACGTAGTCAACTCGAATTGCAGGGAAGAAAGTGCCACGTAAGTTGTAAGTTGGTCTTTCCCATTGAGGACGCCCTTGGGAGCTAACGCTTGCATTCTGTGAACGCTGGCATCTAACTTTCTCTCATTTCAGAGAGGAGAAGCAGGTTCCCTTGCTTATGACCCTGAAAAACCTTTGGGGGATGTATGTAAAGTCTGAAAAAAGAGAACAAACCAGAAATTAATTCAATGAAAAAAAAAGTATGGATTGTTACAAGAGCTATAAGTGCCCCCAATAAAATGAAAAAAAAAGAAGAAGGAATAAAAAGTGTTCCATTTTTTCCCTAGCAATTTCCTTCGGAATGATTTAGCTAATTATTACAATAACTTGTGGGAAAGGAGGGCTCTGAAAAGGAGGCTGCCTGAACTCATTCTACAAAAGAGAAAAATATTTCAGGGTTGGTATTATCTCCCAAAACCAGCATTCTAATGATTTTGGTTCCTCGATGAAGACGCGACCATCCCATCCCTTCGTCTAGTGCGTGAAACCGCACCGCCTGACCACGCAGAGCTGCTCGGCACATGCAGCTCTCTGCCTCGCACAGTTACAGTCGTGGCGACCCGCGAAGGCAGTTCTACTCTGCCCGACAGGGCCCTGTGAATTGCAGTCAGCTCGACGGCTGTGAGTTTGGTTTGGTTTTGGAAGTTGCGGGACTTTGCCAGTTTTCAAATGTGCAGGGGATCTTGTTTCAGAGAAAATTTTGGAACATTTCAAAATGATTAAAATCCTTTTGATTTCAGATAAGTGGATTGAACATATGACCCTTCCACAAAGGAAATCAATTTCTGTTGCCGTTCTCTGCTCCTTAGTCATCCCAGCAAAATGCTTTGTTTTCATTTATTTGGTCCCGTAGGAAGACATCTGGCATGTGCACTCCTTCTCTATAAGCCTCCCTTTTACTGTCTGCGTGTATAATGGCTGTTTTTGAAAGATTCTCTGCATTTGGTCTGGCCTGGTTTAGAAGGACAGACTGCTGTGTATGCATTAGCGTAGCATATGCGTTTGGTGATTGGTAAAATGGATTATATTGTTACATATTTATAGGCCATAGAAAGTACCAAATCACTCAGAATGACAATCATTGAATTGTAAATCTGTGGATCCAGACTTCTCTCAGGTTTGCTTATTCTGTTCTAGCACAACTATCAAAGAGACTCAGCAATTGCCGTGCTCTCTGGCTATAATGAACTCTCCATATGCTTCTTTCTTTGTTGTGCGTTGTATGAGAGGCAGGTTGCCTGGGGATCATCTTGCCTGTCCACGGCTGTCTGGCCCTTTCTGGCTCTGTTTATCCTGAGCCTGGGCTATGGCAACACTTTGTCTCATGTACTTGGGACATGTTACCAGACCAGTCCCTGGAGAAGAACATCATGCTTGGTAAAGTGGAGGAGCCGTGAGTAGAGGAAGGGCCTTGAAGAGATGAATTGACACATTGACTGCAACAATGGGCTCAAACTAAGCACCTCTTAGGAGATGCCGCAGGACAGGTGCTTCCATGCTGTTGTACAGAGGGTCACTGTGAGTCGGAACTGACTCAATGGCACTTACCAGCATCAGCAACAACAGGATTATTCTGGGGAAGACAACACCTTCGAGTGAGCTTCAGAGAGTTTAGAGTTTACTGGAGATGGAAATAAACAGAAGTTGGCCAATGAGCTGTGTGACTGTTCAAATAAGGGCTTCAGGGTCAGCATCTGGGACATAGACATGATGGCATGTATTAGACCTTGAGTCATGAAAACAGTTAAATGCTTGACTACTAGCCAAAAGGTTGGTGGCTTGAACCCAACCAGATGCAGCGTGGAAGACAGGCCTGGCCATGTGTTCCCGAAAGGGCAGAGCATTGAGAAGTCCCGTGGAGCTGTTCTCCTCGGCACACATGACAGCTCACGAACCAGCAGCAATCCCAGCTAACAAGAGCCACGTGCAACGCCACCGTCCTGTCAAAGGCGCAGTTGCCGCCATTCCTCACATTACTATCATCCGTGTATGAGTTGGCATCGACTCCATAGCAGTGAGTTTGTTTGTTTAGTTTTGTTTCAGATTATTTGTAGAAATCAAGGCTCAAAGTGGTAGAAACAACAACAAATCAGAAGAAATCTTATCCAGTTCATACATACATGCATACAT
>NW_022111373.1:68247645-68253109 GCF_000313985.2 Echinops telfairi | reverse complement strand
GGACAACCAGGTCATGCTCAGTGGCTTGAGGCTGAGTCTCAAGGTCTTTTCCCCTCTGCCTTCTCACACAGTTGTGGACAAGCTCTGAGAACTTTCCGTGTACTCTTGAAGGCAGTAATCCCAGGGGGATGGAGTGGCCAAGCACTCAGCTGCTAAGTGAAAAGTCAGTGATTCAAACCCACCAGCCATTCTGTGGAGAAAGATATAGCAACTGGTTTTGTAAAGATGGCAGCTTTGGTTACCCCACAGGGCAGTATTTTTTACCCCACCCTATGTGGTTCTCATAAGTCAGACTCAACTCTACAACAATGGGTTTAGTCAAGGAAGCATTATTATCTCCTGGACTTACCAACACTAAAGTGAAATGCTGTCTAATTAGTAGGTGGCGAGGTCTAGGTGAATGTTGGTTTTCACAGTACACAAATGAATAAAACAGCACCATCTGGATGTTTGTCTTTCTGGCCACTGCCCTAGTGTGTGGCCTGTAGAGTGGCTCAGCTGTGAGTGTGCAGTCATCCTGAATCCCTTCAAAGAGAACACGAGGGAAACTTCCCAAGACCCAGGTGCGCCAAGGCTGGCTGCTCACGCTTGGGGTCGTGGATTCCTGTGCCCTGCACAGGCTGGTGAGACGCCCTTTGCTATGTTGGCGGAGATTTCAGTTCTCAAGAACCAGAACAGGAGTTAGTGCAAAAACAAATCCAAGGCAAGACATAACAATGTAAAGTCAAAAGCGTGGACGTTTACAAGATGACCATGATTTGGCTCTTGGTAACACCCTGTTTGGGAGAGACAGATTGCTGGCAGGCAGCTTTGCTCCCGACGTCTTTTTCAATAAGGAAAGCTCTGCAAACAGAGCGTAGCCCAGCATCTGTGTCTTTGCTCAATGTAGGCAATCCGAGTCAGGAGAATTCAGAATCTGTTTTCAATGTGGGAGAGGAGGGAGTTTGGAATTGCAGAAGGAGGTCCAGTTTGATCAGCCCTTTCTCACACTAGATTTTATCTTTTTCTTGCTTCCCGTTCACCGTATGGCACCTGGGGCCGAAAGCCTGCTGTAAGGGAACCCAGCAGAAGTCCCTGCATAGAGTGGGAGAGAAATGTGGAACACCACACACAATTAGATTTCACATCATTCTTTAGAGAGATGAGAAAACTAACCACCAGCTTTACATGGAAAGGAAAAGGACCCCAAATAATGAAAGCACGATTAAAGAAGAAGAAAAAGCTAGGAGGTCTCTCATTTTCTGATCTCAGCACCTACCACAAAACCACCATAGTCAAAATAGCTTGGTCCTGGTCTAATGGCAGACGCATCGATTAATGGGGCAGAATTGAGCCCCCAGAAGTACATCTGTGGACCACTGAGCTTTAACAAAGAGCTGAGCCTCACTGAATGGAGAAAAGATATAGTCCCTTACACCCTACGTAAAAAACGAACTCCAGGTGAGTAAAAAACCGAAATGAAAAAATCAGAACTATGAAGCTCATCAGTGAAGAATTAGGGACAAAATTTGGGGCCGCAATCCACAGCAAAATAATTAGTAAACAACTGAAAACAGCAGAAGGAAAACTGGAAGTCTGGGACCTCCTTACCGTTAGACATCTCTGAGCACCAACACACTTCCCCAAAGGAGGAAAAGCAGAATCCACAGACTGTGAAAAAATGTGAACAATGCTATCTTGGACAAGGCACTAAGCTCTAAATTTTACAGAATACTTCAACACTTAAAAGACAAAATATTCAATTAAAAAATAGGCAGAGGACATGAACAGACACTTTAGCCAAGAAGACATTTAGGCAGCCGACAAACATATGAAGAAATGTTCATGATTCATTGCTGTTGTTTCCACCGCCCCACCCCCACCCCCACCCCGACTCTGCCAAATTCAAAAAAAAAGAAGAAACGAAAAGAAATCAAACTCACTGCCATCAAATCGATGTTGTCTCAGTGACCCTCCAGGACAGGACAGAATTGCCCCGAGAGCATCCGAGACTAACTGTTCACGGGAGTAGAAAGCCTGTCTTTCTTCTGAGGAGTGACTGGTGGTATTCAACAGCTGACCTTGTGGATCGAATTGAATGTGTGTAATCATGAGACCACATGAGAATTGTTAAGTGCAGTCCAATCGGTTCCGACTAGCAGCGGCTCTCTGTGTACATGGGTCAGAAACACCACCCAGGCTTGCCCTTGTGTTTAGGTCCTTGTGTTTAGGCCGTTGTTGCAGCCACTATGTCAATCCATCTCCTCCACTGTCATCCTCTTTTTTTTGGTTGACTTTCTACTTTATCCAAAATGATGTCCTTTACCAGTTCCTCCTTGATGACATGTCCCAAGTGTGTGAGACGAAGTCTTGTTATTCTCCCTTCTAAGGAGCATTCTGGCTGTACTTCTTCCAAGACAGGTCTGTTCTTTTGGTAGTCCACAGCACTTTAAATAAATATTCTCCACCAATACCATGATTCAAATGTATCAATCTTTCTGCAGTCATCCCTATTCATTGTTCCACTTCCACATGCATTGAGCGGCAATCCATCAGCGGGGGCTTCAAGTCCTCTTCACTTTCAGGAAACATTCTGGCTGTACTTCTTCAATCGAGATTGGCTTGTTCTACCAGTGGCTCATAGCGAGCCATGGTGGAGCTGTGGGTTATGTCTGGGCCTGCTAATGACAAGGTGGGGAGCTCAAACTCAAGAGCCAACACTCTGAGGGGCAAAGATGAGGCTGTATACTTCCATACAGCCTCACAGCCCTAGAAACCCAGTGGAACAATTCTACCCTGGACTACAGGGCCATGGTGAGTCAGAGTCTACTGCTAGCAGGGCAGTGGACATGTAATCCTCTTCACCAATCCCAACCACACCAAGCTCGCTGCCATGGAGTCGATGCTGACTCACAGCCACCCCACAGGACAGGATAGAATTGCCCCTCTGCGTTTCTGAGATTGCAACTGTTTATGGGAGTGGAAAACTCCATCTTTCTCCCAAGGAGCAGCTGGTGGTTTCGACCTGCTGATCTTGTAGTTAGCAGCCCAATTCATAACCACTATGCCACTAATACCATTATTTAGATGCATCAATCCTTTTTCAAGGATTCTTATGCATTCTATGCATTCTCCAGTTTTCACATGCATCGGAGCCTATTGGAAATAGCATAGCTTGTCCAGTTCCTGTAATTATTGCTCACCAGCCCCTCACCCCTTATTTTCCTGATTTTTAAACCACCAAGCACTCCTTGTTCTGTTTGAACTACAATCTTGGTCTCTGTACAGGTGATGCATGAGCACAATTAAGTGTTATAGAACTCCTAGTTTGTATAAATGTTATCCATACTTGGTTGTGATCCACACAGTTTAATACCTTTGTATAATCACCATTACACAGGGAAGCATCTTTCTATGATTTTCTGCTTGTAGCCAAGATTTACCTGACATCGGCAATGGTATCTCTTGTTCCACATCCTCTTCTGAATTCAGTTTGGATTTCTGGCAGCTCCCTGTTATTGCATGGTTTCGACCACTGTTGGATGATCTTCAGCAAGATTTTACTTGAATGTGTTATTAATATTATTGTCAGATATTTTACACATTCTGTTGGATCACCTTTCTTTGGAATAGACATGAATATGCATCTATTTCAGTTTGTTGGCCAGGTAGCTGTCTCTCAAATTTCTTGGCATACATGCGGGCTCCCAGCATTGCAACCATTTTGGGAAACATTTCACTTGGTGTTCTATCTATTCCTGGAGCCTTGGTTTTTTACCAGTGCCTTCAGTGCAACTTGGGCTCTGCTATCTTTTGTTCTTGATTCTATTTTCACTTCCTAAAATACTTCCTAGAATTTGACAAATTGTTTCTTGGTACAGTGACTTTACATTCCTTCCCCCCTTCTTTGCACCCTCTTCTCATTCAATATTTTGTCTACAGAATCCTTCAAGATTTCAATTCAAGCACTAAATTTCATCTTCAGTTTATTTTTTTAGCTTGACAAATGCCAAATGTGCCCTTCCCTGTTGGTTTTCTAACTCTCGGTCTTCGTGCCTCCCATTATAGTACTTTGTCTTTTCAAGTTGCCCTTTGAAATCTTCTGTGACCCTCTTTTATCTCCTCATGTCTTAATTTTGCTTTAGCTACTTTACATTCAAGAGCAAGTTTTCAGAATCTCTCCTGGCATCTATTTTAGTCTTTACTGTCGCTTAAAAGACCTTTTGCTTTCTTCATGTATAATGTTCTTGGTGTCATCCCACAGCTCATCTGAGTTTAGTACATCACATCTACTCTTGAGATGGAATATTTTCAAGACTGTACTTTGGCTCTTAAGGTTTTGCTTTAATTTACTTCATCTTTAACTTGAGTGCAAGCAATTAATAGTGCTTTCTGCGGTTGGCCCTTAGCCTTCCTCTGACTGATGATATTGAGCTATTCCATTCTCTCTCTCCCTCTCCTGTATATATTTGATTTGATTCCTTAGTTATCTAGTGCTTTTAGAACAGAAAGGCAACAAATAGAAGGCTTTAACAAACATATTTGTTCTTTCAAATGTAGGAGCTTACAATCCCAAGTGCTGTATTTGGAGGAAGGCATTCCTTCACTTTTGGCTGTGGGGCAGTCTTTTTCTCCTTGAAACATCTGTGAGCCCTTAGAGATCCCCATGCATGTTGGCATCAATCTGACTCTGGTTCAGGATTCCAGAATCGAGGGGGTTCACAGTTTAGGGCTCAGGCACTTTGGACACCGAAGGATGGACTCTGTTCCTGGCTCTTCTTCCTGAGTGGTAGCAGATTCCTCCCTCCCTGCTCAGTTCTCCCTCCTCTTATCTCTTGCAATAGAAAAGGCATCGCTGGCCAGCATTCTTCCTGGACGATCACATCAGATTACATCTTGAAGTATATCACATAACTGCCACACTATTTTCCTGCTAAATCACTGAAAGTCATGACCAACCGAGACACTTTAGCACATTCTTTGTGTAGGTACAAGTCTACCCATGACATGGTACTCCCTCTGGCCATGCCCATATATATAAATTATCACTTGTATTGTTGGGAAAAGCTGCTTGCAGTGATTACTACAGAGTGGTATTCCATTGAATGTCTGTACTCCAACTTATTTATTCACTCACCAATTGGTGTGAATCTGCTCTTCCCTTCCATTTTTAACTTACGGTATCCAAAATAAGGTTGCTAGGAATACTTTTGTGCATATCTTTGTGTGAGCATATATCTTTAAAAATTTTTTATTAATAAATCATTTTATTGGGGGTTCTTACAGCTCTTATAACAATCCATACATAAATTGTATCAAACACATTTGTACATATGTTGCTATCATCATTTAAAAAACATTTTCTTTCTACTTGTGCCCTTGGTATCAGTTTCTATTTTTCCCCTCCCCCCTACCCTCATGGACTCCTGATAAATGATACATTATTATTATTTTCCTATCTTACACTGGTGAGCATATATTTTCA
>NW_022111373.1:68223583-68246306 GCF_000313985.2 Echinops telfairi | reverse complement strand
AAAATATCATGTTTCCCTTCCTATAGGACCAGCTTGTGGTGACAAGCGAATGCATGGCAGCAGGGCGTTTGGTGGACTTAGATTCTGTGGCAAGTAGCCAAGATCCTCTTCTCCCCTTCCAAGAGGAATTTGTTGACATTAAGAAAGCAAAGGCTTTCCTCTCTCAGAAGCAAGAGGGGTGGCTGTCCATTCCCATTCCCATGAAAGCTATGAGATTTATACTGTGGGGGTTTCTCAACTCCATTACACATCCCAGTGAGTTTCAGAGGACCGTGGCCCTCACCACATGCATCAGGGTGAAAGAACAGGCTTAAAAGGTAACTGTGTGGTTATTGCTATGCGTAAGTAATAATGAACCTGTATCAGCTCCAAAAAATCTTGTATTCAGGACATCTTCTCAGAGAAGGGTCCCCAGGAAGGGATGGAAAAGGTTCAGTATAGCACCAAGGAAACACACCACATTCCTCTGGTTCTTTAATGCTTCTGTCATGACCCCACCCCTATCATGACCCCACCCCTATCATGACCCCAGTTCTTCCTTACAAATCCAGCTAGACCGGAGCATGCACACCGGTACAGATAAGAGCTCTCGACATGCGGAATCCAGGACAGATAAACCCCTTAGGAACAGTAATGGGAGTAGTGATACCATGAGAGTCGGAGAAAGGTGGAGGGAGAAGGGGGAGATAAAGGGAACCAATTGCAATGATCAATGTATAACGCCCCTCCCACCCCAGGGAATGAACAACAGAAATGTGGGTGAAGGGAGACAGTAGACAATGTCAGATATGAAAATAAAAATATTTTATTATTTATCAAGGGTTCATGAGGGTGAGAGGGCAAGGGAGGGAGTGAAAATGAGGAGCTGATACCAAGGGCTCAAGTAGAAATAAAATATTTTGAAAATGATGATGGCAACATATGTACAAATGTGCTTGACATAATGGATGTATGGATTGCTATAAGCTGTAAGAGCCCCCAATAAAATGATTTATATATATTAAAAAATCTTGTGTTCACTTTTAGTATCATATAAATAAGTGTGGATATAAAAACTCAGTAGTCAGGTTTTTGTTCCACTTTGCTTTTCAGGTTTAAAAATTCTGAAGGAGATTCCACGATTCCTCTTTTTTCCCCTTCTATTTCTCTGATGATTAATAATGCCAAGCATTCAAAACTGCAATTAACATCTATTTGTCTGTTTAGTCATATGCTCATGGGAGCACTGGGTGGGGGGCGGGGTGTGGTTATGCACTGGGCTGTAAGCCATGGGGCTGCACTTCCCAAACACCAGTAGCCAGTTCAAGGACTGTTTGTTGGCCTTTAAATGTGTTTTCCAGTCCAGTCTGTTGGGGCACCATGCCCTGGCCCTAAAGTCCACCTTCAGCATTCTCTTGGGACCTTGCTGCTCCATTCCCTTGCTGTTCTGTTGCACCCCCTTAGTGTTTTGCCTCGGTGTGGCAGGATCAGATCGGGCACAATTCCCACACGGTGTCTCCGGTGTTGTCCCCTGTAGGGCTATGGGTTGGTTGGGGGTGTCATGTCTCATAGTAGGGCTAGCCATGTGGTCCTTTCTGTGGACTGGCTGCTCTAATCAGGAACATCGTCCTCAAGGCCTGGTGGGCCAGGATGTGCTCCACTCTCTCCTCCTCCCCCTTCATCTGCACCCATGTGCTCTGATCAGATATGTCCCTCTACCGGAGCTGTAGATTCAACGCCCTCTTTTGAAATAACTTCTTCTGGGGGAGGGGCACTTTCTGCCTCTTATGGTTCATGTTTTTGTGTGTTTTATTAAAAAACTATTGCCTACTTCAATGTTGCAAAAATATTCCTCTAGGTTTCTTCTATAACAACGGATCTCAACCTTCCTAATGCCATGACCCTTTAATACAGTTCCTCATGTTGTGGTGACCCCCAACCACAATTATTTGCCTTGCAACTTCATAATTGTAATTTTGCTACTGTTATGAATCATAATGTAAACATCTGATATGCAGGATGTATTTTCATTGTTACAAATGGAACATAAAGCATAGTGATTAATCACAAAACAATATGTAATTATGTATTGTGAAATATTTATTTATGTGTTTTCTGACAGTCTTAGGCGATCTCTGTGAAAGGGCCGTTTGATCCCCAAAGGGGTGCGACCCACAGGTTGAGAACTGCTTATCTATAAGCTTTGTAGTTTTAGGTATTATGTTGAGGTCTACGATACATTTTGAGTTAAATTTTGTATGTTGTGTGACTAAAGATCGTTCCTATTCTGATGGGCCGCATTATATCTGTTTCCTTAGGCTGTCTCTGAAGTTTGGTGATGGTGAAAATCACAAAGTCTTTGATGTAAGGTAGGTCTTACAACCAAAAAAGGTAAACTGACTATATTTCCAACATGGGTATTTGGGAGCATCGGAGGCTGAACACTTCAGGTTAACTCATTGCACTCACTGCAATGGAGTGGATTCCATCTCACAGATTTCCGAGAGGGCCAGCTGTAAATGTCCCTGTGGGTTTCTGCGGCCGTACGTACGTCTTTGCGGAAGCAGAAGGCTTCATCTTTGCTCCATGGTGGACTCAAACTTGTGACCTCGGGGGTAACAGCCCAATGTACAATCCAGAGTTTCACTAGGGCTCCGCCTTTCAGATTAGCTCTCTATAAATTACTCATGCATTGTGACATGTGACACATCTACTTAATTGCCCTGAAAAGTTAGTGGTATGACCAATAGAATCTTATAGTAATTTCTCGGTTTACTCTTCACCAAATCCAGAGATGTTTTGTCCTCTTGTCCCTACTAAATTACAGACTTAGAAAAGCACATGTATTTGAACCTGTGATACTTGTTTTCTATAAGCAAAGAATAAAATATAATTAAAGCTCTGGCTTGTAGTTCATGTCTATAGCTCTTTAAAATAAATATACTTATTGTTTAATAATGTTACTTAAATTTCTCTACTGACAATCAACACAAGAATACATTTCTCTGTGTTTATACATGAAAGGACAGATCTGCCAATAACGGTTGGGTATCTCAGCCATTAGGAGCAGCTGATGGAAAAAACAAACAACAAAACAGCCCCCAAAATGAACAACAACAACAAAATGAAGGCATTTAATTTTCTTATAAAATATCATGTTTCCCTTCCTATAGGACCAGCTTGTAGTGGTGCTAAGCATTCACATCTTTAAAATTACTTGGGAAGCCAGCAGGATGTGCTAGGGCAGGCTTCCATAAACGGCATCTGAGGGAACATTCTGTTCTGTGAAAAAAATTGGTAATATTCCAGCGAAAAGTGGTCCTGTGGTCAATGGTTTTTGGAAGCCTGCACAGCACACTCCCCTCTGGGAGATCCACAATGTAAATTTGTAAACTAAAGTTTCTGTGAAGACCTGCTCCTGGGGACGTTGGGTCCATCCTGCGGGGCCTAGGGTTTCCTATGCTTAACCTTGGAAAGCCTTTCCCCTCAGGACACTTGTTAGCATGTCATGGCACACTAGTGTTTTTCTATTGATCATCATTTTAAAATTGCACCCTTCCTTCCATCTTCTCTCAGAGCCACTTTGCTAGAAAAAACAGAACCCCACATGGTAGTGACACACACACACACACACACACACACACACACACACACACACGATACAGAATGGGGACTGCATTTTAAGGATCATAAGCCAAAGCCAAACCACACCCATTGCCATCACGTGGATTTTGACCCCTAGCCGCCCTGTGTCGCACGCACTGCCCCATGGGCTCCAAGGCTGCGATCTTGATGGAGGCAGGCTGGCTCCTGGGACAGTTGGTGGGTCCCAGCTGTGATCTCTCCTGTCCCTTAGCAGCTGGGCTCTTAGT
Source organism: Echinops telfairi (assembly GCF_000313985.2). Taxonomy (NCBI): domain Eukaryota; kingdom Metazoa; phylum Chordata; class Mammalia; order Afrosoricida; family Tenrecidae; genus Echinops; species Echinops telfairi. Next base: position 68,242,455 of record NW_022111373.1, on the reverse strand, counting down.
CCTGCTCATGCAGGGCTCTTTCCATGCACACCAGCACCTCTTGTTTTCAAACGTAAAACGATCAGCCAAAAAATGATGGAGCTAGGGCAACAGCGGTCAATACATAGTCCTCCGACTACTCTATTAATAGATGCCTGCATAAACATGCAGGGTGTATAGGTGTGGGAGGCTGAGTGGGACTACTCTCAAATTTCTATTTGTTCCTTTGCTGCAAATATACTTTTGAATGTGGCTGAGCAGCCACAGTTATAAAAACTTTTTAGACATAACCAAACGCATTAGGAGAATGAGTCCCTGGTCCTGGAGTCTTAGGACCATGGCCTCAGGGGAAGCTGAGGTCAATGGACTTGATGTCATCCACAAAGGCCATGTTCTACATCTTACTTTGGTGAGTAGCGCCCAGGGTCTTAAACATTCTTAAGTAGCCATCGAAGAATGGCTACTTCTCTGTCTGTCCAGAAGAAAGACAAGGGATGAAAATTGAAAGACACCTGTAAACAGTTAGTCCAAATACACGAATGAACTGCTCAAACCTCAGTCTCCACAGCCCTGAGACCAGAACAACGAGCTTGTGCCCGACTATCATTGACTATCAAGGCAGAAGCTTCTGGTCGGAGTTGGGGGAAGATGTGGAACAAAACGGAAAATCATAAAATTGACCAGACTTCCTGGTTAGAGAGAAACTGGTGGAAGCATGGGCTCTCAGGTGCTTCGTGAGACTTTAGATCTGGAAATAAACTCACCCCCATGACTCAGTTTTCAGCCAAACTGACCTGTTTGTTGTTAGTTGCCAATGAGTGCTGTTCTGCGCAAAAGGACCCTCTGTGCAGCAGAATGAGAGACTGGCACCTTCCTCACTGTGGTCCTTTTGTTTGGGCCTTTGGTTGCAGCCTTGGTGTCAGGTGTCACTCCATCCTGGTGAGGGTCTTCCTCCTTTTACCTGCTGCTCCGCTTCACCAAGCGTGCTGTTCTTCAGGGACTGGTTTCTCTGGATGACATGGCCGAAGGACCTGAAACCAAGTGTTGCCATCCTGGCTCCCGAGTAGATTCTGGTTGTGCTTCTTCCAAGAGAGACTTGTTTGTTCTTTTGATAGTCCATGGCGCTTTCAATAGTCTGCTAGCTCCATCATTCAAATGCCTCCAACAGAGCCAAGCCACAGACAAGTCTTGTACGGGGAACAGTAACATGCATGAGGGATGCACACTTGACACTATGATCAGCCCTTTAAAATCACCAGAGCAGCATATACCCTTGGGCACATCTCGGATGAGCTAGAAAGACGGAGGCGTGGAGACCGGAAACACAGGCAGGAAATGGGAAAAGAAATGCTTCATTGTGGGGATTGTGAGGAATGAGCTGTGTATGACTTGTTGAATGGAACACTTTCATCCAGTTCTCAGTAGAAATCGAAGAACAGAAAAATGGATAGCTTCCGAAATCCAAAGGCAAGTCTATTCTGTCCTATAAGGTTAAGAGTCAGACTTGATAACAGTGGTGTGTTTTGTTTTAGAGCCTTCACAGTTGTGATGCTTTGGAAGCAAATCACCAGGCCTTTCTTTCGAGGCACCTGAGGGTGGTGTCAAACCACCAACCAGTTTTGTTTTGTTATTTCATGTCTTTTAAAAAAAATCCTTTTTTGGGGGGCTCTTGCAGCTCTTATCACAATCCATCCACCCATCCATTGTGTCAAGCACATTTGTACACATTGTGTCAAGCACATTTGTTGCCATCATCATTCTCAAAGCATTTTCTTTCTATTTGAGCCCTGGTATCAGCTTCTAATTTTTCCCTCCCTCCTCTTCACTTCCTCCCCAATGAACCCTTGATAATTTATAAATTATTATTATTTTTTCATGTCCTACACTGACCGATGTCTCCCTTCACCCACTTTGCTGTTGTCCGTCCCCCGGGGAGCGGGTTATATTTAGATCATTGTGATTGGTTCCCCACTTTCTCCCCCACCTCTCCCTTGCCCTCCGGGTATCGCCACTCTATATTATTGGTTCTGAGGGGTTTTCTGTCCTGGATTCCCTGTGTTTCCAGGTCTTATCTGCCCCATTGTACATGCTCTGGTCTAGCCAGATTTGTAAGGTAGAATTGGGATGATGATAGTGGTGGGGAAGAAGCATTAAAGATCTAGAGGAAAGCTATATGTTTCATTGGTGCTATACTGCACCCTGACGGCTCATCTTTTCCTTGTGACCCTTCTGTAAGGGGATGCCCAATGGTCTACAGATGAGCTTTGGATCCCTGCTCCACACTCCCCCTCATTCACATTGATCTGATTTTTTGTTCTGGGTCTTTGGTGCCTGATACCTGATCCCATCAACACCTCATGATCACATAGGCTGGTATGCTTCTTCTATGTGGCCTTTGTTGCTTCTCTGCTAGATGGTCAATTGTTTTATCTTCAAGCCTTTAAGACCCCTGATGCTATATCTTCTGATAGCTGGGCATCATCAGCTTTTTCACCACATAAACTTATGCACCCATTTTGCGATCACATCAGGAAGGTAAGCATCACAGAATGACAGGTTATTAGAATAAAGTGTTATTGTATAGCGGGAGTACTTGAGTAGAGGCCCGATATTTGTCTGCTACCTTAATACTTAACATATAAATATATGTCCATAGATCTATTTCCCTATCATCATGTATAAATATATTTACTTATGTGCATGCCTGTATTTAGACCTCTATAAATGTCCTTTGCCTCATAGTATTTTCCTCTGTTTCAGTGATTCTCAACCTTCCTAATGCTGTAACCCTTTAATACAGTTCCTCATGTTGTGGTAACCCCCAACCATAAAATTGCTTTCATTGCTACTTCATAACTAATTTTGCTATAGTTATGAATCATAATGTAAATATCTGATATGCAGGATATATTTTCATTGTTACAAATTGAACATGATTAAACATAATTAAAGCATAGTGATTAATCACAAAACAATATATAATGATATATTGTGAAATATTTATGTGTTTTCCGGTGGTCTTAGGTGACCCCTGTAAAGGGTCGTTCAACCCCCAAAGGGGTTGCGACCCACAGGTTGAGAACCACTGCTCTATTTCCTTTTACTTTCCTCTTGTCCCACTATCATGTTTAGTCTTCATCTGGGTTTCTGTAATTCCTCTTGGCTACATTGCCCTTGATCAAGCACCACCAGAAATCCTATACCCTCCTCGCCATCAATTTTTCCCTTGTCCCTGGATTGGTTGACACCTCCTTTCCTTCCCCTGCCTCCCCTCTCCTGTGTCCTCTTAAACTGTTGGTCCCGTTGTTTTCCCCTCCGGTTTCCCCATTTATCTTATCTAGATAGACATACAGAGAAAATAATAAGCACAAACACAAGACAGAGCAAAACAAAACAACAACAAAAAAAGAAAAGCTTATAAATAGCTCCAGGCTGTTTGTTGACCTTTACGAGTTTTTTTCTTATCAAGGGCTCAAGCAGAAAGAAAACGTTTTGAGAATGATGGTGGCAGCAAATGTACAAATGTGCTTGACACTATGGATGTATGTATGGGTTGTGATAAGAATTGTAGGAGCCCCTAATAAAAAGATTTTTTTTAAAAAGAGTGTTTTCCAGTAGAGACTGATGGGGTGCCACGCCCTGGCCTCAAAGTCTATTTTTGGTATTCCAGGGACTTTGTTACTTTGCTCCTCTTGCTGCTCTGTTGCACGCCCTTTGCCCCTTAGCATTCCACCCAAGTGTGGTAGAGTCAGATTGGGCACAATTCCCACACTGTGCCTCCAGTGTTCTCCCCTGTAGGGCTCCGGGTCAGTGAGGGATGTCGTGTCTCGTGGTGGGGCTGGTCCTATGGTCCTCTCTGTGCATTGGCTGCTCTGAGCTTGGTGCGCCAGGATGTGTTCCACTCTCTCTCCTTCCCTCTTCGTTTGCTCCTGTGTGCTCTGATCAGACGCGTCCCTCTCCCTGAGCTGTGGCTGCAGTGCTGTCCTCTGAGGAAAGCACCAGCCTTTGGGATGAGTAGCCTAGCACTTCACCGTGTGCATCGCCCAGGCACTGCTCTCTGTTTCTTACTCTGACTAGAAAGATTCTGTCATTCGGAGAAGCTGCCGATACTGAAGGCAGCACTATGGGGTCAGGAGTTATTTATTTTGTTTGTTTCATCTACTTATAATAGTTTTTAATCACTTAGGAGAACAACGAGGGAAGACAGGCAACCAATTCACTGGCTATTGATACATATTTTTGTTTTAAAACAATTGAGCAGAAAGAAATATATAATTACTGGTTCTAAAGAAGAAACAGAAAACCATGGCTGTGTTCCCTTTTGTAGCCCTTGGTATTGCTCACTTTTGAGGGGCACCCTGTCCTTCCCACCTTTGGGAACAGAATGAGGGAAAAAGCCTTTCCCCAAGCTCATCATACTACCTGACAAAAGAGGGCGCTGCTGTACTGCTCAGAGGCGATGTCCGGGACTAGCAAATGCTTGGAGACTAATGCTGTTTTATATTCATTTTCAGATTCCTTCTTACCAATTACAACAGGTTATCTGTCCAGAGTTGGTTTAGTTTGCACCAAGTCGAGATTATCTTCAATAACTCAGTCCAAGCAACTTTTAATGCAAGCGGCATCTCTGCTCCGGCTACTTACTCCTACCACTGCCAGCACGTCAGCACCCTGCAGCGACATGACGCCCTCCTGGTGCCCAGCGACCAGGAGCATGGCTCGGGCCTGTGGGAGGTCACTTTTGTTGACTTCCAGGTAATAAGTCAGCTCCACGCACCTGTGTATTTGGTACCAAAGAAACAATCTGCGTGGAAACACCCTGAACTTAGATATTCCAGGAAAAGAGGATACCTCTAACGTCATATTGTTTTTATCATTATCCTCTAAGGTGGAAACTCTCTCCTTGAGTCCTTGTGCCACCCTCACTGCCCCCTTCCCCTCCCACCTCTCTCTCCCCCGCAAAGGTTTGCTTGTACATTCTGGTTTCTCAGGGCACTATCAGCTATCAGTGAGGAATGCCAGCCACCCAGCCCCAGTGAAGCTGTGGCCTGAAGCCCCGTGACTGAGGCTTCCTGAAGTGAGAGGCCCTTCTGGGGGAAGAATTGCCAGACAATTATTTTATTTCCTTTGGGGGAGTGCAGCAGTGATCCTATCTGGGCAGATAAGAGGTGCACAGGAAGCTGAGTGACAGCTTTGGCAGGTAGCAAAGGAGTGAAACTGTCAGCCAGGGGTCAAAAATATCCCAAAGCGTCTTGTGGAAAGTGCTAGCATAAAGGAAGGGGGGTGGGGTGGGGGCATAAGAGGTTTCTTTTCACCATCTCAGGCTGAGGGGTGCCCGCAGCTCCTCTGGCCTGTTTACCTGCAAAAGAAGCCCAACTCGCCTTTCCAATTCCGTGAAAGAGCAGGCAGGGGTCTGCTTGTCCCTCTCACAGGCCCCTTAGCAACCTTTTACATCACACACACACACACACACACACACACACTCACACACACACCTATCTGCATTTGTTCACTCATTTCCCTTTGGGGTAGGAGTTTGCATTTCAGAGTTAGCCCTATTGGGGCTCAGATTCCTACTCAGCCACCAGAGCAGAGCATGTTCCTTAAATGTCAGTCACTGTCTGACCTCTTTTACAGATTTGAGGAAAACATGGCCTCACATACGTGGAAACACCCAGGACTGTGTCCAGCAGGAAGTGACAATATTTATAGGCTCTCAATGGGTCAGTGTCCACTCAGTGGCAGTGCATTAGGCTTTTATACTTAGGAGTTTAGTACTTAGGAGTCTGCACTTCGGGAATCATTTTATATGCGTTGTCTTTAAGACCTATCACAATGTTGCAAACTCACTGCCGTTGAGTCGATTCTGACACAGAGTGACCTCATAGGACAGGGTAGAACTTCCCCTGTGGGCTTCTGAGATCGTAACTCTTCACAGGAGCAGAAAGCCTCATCTTTCGCCAATGGAGCAGCTGGTGGTTTCGAACTGCTGACCTTGTGGTTAGGAGCCCAACTCGTAACCATAACTGTTATTTTCTTTGCCTTACAAATGAGATGACTTTTCAAAACGATAAACTTTGCAAGTTGGAGAGATTTGGAGCTCTGGCTTCAAAAGACAGACAGACACACACACACACACACACACACACACACACATTCTGTACCTGTGGAAACTGAAACCGTGAAAGCCAGAACTGCCTTGTCTTTTCAGGTCTCTCCATGTTTCTGCTGTTGACTTTGCTGCTGCTCTGTTACGAGACATATATGCCTTTTCTTCTCTGACAATCACCGCCTAGCATGCTGCGGCTTTCTCGAGGCTTAGTTCATCCATCTGACGGGGACCAAAAAGGTTCATGAAAAACATTCCATTATTTTTTATTTCATATTCTTAGCCAAGGTCATCATTTGAGCTCATGAATTCTTTTGTCATCTTTTTTTTTTCACCATCCAACTTTCACATACATGTGTGGCAATGGAAAAGACCTTGGCTTGGTTTGGATGCATCTTAGTCATCAAAGTGCTACGAGTAAAACAAGACAGACAACCATTCCCCATGCCCCACCCAAACCAACCAAACGAAAGCCTTCAGTGAGTTCTAGCTATCAGATGTTTGCCTTCTTAGGAATCCTGACAGTCTCTCTCCAAGGCACTTCCTAATTCCTGTTAATAGAACCAAAGGTAGAGGAAGTGGCCTTAAAATGATTTGTGAAACATATACTAACTCTTATAAAATGTTGAGTGTCCTTTGAATTTTAGAGCTAATACAGCAGATGTGGTTGTAGATGAACTGGAATGTTCCTGAAAATCAGAATAAAAGAGGTTTTATTTGAAAGCCGTGAATTTCATGAGCCTCTTAATTATGGAAACCATACAGCCTAGGGTTGCTGGGCAAGTTCTGATTCACCATCAAGCTTCCCTGGTTCCTATCAGCTCATTCTCATTTGTCAGATCCTATATGCAAATCTCTCAGAAAAGATGGTTACTGCATTTTAAATTTGGCTAATCAGGGGACCCAGAGCTCCCAGGCCAACTGGGAAAGAGAGCTTAGGAGAGAAAAAGATGTCCCATCTGCTCCTTCTCTCTCACGACAGATCCAAGGCTTTTCCATCCGGGGGTCAGAGTTTGCCAAGGCCAGAGACTGCGCCTCGTCCCGCTCACCAGCCGTTCTGATCGGCCTGGCGATGTCGCTGATCTTGCTGCTGGTGCTGGCCTCAGCGCTGCACACCCTAATCCACCTGCGGAATCTTGACCGGCACTACGACTTCATCGCCTCTCCTGCCCACTTCTCGCAGTTGAAACGGAGAGACGTAGCGGAGGAGAAGGGATTGCTGCAGAGCCAGGGAGTTGAATGCTATGAACTGAGAAGCCACCAGATTTGCAAAATTTACGTTTAACGGCACACGTCTATGTCCTTCCCGGCATCCCTAGTGGAGGTGTGCACTCGATGCTGGCGCCAGAGACTTGGTTTTGACAGCAATGGCAACAGAGGCTCCAATGCAGACAGAATTGCTTTTGAAGTATCCATTGGGTTATTGAGAGGGACACAAGGCAGTGAGAAAACATTCTGGCTACTCTGCAGAAATTAAAAAAGAAAAGAAAAAATTGTTTCCTTAAATCTAGGTCCAAACCCACGGCCATCAAGTCCAATCGGATTCATCGTGACCGTGTGTAGGGTTTTTCAGGCAGAGCATCTTTATGGGAGTAGTGAGCCTCATCTTTCTCCCTCAGAGTAGCTGGTGGGTTTGAAATGACTACTGTGCAGGTATCAGTCCAAGGATTACCTGGCATTCGTTTCAAACCTACCTTGAAAACAAAAGGATGCCTCATGTTACTCTGACTCCTGGCGGCCCCACGTGTGCCAGAGGAGACCTGGGCCCCATCAGGTTTTTAGGGGCTGATTGTTCAGAAGTAGATCACCAGGCCTTTCTTCCACAGTGCAGCTGGGTGGACTCCAACTGCCAACCTTTCTGTTACCAGTTGAACATACTACCTGTTGCACCACCCAGGGAGTCCTTGTTTCAAGTAATGGGAACCTGGTCCTTCCCCGGATGGTGTGTTCACTCTGCAACCAACCAAACGCTAAGACTACAAGGTGATGTAGTGGCGGGAAAGCACACACAGTTGGTTCCCCATGCATATGCCAATTCCCATGTCCTGAGTGTAGAAATAAGCCCAAGTTTATCTAAAAATTCAGAATTAAAAATACCATGTAACCTCATTTGCATTCAGGAACTATCTCCCAATTTTATTTTAAAATTAAAAGAAATTATTCTTTCTTTTCCACATGGCTGTTTAGGGAGCACTCCTGTTCAATACTGTAGAGCGTTCTCCTTAGGGATCGCCTCGTTAGTCACTTTGCCGTGCACAGGTCACCCAGCCTGATCTGCGAAGTTGGGGTAGTGATCTCGGTGGAATCCTACCTTTCCCATCGGATGGCTGTGCTATGAATTGCCTGATTTCTCTGCTTTAGACCTTCATAACCTCCATCAGCTGCCACTCAAAATAAACAATTGAATTTTCTATGAATAGTGCGTTCGCTATGCAATCACAGTTTCTGGGCAAGTCCCCTAATCCTCCTTCCAATGAGATAGTGTCCCTGAGAGTCTCGCTTCATAGAAAGCTTGGGGCCCCCGGGGTTCTTTCTACGAACCTGTCCTCAATCTTCTATGGATTTCCCCACTCCCCTCTGTGTTTCTGATAGATACTGAATGTTGTCTCCCTCTGCATCCTCACCAAATCTCTAACAAGCATTCTGTGTTTAAGAGCACTTGAACTTGAAAAGCATGTTACATTTTCCTTACCAGGTCTCTACACATGACCGAGGTTCTCCTAAGAAGAACAACACTTGCAAGCACTTAGAATGAATACAGACTGAACGATAAGGGTGGGAGTGGGAGGTCAATCTTCTGAGTTGCTGCGGTGATAGGATAAGACATTGTTTAGCCTTGTATTTTAGGTATCAAATGGTGAATGGCAATGAGTGGGGTTTGCGCTGGAGTCTCGTGTTGGGCATTACTCTATTCTTGGCTATGCTGTAGGTTTGGATCTAGCCCTTTCAGAATTCTGTAAGTCCATAGTACTCTTAAATAAATTTATTTCTGCTTGACTACCCGGAGTAGATTTTGTATTCTGCAATGAAAAATCATGATTTATGTGGTTCTAGATATTGGAGGTGATGACATGGCCTAGATCCTCAAGAACACAGGGCTGATTATCTGACTGGTTGGCTTAAAATCAGCGAGGAACACTGTTGGCATTAGAGAATGGGACATCGACAACTCATACCATTCAGTTAAGGAACAGACCACCAATATGATTTCCTTGAATGAAGTGTTTCGTGGCAGCATGAATGGCTGTAATAGATAACAGGTATGGGAAGGGTGACCGTATATTTTATTGCTCTGATGGGTACAGTATTGAAAGTGAGAGAAGGTATCATTAGCAATTATTCTGTGATAGCTGATAAGATGATGATGGGCAGCAAATTGGGGTGTCCAGTCATCTCAGGTTGGGCGATACCTTATAGAGTAGGCAGATCTTTCTAGCCATGATGGAATGATTACAGAAAGAAGACAATACCCAATATTTTAAATCTGTCATTAAAAGCACAAAGATCCAGGTAGTTCCTATGACTGTCCTATGTCTATAACCGCTGCTGCTTCCCAGAGGACCGACATCCTTGAAAATCAGATACGAGTCTGAGTCCACACGCTATTAAACAGCACTGCAGGTGCAATTCACAGCCTCATGCTGTTCCTTTTAAAAACACTAGGCATTGATCAAGAAAGGCAGGAATCATGAGAAGAGCAATAATAGCACCTGGGAAGATTTATATGACTTTAAGAATACTTTAAAGAACAAATTCAATATGGTTTCTTCTTTGTTGTGTAAGTATGGGTTGACCAGAGAAACAAATCCAGAGACACTAGTATGTGTGTAAGAGAGAACTTTATATCCAAGAGCAATTGTACATTAAGAAACATCCCAGCCAAGTCCAGATCAAGTCCATAAGTCCAATATTAGTCTATATGCCCGATACTAGTCCATGAATTCTTATACAGACTCATGAAGCACATGCAATGATGCTGAAAGCAGGAAGATCACAGGCCAGTGGGTGAACAGTCTCACGGAAGCACCTCAGCACTGACATAGTCTGCAGGTGGTTCCTCCAGCTCCAGGGCTCTGACTGCCATCAGCGCAGCTCCATTTGGCTTGTCAGCAGGAAGACAAAACATAGAGCTCATCTGGCCTCCAGTGAGCTATTTTTCTCCATTGCGCCTCTGAACGAGCTTGTCAAGCTGCAACCTGATTGACAGACTAAACTGCACCCCTTCCCTCTTCATAGTCTCAAATCGACACCAGATTATCTAACTACCACAATTTCCAATACAATCCCCTGCTTGAAGGCTCTGTAAAACCTCAGCAGAGACAGTTACCATGCCAACCCAGTTGCCAACAAGTAGATGTCAATTCATTGAGACCCCACGTGCTTCAGACTAGATCTGCACTCATAGGATTTTCATTGGCTGGCTTTTGAGAATTAGATCTCCAGGCCTTTCTTTCGAGCAGCTCATGGAGGGAATACCGTGAGCTGCTTGCATTTTTCTCCTGTGTGCAATTTCCCGCTCCAGATGGCCTCCTCTATGTATCTGTTCATTCAGCTTCTTCCACGTGTCCTTCGAGAGGAATCCTTCGGAAGGATGGTGATTTATTCATTGCCATTCGTCCGAGTTACTGCTCTCCTCTCTGTGCTCTCCTTGACCCTTATTGCTGCCTTTGTTAGATGCCACCGAGTCACTTCCATACTGAGATCATGATCAATGGTCCCATCGAGTCCGTTCCAACCAAGGGAGACCTTACGAACAACAGAACAAAACAGTTCAGGCCTGCGCCAGCGCCACAATTGTTCCCATGCTGAAATCCATTATCGACTGACCTTCACCGTGTCAGGCAATCTTCTTGAGGGCCTCTCTCTTTGTGTGGCTCCTGTTCTTTACAAACAATCTCCTGCTCTCGGCACTGGTCTTTCCTGAAAACATGTCCAAGGTATGTCAGATAAACTCTCCCCATCTGTGCCTCTAAGGACCATTCTGGCCTTACTTCTTCTCAGATAGTTTGTCCATTTAGCAGTCCATGGTGCTTTCAATAGTTTTCTCCAGCACCACAATTCAAATGCATTGCTCCTTCTACAGTCTTCCTTATTCAATGTCCACCTTTCACGTGCATCTGAGGCAATGGAGAATACCATAGCTTGGGTCAGGTGCACCTTAGTCCTCAGAGTAGCAGCCTTGCTTTTCAAAAGTCTAAAGTGGTCTTGTGCAGCAGATTTGCCCATGCAATGTATTCTGGGATATCTTGACCACTGCTTCCATGGGCATGGATTATAGAGCCAAGCAAGACAAAGTGCTTGCCACCTACAATCTTTTCTCCATTTATCATGATGTTACCTCTTGGTCCAGTTGGGAGGATTTTGATCTTCTTTACATTGAGTCGTAATTCACACAGAAGGCTGTGATCAAGGATCGTCATCAGCAAGTGCTTCAAGTCCTCCTCACTGGCAGCAGCAAGGTTCTGTCATCTGCATACCGCAGGTTGTTAATAAGTCTTCCTCCAATCTTGAGGAAGCCACATTCTTTGTCATATAATCCAGTTTCTCTGATGATTTGCTTGGCATAAAGTTGTAATAAATAGAGTGAAAGTGTATAACACTGATGCACACTTTTCCTGATGCTAAAGCATGCCACATATCCTTGCTCTGTTTGCACAACTGCTTTTTTATCTGTGTACAAATTCTGAGTGAGCACAATGCAAGGTTCTGAATTTCTCCTTCTTCTAAAGGTTATCCATAATTTGTTATGATACATACAGTCTTTGCATAGTAAACAAAGCACAAATAAACATCTTTCTGGTATTCTCTACTTCAGCCAAGATCCATCTGGCACCAACAATGCTATCCCTTGTTCCACATCCTCATCTGAATCTGGCCTGATCCTTTGGCAGCTCCCTATCAGTGTACTCCTGCAACCATTATTGGGTAATCTTCAGCAAAATTTTGCTTACATGTGATATCAATGTTATTGTTCTATAATTTGATCATATGGTTGGGTCACATTTCTTTGGAATGGGTACAAATATGGATCTCTTCCAGGCAGTTAGCCAAATAGCTATCTTCCAAATTTCCTGATATAGATGAGTAAGTGCTTCCAGTGCTTCTTCAGCTTTCTGAAACATTTCAATTGGCATTCCATCAATTCCTGGAGCCTTGTTTTTGGCTAATGTATTCAGTGCAGCTTCGATTTCTTTCTTCAGCACCATTGGTTCTTGCTTATTTTCTGCCTTCTGAAATGGTGGAATGTCCACTCATTCTTTTTGGTACAGAGACGCTGTATATTCTTTCCATCTTCTTCTGATGCTTCCTGCATCATTCAATATTTTGCCCATAGAATCATTCACTATTGCAACTCAAGGCTTGCCTTTTCCCTTGAGTTCTTTCAGTTTAAGATATGGTGCGCGTGCTCTTCCCTTTTGGTTTTCTATTCCTGTCACTGTGCACTTCATTAGAATAGTTTGCTTTGCCTTCTCTATAGCTGCCTTTGGCATTTTTTGTTTAGTTCTTTGACTTCATTACTTCTTCCATTTGCTTTATCTACTCAATGATTAATAACAAATTTCAGAGTCTCGTCTGACATCCACTTTGATGTTTTCTTTTTTTCTGTCTTTTTAATGTCTTTTTGGTTTCATATAATTCACATATCAAACAACCCAATGGTTTGATTACACCAAGGACAGTTGTATAATCATCACCATAATCCATTTTGGAACATTTTCTTCATTCTTCTACTCATCATTACTAGCTCCACATTTCCTTGCAACTTCCCTTTCCCCAGGAAAGCATTAATTCCATTATGGTTTTTATAGATTTGCCTATACTGGATTTCATACACAGAAAAAAATTGTTACAAACAAACAACAACAACAAAGGCTAACAAGAATCACAATGTAAAACAGATAAAAAAACCTCAATAGAAGAAAAAGCAGAAAACACTAAAAACTAGGACAAATTTAAATAGATCATAAGGGAGATAAAATGATAGGGTGCTAAATTTTAACCTAACTGCGTCTGCAATAATCCACTTTCCCATGTACTCTGCATCTTACCAAGGCTATTCTCATCCTCGGTCCATGGTTAGAGAGAATTCCCCAGACGCTTAATCTGCATGCATTTCCCCTTCACTTAAAGAAACATGTCGAAACTATTAAAATAGGCCTAAAGGGAGATCAAATATAGGATATTACATTTTGACCAACTACATTTGCCATAATTGACTTCACAATGCTCTCTGTCTGAAAACAGGGCTAGTCCCATCCCTTCACAATGATTGAAGGGCAGTCACTGGAGGATAAATCCATGTTTGAATCCTGTAAAAGGATTTTGGGTTTCCACTGTCATTCATAGCCTTCTACAAACCAGTTCACCATTTAAGCTCTGAAGCAATCCTCTCCTTAGGTTTGGATCATATTATGTACAACCTTTGGATGACACAGGCTGTGACTGTGAGCATGGTTGATGGCTACTTAGCTGGCTGTTTGTTTGAAAAATAAGCCTTTAAAACTCCAGACACTATTGCTCTTCTTTTTTTTTTTGATGTTTAATGTTTTTACATTATAAACCATTTCATTGTGAGCTCTTACAGATATTATAACAATCCATTACTCAATTAGATCAAACATAATTGTACAATTGCTGCCGCAATCATTTTCAAAACATTTTCTTTCTTCTTGAACTCTTTGATATCAGCTCCCTTTTATCCTCTCTTCCTTCACCCTAACCCCAAGGAACCCCAATAACATCAAATCTGTTATTGAATTATTGTTGTTAGGTTCCATGGAGTTGGCTCCGACCCATAGCAACGCTATGCACAACATAACGAAATACCACACGGCCCTGTGCCGTCCTCACAATTGTTCCTATGCCTGAGTCCAAAAGACATTTAACATTAGGTAAATCTGCTACAAAAGACCTCTTTATTGAAGAGCAATGATGCAACTTTGAGGACTAAGATGCCTATGGTAGTTACATGATCTGTTGTCAATTTGAGACATAATAGCGAAGGGGTGGAGTTTAGCCTGTCAGTCGGGTCGCAGCTTGAAGACCTCATTTGGAGGCGCTAAGGAGATAAATAGCTCACTGGAAGTGGTACACACACTCCCTGCAAGACATTCTTGTTGGCAAGCCACATGGAGACAGGCTGATGGCAGCTAGAGCCTTGGAGGTGGGGGAGCCACATGGAGACCCACGCCAGCACTGAGATGCTTCTACCACCACTGGATCCACAAGACCTTCCACCCCCTGGGCTGTGATCTTCCTCTATTCGGCATCATTGCATGGCTGCATGAGTCTAAAGAGGAATTTATGGAGTGGTATCGATATATGGGGTAATATTGGACTTATGGCCTTTATCTGGACTGGGCTGGGATGTTTTCTCAATATAAAATTGCTCTTGTAAATAAAACTCTCTCTTATAAAAATATGAATGTCTCTGGATTTGTTTCTCTAGTATACCCAGACTAACACAGTATTCCTGACCCAACCCATTGTATTTCTATTGCATCATATACATGGGAAAGGTAGACATTGAATAAGGAAATTATCAATTCATTTGAATTGTGGTATTGGAGAAGAATATTGAAATTTCCATTGACTGCCAAAAGGACAAATAGATCTGTGTTGGGAAAAGTAAGGCCAGAGTACTCCTTAGAGACAAGGATGGCAAGACGTCATCTTACATACTTTGGCTTTGTTGTCAGGAGAGACCAGTCCCTGGAGAAGGACATCAAATTTAATAAAGTGGAAGGGCAGAGGAAAAAAAAGAAGGCCCTTGACTAGATGGATTGACACAGTGGCTGCATCAATAGGCTGTTCTTGAACTTTGATGGGATGGATCCAAGGTCATGTTTCTATTCTTGTAGATTTACTTTCATTTTCTTCAGCTTTAACCTGAACTTACATATGAAGAATTGATTCATATATATAAACTGTTTCACATTCAGCCCCTGGCCTAGTTTTAGCTGCTGATATTGAACTTCTCCAGCATCTCCTCCCACAGATGTAGGCAATTTGATTTTCTATCTGAAGCTGTCTGGGTGTATTATTGAAAAAAAGTTATTTGCTTTGAACAAATAGTTGGTTTTTCTAAATTCTGTCATGTGATCTGCAGTGTTGTTTCTATTGCCAAGTCCATATTTCCAGCTACTGTTCCCTCCCTTTTGTTTCCAACTTTTGCATTCCAATAACCAGTAATTACCATTGCATTTTGATTTCATATTTGATCAATTTCTGACTGAAGATGTTAGTAAAAATTCTTCAATTTCATTGCTAGATTTTGTAGTTGCTTTTATGCTTATGAAATATTGTTAAATTGACTTCCCTTCAGTGAATTTATTTTGAAGGTGCCATTTATTTCCTGTGGGTTCCTAGATCCATACAGAATGCATAGAATATTAGAGCTTATATGTTTCATATTTAGTGGCTTTTTCAGAAAGGACTTAAGATAGTCATTTTAATATAGTAGAAGAAATTTTAGTATATTACAGAATAAGATAGTGATTCTGAGATTATTTTTGGTCCATGTGTATGATCTGTCTCTCCTTTGGCTTGCTGTGACATTATAAACAATGAACATTATGGGCAATGACATTATGAATGATGATGTTCACATAGAAATACTCATGTTGTTACCCTGGGTCCCCATTTTTAGTCTTTTGAGATTCGTGCTGCATAAAGTCCTTGGGACTTTATCACCTATAAAATCGTATTTGAATGGAGAGTACTATTATTTCAGAGCAGCTTCTGTGTGATGGTAGGTTTATTATTCCAATCTGGCCAATAGAAACATGTGGGATTAATCAGGTGGCAGTTTTATTGGAGGGCAAAGAGATAAATGGCTTGGCAAGGCCGGCCCCCCTCTCTCTTGCTCTCTGGTGATCCGACCAGGCTGCAGCTGCTTTAGCTAGTTCTCTGCCTCAACTTGTGAGCTATACTACCTGTGGGACATCCAACCTGTGGATTGTGTTGCTAGATCTTGAGGTTCCTTCAAGACTGGATTTGCCACATTGCTGGTGTGTGCATTGCTTGAACTTGAGGCTGGTTGATCCTGTCACCTTGCATTGCTTGAGTTTGATATCCTATCCGGGCCTGCTTTGCTAAGCTCCTGAGATGCTGACTGTTGGTGACCTGCCCCACTGTTTGCTGCCTGTGGGCAAACTGCCTGCATTGCTCCAGGGAAGACTCAGCTGTCTGCTTCCTTGACCTTGGACCCAGCAGCCCTCATGAGTTGAAGAACTTCCAGTTTATTAACTGTTCCATGGAAGTGAGTTGAACTGAGTCCTCTGTACTGCTATGTGGACTAATTAGCTGTTATATACAGTCATGCTGTATAAATCTCTCTCTCTCTATATATATATATATATATATATATATATATATATATATATATATATATATATATACACACACATAAGTGTCCTAGGGAATCCTGCCTAACACCTTGAATGACCTCTAACATATGTGTTGTTGTTAGGTGCCATTGACTCAGTTCTGACCCAAAGCAACGCTATGCATAAGAGAACCCAACACTGACCTGTCCTGCACCATCGTCACAATTGCTCCTATGCTTGTGCACATTGTTGCAGCCACTGGGTCATTCATCTCCTTGAGGGCTTTCTATTTTTTGCTGCCCCTCTACCAGTCATGATGCCCTTCTCCTGGGACTGGTCTCACCTGACAAAATGTCCAAAGTATGTAAGATAAAGTCTTGCCATCCTTGCCTCTATAGGGCACTCTGATTGTGCTTCTTCCAAAATAGATTTGTTTGTTCTTTTGTTAGTCCATTAACCTTTTAATATTCTTTCCAGCACCACAACTAAAATTCATAAATTCTTCTTTGGTTTTCCTTATTCAATGTCCAACTTTCACATGCACATGAGGCAATGGAGAATAACATGGATTGAGTCAGGTGAACCTTAGTCCTCAGAGTAACCTCCTTGCTTCTCAAAACTCTGAAAGGTCTTATGCAGCAGATTTACCGAATGCAATGCATAATTGTGTCTCTTGACTGATTCATCCATGATCATTGATTATGTATCCAAGCAAGCAAAGCCCTTGACAATTTCAAAATTTCCTCCATTTATCATAATATAATCTATTGGTCCAGTTGTGAGGATTTGGGTTTTCTTTACATTGAGTTGTAATCCATACTGAAGGCTGTAATCCTTGATCTTCATCAGCAAGTGTTTCAAGTCCTCCTCACTTTCAGCATGCAAGACTGTGTCATCTGCATGTCACATGTTGTTAATAAGCCTTCCTCCAATCTTGGTGTCACATTCTTCCTCATATAATCTAGTTTCTTTGATGATTTGATCAGCATATGAATTAAGTAAGTATGATGGAAGGGTATAAGTCTGGCAGACACCTTTCTTAGTGCTAAAGCATGCAATACACCCCCCCCCCCCCATTTTGTTCACACAACCGCCTCTTGATCCATGTACAGACTCCGAGTGAGCACCATGAAGTGTTCTGGATTTCCATTCCTCTCAAGGTCATCCAGAGTTTGTTAAGATCCACACAGTTGAATACCTCTGAATAGTCAATAAACCACAAGTAAACATCTTTCTGGTTATTCTCTGCTTTCAGCCAAGGTCCATCTGATACCAGCAATGATATCCCTTGTTCCACATTCTCTTCTGAATCTGGCCCGAACCTCTGGCAGCTCCCTGTCAATGTACTGCTGTAACTGTTGTTGGATGATCTTGAGCAAAATTTTACTTGTATGTTATATCAAAGAGAATTGTTCTATAATTTGAGCATGCTATTGGATCATCTTTCTTTGCAATGGGTACAAATATGGATCTCTTCCTGTTACTGTCTTCCACATTCCCAGGCATAGACATATGTGGTTAGTTTATAAAGTCCTGGGCAGCCCACCAAGTTCATTTGTCTCTGCAGTTGGAAATCTGTGGGCTAGGAGGAAGGATTCAATGGATAGGGAAAGGGAGAAACTTGGAGTAAGATCCTCAAAGAAACCTTAGTGTTATAGGATTCCTTCTTAGAGGTGGGAAGGAGGTGGGGGAGTGTACACCTTCCTTCCTTCTATGAGCAGCTGTTTTTTCTGTCTCCACCCCTGCTTATTCCCTACATGACCTCACTCCTCAAGAGTTGAAAAGATGATAAATGAAATGAATAGAACCAGCTTAACTATGTGACTTTGAGACAACCTGGTTTTATTTTGGATTTTTCTGTATAACAGGACTTTTAATGTTTGCCACATGACACTTTTAACTCCTGAGATCAACAATGTTTTATAAGGACCAAATGGTACTAGAGCAAAACTCTTATTTCTAAATTAATAGAATTTACAATGTGGTTTGGGTCTTCTGACATTTTTAAGAAAAGAAGGCCAAATGTAAGTGGTCACATTTAGTTATTTCCATAGTTATTATTTTGCAACACATGTACCCTGATGCTGGCCATGTGGATGTCCCCAAATTCTCTAGCCTTCTGGAGCTAAGATTTCAATTACTCCCCTAGGAAGATGGCGTAAGTGACCTTAATGTGTGAAATAAGTCAGAAAGAGATAGAATAGAGAAAAAGAGATGGATTTATTTAAAGGAATTGGTTCATGCAATTTAGGGTTGGCAAATTCCAAACCCACTGGTCATGCAACATGCCAGAGACACCCGCAGGATTCATAGATCAGATGACAGAGAGAATACATAGTAGAGAGAGAGAGAGCAATAGGCTGGGGGAAACTTCATTTTCAACTGATTGATTACATACAGTATGTGAGGATGCTTCAAAAAATTTATGGATAAATGGAATTAAAAGTTAATGGGAT
>NW_022111373.1:68222006-68223350 GCF_000313985.2 Echinops telfairi | reverse complement strand
GCTCTCCATTCTTAACGTTGCTGTCTGACGCTGACATGATTACCACTGATTTTCCCAAAAGTTAGAGACTGAAAAGACAATTAGAGAATAGGGCATGAAGTAACTTAAAATTCTCTATTTGTAGACGTTAAATGTTAATTTCCTTCCAAAGTGATTAAAAACATTATTAGGTATGTTCCTCTCTTAGCCTTGAACTTCTACCATTTTAAGAACTTTCCGTTCGTGAGCTCTGTGTAGTAGTTACGTTTTGTGTCGACTTGACAGGGACAGGAGTCTTAGCAGTTTGGCAATTGAGGCCTCTCCCACGACGTGATGTAACACACGGTCATCAAGTCCATGATGGCATCTGCTGCGAGCGGGCAAGCCGTGGGGGGAATATCAGGGTGACCTGCTGTAACCCTTTACTCAGGTCGCAGCCCTCATGATGCTTCCTCAGTGGCATGGCAGAGGACAGGGCGGTGTTCCTCCTGCTCCGTATAGAGTCACTTTAAATTGGGACCAACTCCGTAGCACATAACAACAGCCATCATAAAGGAAAGCCATGGCAGGCACTTTTTGGTGCTTCAGTTTAAAAATGATCACAGAGAAAGTTAGAAATTGGAAGTAAATACATTTTCTTTCTTAGCAAGATCCTTGTCTGTAAAATGTGTAATATCAATCTTTGGTTCCTTTCAAACCCATTGCCATCAAGTCAATTACAACCGGTAGCAACCCTATGGGACAGCCCATAGAGCTTGCAATGTTGTAAGCTTAATGGAGGCAAGCTATCACATGGTTTCCCTGCTGAGTGGCTGGTAGATTTGAACTGCTACTCTTTCAATGAACAGTGAGTGCTGTACCACAAAGGCTCCCCTTAGTTTATGGCTGTGGTCAGTTTATGGTTTGAAGCTAAATTTTATTTCCAGATGGATTATAGTGATAAAACAAGTTCTGATGTGTTCATCTCTATCCAACAATGGCATCATTTTGAGTAAAACTCATCTCTGGCCTTAAAAGTTTATTGTCACATTTATGTGAGGCATTGGAATTAGAAACCTACTCAGTCCTCTTGAACTCGTCCCCTTAAATGAGGGATGTTCTTGTTCCCACCACAATGAGTCATTCCAGTGAGATCTGAGAACCTCATTACATGGTGTTAATGCTTCTGTCTTTTGGGTCTAGGGTGTACAAGAATATGCTTGTGAAGATTTTGGTAAAATATCTAAGCCTATTTAGTCCTCATCACTTTCCTTTGTTCCTGCACCCTTGGTTCAGTTACTCTTCTGTTGAAGATGTGCATATTCCAAAACAGAGCCTGATTCTACACTGGTACAGATAGGAACTGAAAATACAGGGAATCCAGGA
>NW_022111373.1:68219056-68220466 GCF_000313985.2 Echinops telfairi | reverse complement strand
ATGTACAAATGCGCTTTACACAATTGATGTGTGTATGGATTGCGATAACAGTTGTATGAGCCCCTAATAAAATGTTTAAAAAAAGAAAAAGAAAAATGGAGGTTCTATTATTGCATCTTTGTTATCCCCAGTGAGTGGGCTCACTCCTCTAGCTTGGTCACCTGGGTCCTATGACTCTCATTGCGAAATGAAGAGCCAGCAGGGAAGTAGAAAAGAGTTCTTCCCTATTGGCCAGAGATGAACTTAGCCACTTAGTTCATCCTGTTACTTGCCTCTTTTGTCATAGACTCTTTCCTACAATTAGAAGACCATCTGTGACAAATTGTTTGCAAAATGGCTATAATCGCTCCCATTGCTGTATTCTTAGTTCGTGTTACATGATTTTATAGTTCTGCCCCTTAAGAAATAAAGTATATTTCACCACCATTTGAATTAGGCTAACCTTGTAACTCACAGTAGCAGTGATGCTAGGCCAATTCTAAGCCCAAGAGCTCATTTACTCTCTTGAAACTATGCACAATTGCTAGGTGAAAAAAGTTGGGAGTGTTATGGATTGAGCTGTCTCCTCCAAAAATATGGGTTGGAATCCTAAAACCTGTACTTGTGGTTTTAAATTAATCGACTGTGACATAATCACTTTCCAGAGTTCAATCTAATGTGATGTCATCAATTAGTTGGGGTCATACCAATGTTGGGTGGGTCCTAAACCTAATTACCACTGAGATTATAAAGTGCTGCATAGATGCAGAGTAATCAAGCACATGCTTTGGAAGAGAGATGCAACCTAAGCATCCCCAAGAAGCAACGTCTCACCAGGTTTACTGACAAGAAAGGTCTCAACACAACTGAGAGTCTGACTTGGGCTTTTAACTTTCAGAACTGTGGGAAAATAATCTTTTTCTTTTTCTTTTAAGCAGCCCACTTGTGGTTACAAATACACTACGCTAACTAAGAGTGTCTGGGAGTTGTTAGAAGGTGAGAGAGCACTTAAAGGTAGATAAGCTATTCTACCTGAGGCATTTTAGACCAGCCAGTTTCCAGCTGATTCAACGCATGACCTAGCAGAAGACTAAGAGAGTCTGTTGAGCCTGGACAACTGCCAAGCTGCAATGAGCCGAATGCCTGAATTGCAGGATTGTGAGCTAAATAAATGGTGGTTGTTTTAAGCTATGAAGTCTTTGAGTAGTTTGTTATGCATTCAACGCATACTGATTTGCCTTGCAAAGTTAGAGGCATTTCCAAATTAGAGGCGACTTCCACATCAGAGGCTCCCTGATGGTGCAATAGTGAAGTGCTTGGCTATCACACCTGCTACACAGAGAGAAGGAAGAGCAGACAATAAATCACTCAGAAGAGAAATAAAAAGAGGAACACAGTTTGCTGTTAACCTCAGCTGGTGGCATGGTTATG
>NW_022111373.1:68207144-68217723 GCF_000313985.2 Echinops telfairi | reverse complement strand
TTCCCTTCTCCCTTGAGCTGATAAACTGGGGAAGGGATTAGCAAGTCTTCCTTAGCCCGGTGCCATGTCCTATCTCTGTATAGTGCTCCTAGCAAGGCAGACTCGGGAATTCTAGCTTCTTCTTTGGACAGTGTTAGCACCACGTATTCACAATTTTTACTCAGCATCCCCGGTCTTCCTCTAGTTTTGTTTTGTTTGTTGTTGTTCAGAGGCCTGAGGGATTCCCAGAGGCACAGTGTTCAAACTGCATCAAACCCAGTCTTTGGGAGAAAGGTGTGCCCCTCTGTTTCAATAAAGATAGACAGCCTGGGGGAATCTAGGAGACAGATCTACCCCATCTTAGAGAGGGGCTCCACATTGAGATGGACTCGCCTACAGTGGTTCAGGATTTGGCATTAGGTGACATTCAGTGGATTTTGACTCATAGCAACCCATGTGTCAGACTAGAACTAGTGCATCGGGTTTTCTAAGTGGTAATCTTTGCAGGAGTGGAGAATTCTGTTTTTTGAGACCAGGGCTCCTCCTTTTGTCTGTATGTGTTGTTGTTACTATAAAAATCTAGAAGAGTGCCCATTGAGACCCCCTCTATTATATGACTCTTTCAGTGACAACCTAATTTTGGAATGATGGATGGGAATATTTCCAGAAACAGACCTGGGTACTGAGATACTGTTACTAGTTCTATAATTTGCCACAGCAGGCCACTGAATCTGTCACATTATCACTTAGTGTTAGGTTGAGCCATAGGAATTCACCATTTCTACAGGTCAAAAAGAATCCAATATGGTCAAGTTCCTGTGACTCAAGTAGATACTTTACTATTCTACCAAATATAATATAGATTTTAATTTGAGAAATGTAGGAGGCACACATATTTAAATAAAGGCCTGGCCCTTAAAATGGATTCACTTAATTGTATGAAAAATGTACTGCATTTTTCTTATATTTTCATTTCACATAACTGTTAGCTGCCATCGAGTGACTCATCGCAACCTTATGTGCAAAAGAATGAAACGCTGCCTGGTCCTACTCCACCCTCACAAGTGTGGTTTGCTTGGATCCATTGTTGCAGCCACTGTGTCAATCCATTTTGTCAAAGGTCTTCCTCTTTTTCACTGCCCCCCCCTGCCACCAAGCATGACGTCCCTTTTCAGGGACAGATCTCTTCGGCTAACCTGTTCAAAGTACATGAGATGAACTCTGACCACCCTTCTTTCATTCTTAAAAAAAATCATTTTATTGGGGGCTCGTACAGTTTTTATCACAATCCACACACATATCCATTGTGTCAAGCACATTTGCCATCCTTCTTTCTAAGGAGCATCTTGGTTGTACTTCTTCTAAGACATATTTGTTTCTTCTTTTGCTGGTCCGTATACTTCACCAGCATCACAATAGAAATGAATCGATTTTTCTTTGGTCTTCTTTATTCAATGTCCAACTTTGACATGCATATGAGGCAATTGCATGGTCAGGCACAGCTTAGCCCTCAATGCTACATCCTCGCTTTTCAACACTTTAAAGAAGTTTTGTGCAGTGGATTTACTCAATGCAACATATCATTGTTGCTCTTGACTGCTGCTTCCATGAGCATTGATTGTGGATCCAAGCAAGACAATTTCCTTGACAACTTCAACTTTTTTTCCATTTATCATGATGCTTGCTACCTATTGATCTAATTGTGAGGATTTAGGTTTTCTTTACATTGAGTTGTAATCCATACTGAAGACTGCGATCCTTGATCTTTGTCAATTAGGGCTTCAAGTCCTCCTCACTTGAAGCGAGCATTGTTTAGTCATCTGCAAATCACCGGAGTTAATAAACTGCCCTCCAATCCTAATGTCAATTTCTCCTTTACGTGGCCCATCTTCTGTGATTAGTCAGTATGATTGAATAAGTATGGTGAGAGAATGCAACCATGCTGTATACCTTTCTTGATTATAAACCATCCAGTGTCTCCTTGTTCTGCTGCATCCATGCTCCTCCTCAAGGAGCCCCGGTTGCATATTGCTTATGCATTGGGCTGCTAGCTGCAAGGTCAGCAGTTTGAAACCATCAGCCACTCAGTGGGAGAAAGACAGTTTCCTATTCTTGTAATGAGTTATAGTTTCTGAAGCTCACAGGTGCAGTGATACCTCATCCAATAGGATCACTGTGAATCAGTATCTACTTGGTGGCAGCGAATTTGAGAGCAAGTTCCCACAAATGTGTCTTGAGCACAATGAAGTGTTTCTGGAATTGCTATTCCTCTCATGACTATCCATAATATGTTGTGGTCCACATAGTTAAATGCCTTTCCCTAGTCAAGAAAACACAAGTAAAACTCTTTCTGGAATTCTCTGCTTTCAGTCAAGATCCATCTGATGTTTGCAATGATATACCTTATTCCACGTCATTTTCTGAATTTTGGCTGTATTTCTGGAAGCTCATTATCAGTGTACTGCTGCAATCATTGTTGGATTAGCCTCAGAAACATGTTACTATCATGTGATTTTAACAATATTGTTTTATAATATGTGTATCCTGTTGGCTCACATTTCTTTAGAATGGGTACAACTCTGGGACTTTCTCAGCCAGGTAGCTGTCTTCCAAGTCTCTTGGCATAGAGGCATGAGTGTTGCCAATGTTTCACCAGCTTGTGGGCACATTTCAATTGCCTAACACCTTCAGTGAAGCTTGGACTTCTTCCTTCAATACCATTGGTTCTTGATTACACTACCTATTGACTTTTTGGTGCAGGCACTCTATGTATTTTTTCCGTCTTCTTAAAAAATATTTTCCCACAGGTTATTGACATTTTGTTAACATATCACACAAATTAATGATTTCAAAGAGTTGTGCAATCATTGCCACAATCAATTTTAGAATTTATTCATTCTTGTTCTCATTATTAATAGCTCCTCAATGTTCCACAACCCCCCTGCCAGACCCTGAGAAACTATTAATCCAGTTATTATATCTATATATTCACCTACTCTGGTATTCATATAAAGAAAAACATACAAAAATAAAAACCCCAATAATAATAAGAAAACAAAACAGAAAAAACTCAAAAGACAGGAATTCAGAAAATAACTAAAAACAGAACAAGTTTAAAATGATCAAAATGGAGAACAAATGACAAGGTGTTACAATTTAACCTAATTACATCTGCAATCATGTGCTTTCCAATGCACTTTGTCTGATGATACAAAGGCTATTCACATCCTCAGTCAATGGTGCATCAAAGGAGATTCTCCAGAGGCTTAATCCACATAGGGACCCTGAAAATGGATTTTCAGATTTCATGTAATCCATAGCTTTCTGCAAACTGAGTGCTCAGAATTGAAGCTCTAATACAGTTTCCTTCTCTAGTACTATATTTTATTACTTACAATTCCTGGATCACACATGCTATTGTTTTTCTTTTTCTTCCATGTGAACGTAGCTAACACCTCACTTAGAAAGCTGCTGGTTTTAACACCAAGCTTTTCGGACCCGAGACACTATTCTTCCTGATAGCTGGGCACAATCTGATTTTTTCACCAATCTTTGATTTAGCACCCATATCTTCAGTGATCTCTTCATGAGGGAAAGTACTGAGTAAAGTCACCTTATTTGATAGGTAGATTTATTGTACCAACCTGGCCAATGAGAACATGTGGGATTAATAAGGTTGCAGTTTGATTGGAGAGCAAAGAGATAAATGGCTCAGCAAGCCCCGCCTCTCTTTCTCTCTTGCTCACTGGTGATCTGAACAGTGTGAAGCTGCCTTAGCTAGTTCTCTGCCTCAACTTGTGAGCTTCACTACTGGTGGGACACCAAACCTATGGATCATGTTGCTAGAGCTTGAGGTTCCTTGGAGACCTGCTTCACCATGCTGCAGTTGTATACATCTCTTGAGCTTGGGATTGTCGGATACTGTAGTCTGACTAACTGTTGGTGACCTGCCTTGCTGTTTGCTGCCTGTGGCCGGACTACTTGCAATGCTCTATGGAAGGAACATTCAATTGTCTGCTTCCTTGACCTTGGACCCAGAAGCCCTGGTGAGTTGAAGGACTTCCAGTATGTTAACTGGAATAACTCACTTGTTCCATGGAAGTGAGTTGAACTGAACCCTCTGGACTGCTGTGTGGACTAATTAGCTGTTATATTCCTTCATGCTGCATATATCTATCCTTTTTTATATACATAAAATCATAACTGTCCTGGTTTTGTTTCTCTAGAGAACACTGTCTAACACACCTTATAAGAACTAATTTTTTAGATTAGTGCTTTGATTAAGAGTGATTTGCATCATTCAATACTTTGCCCATAGAATCTTTGAATATTTTAATTTGAGGCTTGCATTTTTTCTTCATTTCTTTCAGTTTAGGATATGCTGAGCATCTTCTTCCTTTTTGGTTTTCTAATTCTAGGTCTTTGCACATGTCATTCTAATATTTTACTTTATCTTCCTGAGCTGCCCTTAGAATTTGAATTTCTGTTCAACTCTTTGACTTCACCCTTTCTTCCATTTGCTTTAGTTGCTCTACAATTAAGAGCATGTGTCAGAATCTTTTCTGACATTCACCTGACATTTTCTTTCTTTCCTGTCTTTTTAATCACCATTTGCTTTTTTGCATATATGATATGTATTTTTGCATATATGATATTCATAATGTCATTTCACAGCTCCTAAAATCTTCTATCACTAGTATTCGATACATCAAATTGGTCTTTGGCGTGTTATTCACATTCAGGTGGGCTGTACTTTAGACTTGTTTTAGTTTCGTTCAACTTTATCTTAAACATAACATTTGAGAAATTGATTGTTTTTCACATTATGTCTGGTTTCCAGCTGCTGAGGTTGAGCTTCTCTATCATCTCTTCCTACTGATGTAGTCAATTGACTTCTGTGTACGCCATCGGGAGAAGTCATGTGTATAGTCTCAAAGGTGTTTGTGATGAAGAAGTCATTGGGCTTGCAAAATGGTACCATGCTATCTCCAGCTTTGTTTCTTTCACCAAGGCCATGTTTTCTTACTGCTGTTCCTTTTCTTTGTTTCCAACTTTAGCATTTTAATCGCCAAGAATTATCAATGCATACTGATAGCATGTTTGAATAATTTCAAATCGAAGATGTTGGTAGAATTCTTCAACTTCTACATTACTGTCTTTAGTGGTTGCATGAATTTGAATAATAGCCATTGACCTGGCATGTGCTTTTTGACGATGAATACAATACCATTCCTCTTGAACCTGTCAACCCTATGGTTGTCTGATTCAAAATGGCCAATACCAGTCCATTTCAGCTCACTAACACCTAGGATATTGATCTTTAAGCACCTAATTTCATTTTTTATGACTTCCAATTTTCCGAGGTTCATACTTCATGCATTCCAAGTTCCAATTATCAATAGATATCTGTAGCTGTTTCTTCTTATTCTGAGTTGTGCCCCATCAGCAAATCAAGGTCCTGACGGCATCTGTGAGAGGGCAGGTCTTCCTCGGTCATATTTTGAGCACCTTTTGACCTGAGGGGCTCATCTTCTAGCACTATCTCTGACAATGTTCTGCTATTATTTGCAAGATTTTTAGTATCTGACAATGTTTTGATGCTATCCATAAGGTTTTCAGTGGCTAATTTCTATGAAATGGACAGCCTATTGCTTGTTCATCGTCTGTTCTTATCCTAGAAGATCTACTGAAATCTGTTCACTTTGGGAGACCCTGCTGGTATTTGAAATACCAGTGATATAACTTCCAGCATCACAGCAACACACACACAAGCCACCACAGTACAACAACCTGACAGCCATTCAAAATGGAAAACTCACTGCCATCAAGTTGATGCCAACCCATGGTAGCCCTTTACGACAGGGTAGAACTTCCCTGGTGGGTTTCTGAGACCGTAACTGGTTATGAGAGTAGAAAGACCCTGTCTTTCTCTTGAGGCTCTAATGGTGCTTTTTAACTGCAGATCTTGCAGATTGCAGCACAACCTGTAACCACTATGCTGCCAGGGCTCCGAAGTGACAGGCAAGTGGTGGGGTATCCCACGTAGACTATTTTATATAGACCATGAAAACTTCATCAAGGTTCATCACGCATGTTTGATATATCCCTTTTTCAATCTTTTTTAAAGGCTGTGTGTGTGATGCATCTTTTTTGAGGTACATATAGTGAAGCATATCTCAGTGACCCTCTCAGGACCACCATCGTTCCTCAGAATGCTCTTTCACTAGGCAGGGCGGTGTTGGTCTTCTTTGTTTCAAAGTGAGCAGTCATGTTCTCCAAAACCCTGTTAGTCTGTGGTTGGATGGGTTCCTCATTGGCACCAAACTCGCATATTTGGGAGACATGACTGCACCAGCAGTTATGTTGTCACATTCTCCCTTATAAAGAATATGGCCTCATTTTCAAAGGAGCTCAGTAAACTCCCATTATTTCCTGGTGAAGCATGCAAACTGTTCTTATAAGAACTGTAAGGTAAAGATGCTTTCTTTTAGACTGTTTTTTTTTTTTTGCACAAGTTTTCTATCATCTCAGGTAACGCCCTCATCACCCTCCATTTCCTCTCTGTGGAATGTTCATCTCTTTTATAAGAAAGATCCAGACCGATTTTGTAACAAGCTGGCTTTGGTTATTACAAACATCTTTTTAGCTCTTGGCACATACAACAAGCAAAACCACTTCTGATGAAAAGAAAGTTTCTCCCATATGTTTCTGGAAAGTAGTACAATTTAAAAAAAAACCTGTACATGTGAAAATAATAAACAATTTATTTTTCTAGTGATTCAAACTCTAACCTGAGGGTTTTTAAAGCACGGATTTAAGAAATTCCTACATTGTACTGTTTTCTGAAATATTATGAATTTTCAGTGAAGTAACTAAGCTTTTGCCAAATAGTTCAGTTTATTTCTCTGTCTTTCTCATTTTTATTTGTTGTTGTGAATCTGTAAATGTGTCAGGACATTTACTGTAATTTTAGAATGTGAATATGATGGCATAAGAGTGTGGTTTTGTCCTTATGGGGAATCAAATAGATGCAAAACTGCAGTTAATTCATGGTATCTCTGGTCATGGGGAACAGGCTGCGTTTGTACCAATAATATTTGAAAAACGACTTTTATCCATTAGGTTCAACCTTGACCTTCAGTAAACTTTTTGCTGGACATGTTACAAGTAATCAAGCTGATCCTTTTCCTTTGCTGAACTTATCCAGACTCTTGGGTCAAGAAATGGCTAGCAGGGAGAAGACTGACTCAGAAATCTCAAGGTAATTAGATTTTTTCTCAATTTTTTTGATTATGCTCTTTAGTAAGAAAAGGAAGCCTCTTTTATTGGGGCTTGGTCATCTTGCTATTCCTTTAGCCAGGTGTCTTATCTTTCCCTGATGAATTAAAATAAAATTGTCCACCAGAACTTATGCCATATCCTTCCCAAATTCAGCTTTCAGTAGTAACAGAAGAAAGAAGTGAAGGATTTTAAAGAATCCCAAAGCATCTCTAAAGCTGTCCTCTCAAAAGAAAGGTTTAGAGATATAACTTAATTGGAAGTAAGCCACCACATGGCCATCTGCCTCGATGCAGTAGCCTGCAAGAGAAAAGATTTATTTCATGTGGTTCAATTTCTGGTCCTCTGTGGAAGGATGCTGTTCAACTCTGTAATAGTCTCCTGGCTCCCAGATAGGTTTTCAATGGACTGGAGGGCAAGCGTTCGCTTATTCAGGATCTTTACAGTTTCCTGAATGCAAAGAACTCGTGAACTTTCAGGGCCAAGGGTTCATTGCATTTTTGGTGTCCAGGTGTGATGCTGCAATGATGTAAGTTGCCAGTCTGTTCGGAAACTATTACTGTTGTCTGTTGACAAGAACTCAGACCATGTCTTCTAGTTTAAACACAAACCTGGGGAATGTTGTAACCTATGCCAGTCATAAGGTAAACCTCAGACAATCATGTAAAAAACTTTAGTATATGCATCTATTTATATATACATGTATAGAGAAGAGCCCTGTTGGTGTGGTTGGGTAAGCCTTGGGCTGCTAACACAGGGTTCAAACCCACTCATTTCTCCACAGGAGAAAGATGGTGCTATCTGCTCCTATAAAGATTTACAGACTTAGAAAACCTATAGGGTTGCTAGGAGTCAAAACTGACTTGATTGCAGGGGATACACACACACACACACACACACCCCTATATATCCACAGGAGAGAGATGAAGCCATCTGCTTCTGCACAGATTACAGTCTTGGAAACCCTGTGAGGCAATTTCACTTTGTCCTTTAGAGTCTTTATGAGTCAGTCGACTGGCTGGCATTAGGTGTGGTTTGGGGGATTACTCAAGTACATCCTTAGTTCTCCTTAGAAGCCAGGCTATCAAGACTTAGTCTTAGATTCTTTGGACATGTTGTCAGGAGAGACCAGGCCCTGGAGAAGGACATCACGTTTGGGAAAGTGGTAGGGCAGTGAAAAGGAAGAAGCCCTCAGTGAGATGGCTGGACACAGTGGCTGCAACAAGAGGTTCAGGCATGGGAACAATGCAAGGATGGCACGGGACCGGCGGTGTTTCATTCTATTGTGTGTAGGGTCACTAGGGGTCAGAACCGACTCTATGGCACCTAACAATACAAACAGCGACAAGTACCTAAGGGGATCTCAAAAAGCTTATTGGAAATGGAATTTAAAAAATAGTGGAATTTTTCTATAGACTTTTGAAATACGTGTGTGTGTGTGTGTGTGTGTGTGTGTATTTAATGGACGATTGGGGAAACTTTAATTAATGACATTAGGGAAGCCTAAAATACAAAATGAAATAATGCTGGGTATCATAATAAGTCCCAGATGGTTCCTCTGTAGTCAGGAGCATTCTCTCAAACAACCGCATTCTTTTTCTGTCTGTTTGAATGTTAGACTAGAAGACTAATTGGCCTCCTACACGGTTTCTCAAGCTCACAGCTCCATTGGGACATTTATGTGAGATGCTGTGAGGGGGTAGTGCAGAGTGGAGACCCAAAGCCCATTTGTAGGCCACTGGAGATCCCCTTGCAGAGGGGTCTCCGGGAGGAGACGAGCCAGTCAGGGTGCGATGTAGCAACAATGAAAAATACAATCTTCCTCTAGTTCCTAAATGCTTCCTCTCCCAGCCCCCACCCCCCACCACCACTATCATGATCCAAATTCTACCTCGCAAGTCTGGCTAGACCAGAGGATGTACACGGGTACAGATAGGAACTGGAAACACAGGGAATCCAGGGCGGATGATTCCTTCAGACCCAGTGGTGTGAGTGATGATACTGGAAGTGTAGAGGGAGAGTGTGTTGCAAAGGGGGAACCGATTGCAAGGATCTACATGTGACCTCCTCCCTGGGGGACGGACAACAGAAAAGTGGGTGAAGGGCAAGATATGACAAAATAATAATTTATAAATTATGAAGGGCTCATGAGGGAGGGGAGAGTTGGGAGGAAGGGGAGAAAATGAGGACCTGTTGCCAGGGGCTTAAGTGGAGAGTAAAATTTTGAGAATGATGAGGGCAATGAATGTACAAATGTGCTTTACACAATTGATGTATGTATGGATTGTGATAAGAGTTGTATGAGCCCCTAATAAAATGATTAAAACAGCAACAACAACAACAACAACAAAAAATCCCCAAAAGATTGTGTCTTCCATGCTAGATTCTTTACAATGTAGCACATCATAGTCTCTCCTAAAACCTCAGAACTAAGGGCTTCTCTTTCCTTCCAATTTTCAACTTTGCTTTTGGTAAGTGAGAACATTTTGCCTTTCTATTGCTCATCTATTCAGCATGCTCACCACCCTGGGAGAACAGGCTTCCTTGGGCTCTGGCTGTCGGCCCCATTTCCTGTGGGAGCTGCATGCATCACCAAATACGGAGTGCTGACTCTCATGGAGAAGAGCCAGGCAGTTCAGGGGCAGGTGTCGCTAAGCAAATTCTGTTTGCCATGGAAAACCAGAGAAAGAGAAACCAAAGAAAACACATCAGTTGATTGCCAATGAGGGTATTATTGTCAATCCTTTCTGAAGAACGTCAGTTTGTCCTTGATATCTCTAACAGAAAACTGCTCAGAATCAGCCAGTTTGTTTCCAGTCCTGTCCAACGAAAAGGTTTTGCACATTAAACTACTTAATTGGTCACAGTCACCAGTAAGGAAAATTTAGACACACCCAGGCTTCTCCTGTGAACTATTTTTCCAAATCTGCATTTATTTGCTTTGGGGTTCTACGTTTCCTTATTCAAATTTTCAAAGTAATTCCATTTTAAGAAGATGGGTCAACACACAGACACACAGACACACACACACACACACACACACACACACACACACGCACGCACACTGTTTCTTCCTCACTCAGGGAGAATTAAGTTCATGAATCACCGCTTTTCCATTAACTGATATTTGATTCAGAACAGGATGAGTCGGTCTTATCTCTCATATGCATCATGCTTGTTTTGTCAGATGGTCATCAAGAGGTTCAGCATTATTTGTATTATGATCAGTGGCATGATGTTTATGACAGAGTATTTGAGGAAATAATGGTGCCATTCCTTCCCTCTCCCTAGACCAATATATTTGTTTTATATGCTTTTTATT
>NW_022111373.1:68153230-68204527 GCF_000313985.2 Echinops telfairi | reverse complement strand
GCACATTTGTACATTTGTTGCCATCATCATTCTCAAAACATTTGCTTTCTACTTGAGCCCTTGATATCAGCTCATTTCCCCCTTCTCTCCCTGCTTCGCCCTCCCTCATGAACCCTTGATAATTTATAAATTATTATTATTTTGTCACCCTTCACCCACATTTCTGTTGTCCATCCCCCAGGGAGGAGGTTATATGTATATCCTTGTAATTGGTTCCCCCTTTCTACCCCACTTTCCCTCCACCCTCTAGGTATCACCACTCTCACCACTGGTCCTGAAGGAATCATCTTTCCTGGATTCCCTGTGTTTCCAGTTCCTATCTGTATTAATGTACATCCTCTGGTCTACCCAGATTTGTAGGGTAGAATTGGGATCATGATAGTGGGGGGGAGGTGGGAGGAAGCATTTAAGAATTAGAGTAGAGTTGTATGCATCATTGTTGTACCCTGACTGGTTCCTCCTCATGGTCCTTCTGTAAGGGGGTGTCCAGTTGCCTACAGATGGGCTTTGGGTCTCCACTCTGCACTCACCCTCATTTACAATGATATGATTTTTTGTTCTTTGATGCCTGATACCTAATCCCTTCGACACCTCATGATCACACAGACTGATGTGCTTCTTTCATATGGGCTTGTTGCTATTTGTTTTAAGACAAACCTTTAACACCCAGACACTATTCTTTCCAATAGCTGGTCATCATCTGCTTTCTTGCCACACTTTGATATAGTGCCCATATCTTCAGTGATCTCTTCATGAAGATGAGTATCAAGTAGGGCCATGTCATAAGAATGAATTGTTTATAGATCAGGTGTATGATTACATGCAAGCCCCAAATCCATTCACATATTTATAGTTTATATATGTCTCTGGTTCACTTTGGTGACATCATTATCATTTTATGCTAGAGAACATTGTGAAATAAACTCATGGAACACAAGGAAACTTTATTTATAGTATCATTAATTTATCCAGTTTATATGTAAAACACTGTTGAGAAAAGGAAATTAACTGTTCATGTATAGGCTGGCTTTTCAGATGGAATTACATGAATTTCTGACATGTCCAGATGAAATTCTTTAGTGACTGGACTATCTACATGACCCATGAGGGTTGGGGATAGGGAAAATGTTTCAATAACAGTTTTTCACAAAGGCAGTACCATGCCTGCCAGTCTAATGCATGTCATTAAAAAGCAAAGAGAGCATTAAAATAGTAGATATATGGTAGTTCTGGGCCACCATTCATTTGGCACTCTCGGTATAAGAGAAACTAAGCAAAGTCCAATGACCACCAAGTGCATAACCTTGGGATAGCAGTCCTCTGCTTATTCTCACACTAAGCCATTTCAGCCCTAAATCCATGTGCTGGACTTCAAATCTGTTACAGATGATTTTAAAGTAAATCCCAGTTTGCCTGGTGGGGTGTCCACATAGGCTTATTCTGGTGTGGCCTATGAAGGTTGTTGTGTGCCTCTCAAAGACAGAGTCTAAATCCCAGTAGTGTGTAGCACACAGCCTGGACCACCACCACTTGGATAGAAACCAGGTCATCAGTGTCCAATTAGGAACACAGTACTGGGCATATTCCCCACTTTAGTTCTATATAAATACGGCTAAGCATTTATTTTTTCCCCCAATGACAGGTTGCATGACCCTGGTTACCCACAAAAAGAGGTGTAAAGGCCTCCTTGAAAGCAGGTATGTCCCCCATCAACCGACTTGATTTGAATTTCCAGTGAATTTTGCTTTTCAATTTTGTAGGAATGTGCACTGCTTTGGGAGACTTTAGAACAATGTTGTATTCCAGCAACTGATTGATCTTCTCCCTATTATGCCATCTTAAAAAAACTGACTCCAGCTAAGTTGTGGTCTCCTCTGTTGAAGTAGGCTTCAAGATATAAAGAAAGTAATATATGGTTCATCGCTACTAGATAGGCTGATTACCTTGTTGCTTGGGAGACAGGATTAGAAGATGGCATGACCTAAAAACAGAAGCCTACTTCTTCCTGGTATTTATTCTAATAATCGTGGATGACAAAGTTCACTGAGCATAATGATTTCCAGGTCCATCCATTTCTTGAGGACTTCCATGGTTTCATCGCTGTTCTTTAGGGATGCATAGTATTCCATTATGTGTGCTGTTCTTCAGGGATGCATACTATTCCATTGTGTGTACCTGCCAGTTTCTTTATCCATTCTTCTTCTGAGGGCATTTGGGCTGTTTCCGGATTCTTGCTATTGTGACATGTGCTTAAATAGATCAAGGAGAGCAGAGTATACCTCTCTTCATGGTCTGTCTTCTACTTCTTTGGGGCATATGCCCAGCAAAGGTATTGCTGCATCACATGGTATTTCTTTTCCCAGTTATTTTAGGTAATGCCATAGCATTTTTTGAAGGAATTCTGGTGGTGTAGTGCTTACTCATTGGGCTGTGATCTACATGGTGGGCAGTTTGAAACCACTATCAGCTCCAAGGGAGAAAGACTGGGCTTTCTACTCCTATAAACTGTTACAATCTTCGAAACCCACGAGGGTTGCTATGACTCAGCACTGATCCCAGGGCAGAGAGCTTTGGTTTATATCACTTTCCACAATAGCTGTACATGTTTACAAGCTCAGTAGCAGTTATTGAGTTCCAATCTTTCCACACCCTTTCCAGCATTTGTTACTTTATTTTTTTTAAAATTTAAATTGTGCTAGTATTTTAGGTGTAAGGTGTGAGGCTGTAAATCTTTAGGGGACCAGGTAGCATTACCTTTCTCCAACAGAGCAGCTGGTGGGTTTGAACTGCTAACCTGTTGTTTAGGAGTTCAGTGCTTACCCATCAGCAGATTAAACAGTCAGTGATTATCAAATACCTGAATAGCATAATAGTACCCAAATTAGTATACAGCAATAAAACTATAGCTAAAATTTTATTAACTATCTTCCATAATAGTTAACATTCTATTAAAACCCATAATATTTTATTAGCACAGCCTATGTACTATTAATTTCAGACTTTGCCCTAATAAACTTTAACAGATTTTAAAGGTTTATTATTATTTTTAAAGTTTCTTACTGGAACTTATTTTCCAATCCAAGCATTAGTTGGACTTTTTGGTATTAGATGTTCTGAAGTCAGTTCGGACTCCTAGCAACCCTCAGTTCAATCAGACAAAACACTGGTTCTACACAATTCTTAAAATTGATGTTATGTCTGGGTGCATAAGCAAATATGGTGAAGAAATATGGTGCCCGGCTATCAAAAGCTATAGTGTCTGGGGTCTTAAAGGCTTGAAGTTAAACAAATGGCCATCTATCCAAGAAGCAACAAGCCCACATGGAAGAAGAACACCAACCTGTGTGATCGTGAGGCGTTGATGGGACTAGGTATCAGGCATCAGAAGAATCCAAAACAAACAAATATATTGATGCAAAATAAATGGGGGTCGGAGAGGAGACCCCAAGCCCATCTGTAGACAATTGGACATTCCCTCACAGAAGGGTCACAAGGAAGGGACGAGTCAGCCAGGGTGCAATGGAGCACCAATGTAACACAACATTCCTCTAGTTCTTTAATGCTTCCTCTTCCCATCCCCCTAACATCATGACCCTAGTTCTACCTTACAAATCCTGCTAAACTGGAGCAGGTACACTGGTACAGATAAGCGCTCTCAACACATGGAATCCAGGACAGATAAACCCCTCAGGAACAGTGGTAATGGGAGTAATGATACCATGTGGATATTAGGAAGGTGGGGGGAGAAGGGGGAGAAACACGGAACTGACAACAATGATGGATGTATTACCCCCACCCCACCCCTAACAGGGATGAACAATAGACATGTGGGCAGTGAAAGGAGACAGCGGATGGTGTAAGATATGAAAATAATAATAAGGTATAATTGATCAAGTATTCACAAGGATGAGAGGATGGGGAGGGAGGGAAAAAAGAGGAGTTAATACCAAGGGTTTAAGCAGAAAGAAAATATTTTGAAAATGATGATGGCAACACATGTACAAACATACTTAATACATTGATGTATGGATTGCTATAAGAGCTGTAAGAGCCCCCGATAAAATTGACCCCTCCCCAGAAAAATACACTACAGTGGACAGCACTGAGCCTACAGCCCTGGGAGAGGGGCGGGTCTGCTCAGAACACACAGGAGCAAACTAATAGGGAAGGAGAGAGAAAGAGAGAGTGGACTGCATCCTGGCCCACCAAGCCCCGAGAATGATATTCCTGCTTGGACTAGACAATGCACAGAGAGGACTGTAGGGGCAGCCCCACCATGAGACATGATGTCCCCACAGTGCTATGGGGAACAATACTGGAGGCACAGTGCAGGAATTGTGCCTGGTCTTACCCCACCACATCCAGGCAAAACACAAATGGAGTGCAGCAGAGCAGCAAAAGGAACAAAGCAAGAAGTCCCCGAGGAATCCCAAAAAAAGACTTGGGGCAGGGCTTTGCACCTCATCAGACTTGATCAGAAAGCATTCATAAAGGTCATCAGACAGACATAGAACTATTTATAAGCTTTTCTTTTCTTTGTTGCTTTTGTTTTTTCATGTCTGTCTATATAAGATAGGCAGGATAAAAACTCCTGAGGAGAAAACAACAGGACCACGGTTCTGGGGGGACATGGGAGAGGGGGAGGTGGGGGAAATGTAGAGGGGGAACCATAAGGGGGGAAACCAACAGACCCAGGGACATTTAAAAAGGTATAAATACAGGCACGTACATATGTAAATATATTTATATTTATAAAATAGATCTATACACATATATTATATGTTAACTATGAAGGTAGCAGACAGACATTCAACCTCTACTCAAGTCTTCCCTCAACACAAGAACATTATGTTCTAATACGTGGGTGAAGGAAGACAGCAGATGGTGTATGATATGAAAATAATAATTTATAAATTATCAAGGGCTCATGAGCGAGGGAGGGTGTGGAAGGCATGAAAAATATGAGAAGCTGAGACCAAGGGCTCAAGTAGAAAGAAAATGTTTTGAAAAGTATGCTGACAGCATATATACAAATATGCTTGATACAATGGATGTATGGATTCCTGTAAAAGCGCCCAATAAAATTATTTAAAAGAAAACAAAAAGACGGAAAGCATATATGCACTGTCAGCATTACTACAGTTTGTCATTCAGCTATAAACATATATTCAGATAATTCATCTAATCCATTCTTTCATGCATTCAATTGGCCATTTATTTAACAGGCGTTGTACACCTACTATGAAGAGGCTTCAAAAAGTTTGTGGAAAAATTGGAATTGAAAGATAATGAAATTTCCCACACAGTTTTTGAAGCCCTCTCATATGTGCCAGATACTCTGGTAGGTGCGGGAGATAGATATTTGAGAAAATGCAGATTCTGCTCTTGTTGAGAGCCAGCAGCATGATGAGTAACATTTATTGAATATTGACTCTTCAGATTCCTTCAGAATTCTGACATTCCGTAAACCTATGAACCATCCAGTTCTGTTGTGCAATTTGTAATGACGGTGACAGGCTTCCTATTCCTCCCTCATGCCTTTGACCATGGGGAGCAGAGGGGAGGTTTGGGAAGGCCAGTGAAAGTGTATGTCGCAGCTTCTGGAAAATCCCGGGATGGAATGGATTTATTTTTATTGGGGACTTGGAGGGAGCAGTGTGTGTGTGGTTTGGTGAAGGGGGTCAAATTTCAACAAAGGAAATTTTGGATCTCTTTGTTTTAAGTTATTGGAAGGAAGTTGGCATTGCCTGGGAAACTATATATTATATACTGTACTGTATAGGGTCTTCTTTCACTTCTTGGTCTGTCCTTTGCCTAAAAACTTCATTTCATGGAGGGAAGAGAAAAAGAGATGCCTGGAGGGCAAACAAGTGAAGTCGTTTCTCAGAAGCGAGTCTGGTGCTGTGTCTCCCTCACTTTGTCCAGTGCAGGTCCTAAAGAAGAGAGCAGAAAGATGAAACGTAGGCTCATGTGAGCCACGATGAGCAGTGAATGCTATGTGCTGGGAACAGGGGTCTTAGATTCTGAACCATGGTTCTCAAGGAAGGACAGGTGGGGGTCGGAGAGGAGACCCCAAGCCCATCTGTAGACAGGTCTGAGCGAATTTTCAGATATGAACTATTGAAATGGGGAAAGTGAGAAGTGTCTGAAAGAGCTAAGTAAATAAAAGAAAGAACTGAGTAAGTCCAAGAATTAAGTGTGGACATAAGGAAACTTGGACTCATATGGACCTCAATTTAACCTGCTTTAAACCTAAAACAGGAGATATGTACTTTAAGACAATGAGCATGCTGAGAAGGAGAATGGAAAATAAGTTTTTAGGCTTAGAGAAATATTACTTCAGGAGATCACTGTAACTTAGGCACCAATGTTGGGTCTCAACAAATCCAGCACATAGCCCTGAATAAGAGAGCCTTTCTGTCACCAGACCTGAAATCAGTGGTCCCAGATCTCTAGATTGAATGCTGGGATATATCGAGAGCCTTGTAGTTCAATCACTTTGTTCTCTTAGATCTGGGGGTCTGAAGGGCCACTGAGGCGGTCATTTCCACCATCAATGGCGAGTTTTCACTAAGAGTCAGGGATAAATGAGCTGCAGTATGGCAGCCTGCCGTGTGACTGACACACAGCATGCAAGATAAAAGTTTAGGAGAATGGAGAAATAGATGCAATAGGTCATATACACATTAGTTATATGCCTCTGTGGTCATTTGAAACTTAGGCACTGAGTTCTTTTTGACTTATCCTATACATATTTAATAACTAGTTAAAATGAATCGACTGGAAAGTAGAGTTTATTACCTGGTGCTGCAAGGGTTAAGTGCTTGCCTAATAGCGCACGGCTGGTCATTTGAACCTGTCCAGCCGCTCCTTGGGATAAAGAGCTGGTGATCTGACCCATAAAGGTGACAGCCCAGGACACCACACGGGGCACGGGTATGCTGTCCTGCTGGGTCCCCGCGAGTCAGGACGGACTCAGCGGCACAGAACAACATTTTGCTCCCAGAAACGAGCACTGAAGACACACAAGGTTGGTGATTCACCCCCGTCCAGCCACTCCATGGGAGAAAGCCCTGGAACAAAGTGCCAGTCAAATAACCAAACCTAAACAACAGCTTTTGAGTGAATGCTCACTCAGAGCAACCTTAGAGGACAGAGAGGAGCTCCCCCACCGTTATTCCCAAGACGGTGAACCTTTCTGGGAGCAGACGACCGCGTTGCTCCTTCCTGGCCCCCAGCCCCAGCCCTGGGTTCACATCTTTCAACTAGTCGCGGAGTGCTTCAACCACTGCGTCATCAACATTCCTAAAGATTACAGCCTGGAAAATCCTCCTGGGCACTTTCACTCTGTCACAGGGGGTTGCTATGAAGTGACATAGATTTGATGCACCCCACAACAGCTTCCTAGAGGGCTGATAGCATTGTAGAAAAAAAAAAAGCAACAGTTTTTTTTCTTAAGTTCCAAGGCATTTGTACTTCTGTCAGTTTATTTAAAAATAGGTAGAAAAAATGGACATAAAAACTCTTAACATTAAGAATTTTTATTTAACAGCACTTACATAGAGATCACTATGTGCCAGATATTTTTCTAATTACTCTATGGATATTAACTCCTATGCTTATCTTGATGAAATGACCTCATGGCTCGAAGGACATGGCCGAAGGACTTTTACAGGAAGTGATTCTCGGACAGAGGGCATACACGTGGTTAGATAGGAACCGTGGTCCTAGGGAAGCTTAGAAATACACTGGGCGGTATGATGCTTCAGTCTGGAAGCCACCCGATGTAAAGTGGTTGAACAGGACACGCTTCTCCCGTCTCCTTTCATGCCGTCAGCTGCCAACTGGACCTTCGGCTGCATTTCGCTCCTTCAATTGCTCACTCTGGTTTCCTGTTAGGATCGATCTACCTGTGACTTTTAAGACCCTGGGGTGGACTGTGGCCTGATGCCAATCGTGGATGCCAGGAAGGAGAGTGGGTTGTCTAGGGGGCAGTTAGTGAGTATGTTGGCAGGGCAGCCAGTCACTCTCTTCACAGGGAGTTTCTGTCTTCCAGAAGTGGGAGCATAGTGGATTTACCCAGCCTGTGCGGCAGTTGGGTTCATGCTGACTGTAAGTATACCGACATCAGGGCCCTGGGAGAACTTTGATGAGGAATGGGGTTTTCAGGGACTGCTATTTGATCACAGTTGGTGTAAAACTAAAGTCCCAATCCTGTGGTTCCTTCCTCATCAGAACAGACATTCTTCTGAGCGGAGGCGCCAACCTGATCCCATCCCAACTTAGCGTTATTCTTAGAATAGCTAACAACCACTGCGAAGTATTTCACTAGCAACCCCAGCTAAGAATAGCGTTTTATTTCTAGAGCTTGGGCACAAGAAACACAACACCCTGTTGGCGTCAGATAGCTGAACTCCTTTCAAGAGCTCTGTCCAAATGAGAGACTAAGAAGACTCAGATTGAGTGAGAGGTGAGCAGAAAGCCCTACATCAGTGGTCCTCAACCTTCCTCATGCCGCGACCCTCCACTCCACTTCCTCATGTTGGGGTGACCCCCCAACCACACAATTATTTTCCTTGCTACTTCATAACTGTCATTTTGCTACTGTGATGAATCGGGCGACCCCTGAGAATCGCTGCCCTACAGGATCGGTCAGAAGGCCTCCAGTGATGCCTTTGGTCATGCCCAGACACTAACTTGTTTGCTGCAGAGCCTGTCAATGCCCCTCTCCAAGAATCAAAATAAACTTTCACTCTTATCATCTTGTTGGTTAGTACTCTCTAATGTTTCTCCCACCTCTTTGACCACAGTTTGTTAGAAAGCTGAAACTTCTCCCTCCTACGTCTTTCATATTGAAAGGCAGACCATTTCTTTTAGTGGCTCTGTTTATAAGCACTCGTTGTTAGTTTTCCAAATTTACGATTACCTTGGCTTTTAATTCTAAGGACCCTGAGAGAGTAAGAAGCGGTGCTGTTATTAGTTGCCACCAAGCCAGCTCTGACTCATGTAGAACCAATGAAATGTTGCCTGGTCCTGCGTCGTCTTCATGACTGTTGACATGTTCAGATGCATTGTTCCAGCTGTTGTGTCGATGCTTCGCGTTGCGAGTTTCCATCGTTCTCACTGACCCTCTGACTTCACCAGCCACACAAATTATCATCCCATTTGGTGACTAAGAAATAGAAAGCAGTCTTTGGACTCCCGTTGCCTGTATTTCCACTATTTCACACCACCTCTGTCTACAGTCCTAAGTTCATCCAAGTTCCGGTTCCCTCAAGTGCTCTTCTTGTACATTCACTGTTCTTTTCGGCAAGGAAGGAAGGCCCTAGCGTTAGACCGTGCTGTCTTTGAGGCACAATTCCTAATTTTCCTCAGTACTGAAAAAATTCCATTTCTATCATGCTTTTATGTGAGTCGCTGGAAACTATAAGAATATCACCACAGTATTCGTGTCTGAGGTACTGAGAGCATCCTTTTGGCATGACTGCCTGTGGTTAATATAGATGGTTTGTCTTCGGACGGACTTGTGCTCTTTTTCTTTCCCCTAAACTCTTCATTCCAAGTTCGAATAGGCTTTCTTCTTTGGCACCCATGAAACATTATTGGCAGCAGGGCCACCCTCCAGAAATGCTTCTTGGCACTGCCAACCACAGGCCTCGGCCTGAGAGAGATTTAGGCTAATGCTCTGAAAGAAATCTTTCCAGGTGTCTTTAGTAAAATTTGGTAACATCCATTCTAGGGAGAAGTGTGAAATGCTTGAAACCTTTGTGCTGTTTCTTAAACAATAAAGAAATAAAATAAAAATAAAACCAAAAATCCCAACAAGAACCAACCCCTCCGTCTCCCACCAACCAAACCTTGACTGAGTAATCAATGAGAAGTCACTGTTTCCATCTGACTCTATCTCCGACTTTTCATTCTTTGACTTAAGGCTATGTAAGCTCAGAAAAGTGTCTCATTCTATCCAGAGTCTGTAGCAGAGCAGGCCTGGGAAGGAGCAGCTCCTCTCTAATGAGTCCCAAGCTTTTGAAGTTTATATTTTCATTTGGCCATCATTTGCTTCTTCTTTTATGGAACTGATTAAAC
This sequence comes from Echinops telfairi, assembly GCF_000313985.2. Taxonomy (NCBI): domain Eukaryota; kingdom Metazoa; phylum Chordata; class Mammalia; order Afrosoricida; family Tenrecidae; genus Echinops; species Echinops telfairi. The sequence continues at coordinate 68,194,441 of NW_022111373.1, read as the reverse complement.
CTAACAAATGATGAAACATGAACTCAAATAGTTTGGGAATAGTGTGGGCAGTTGAAAATTTGTTTGAAATTCATTGTGGAAACTGGAAAAAATGTTTAGATATCTACATTAATTAGTTGCTTTTTTTTTTTTTACACTTTCTTGCATCTAAAATCCTCTTCCATTTCTTTCCACAAGAAGAAACCCTAAAATAACCCCTTCTCATTTGCCTTTTGCACTTCTGCTTTTGGCGTTCTCCTATATTTTCCATCTTACTTCTGAGTCTCAAGGGTACAACCTAATGATAAAGACTTAGAGCTTTATTTTTTATAAATACTTAAGTGCTTCAAACTTGATGTTGTGAGACATTCCTTCTCTCTCTCCTTTCTTTTATCCGTTCCTCTCTCTTTCCCTCTATCCATTTTCTATTTTCTTCCTTCCCTCCTTTTCTTCTTCCATTCCTTTGTGCACATAGATTGTGATACAAATCTCTTAGGGCAGTTTGTTACTGGTTAGTAGTGATTAACACAATCTTTCTAGAAGACATAGAAAAGAAAAATAAGGCTGGATCCAAAGATGATATGGGGAGCCCACTAAATACGTAATAATTGCTGATGTTCTTTTTCATTGCATTTTCAAAGCTTTTAGATGTAGTGAGAGAAGTGTCATGGATATGAAATCCAGAGAGAAACAGAGTCAGGATAGCTCTGATGCTGCTCTTGTTCCTCAGAAGTCTATAAACATTGTGACACCACAGTTGATACTCTCATCCAGATTTAGATGAATGGATTCCTCCACTCCACGAGGGTTGGCATATGGCAGCCTTATTTCTCCTCTCTAAAGAAACTTGATTTCTTTACTTTCAAAGTCAAGACTATTCTGCATAGTGGATGACTGGATTCATACCAACATAAAACTTATTTTTCCCCCGGAATATTTTTCCCCATTGATTTTTTGCACACTGATATTTCAGGTGGGTCTTTTCTGTATGCACAAATAATGATGTCGCAAAATTATAGATTTTAAACTCACGTGGGTGTCCTTAGCAGTATGGTCCTTCGGGTTTTCAATGACTGATTTCCCCGAAGTAGATGGCTAGCCCTCTCTTCTGAAGTGCCTCTGGGGTAAGTTGCATCTGCTGTGGAGCGAATTAACTATACATACCTTATTTTCAATAAATAAGAGAAAGGGCTTTTGCCCCAGGCTGACTCTAAATTGATTGGCTTTCAAGATGTTCAGTTTTATTTTGCCAAGGAAATCCCTTAAGGACTGATTGACCAAAACAGGAGGATTAGCAAGTCTGTGGTTCAAAGCCTGTTATTGGCTTTTCATTGTTGTCTGCTTTATCATTTTAAACCTATTTAACCAAACAAATTAGTAACAATGACAACAAAACCAACCAACCAACCAAACAAACAAATGAATACAATTACTGTGGAGTTGGTGCCCATTCCTGTAACTACACATGTGCCCCTGTAGAAGTGTGCTCAGCTCGATAGGGGTTTCAATGACAGATTTCTTGGGAGTAGATGGCCAGACCTTTCATCTGAGGCACCTCTGGGGAAACTTGCATTTGCAGCTGAGCACATTAACCATTTGCAACAGTCAGGGACATGGACCCTATTTGTCCTCTTTTTATTAGATTTTATACCAACTGGACAAAGGGTTATGGAATCTTGCTGATGGGCTATAAATAGTTATATGTAAGCTCTGCTTGTTGTTATCTACAAATTTGCTCCATTTCCTTTAGCTTTCCTCATTCCTTCTTGTGTCATGAACCTAATGATTTTCATAATTTTTTTCATCTCCATGAGAAGCTGGATATGTGCGCCCCATGGGGGCTTGTCAGCCCAGGCCACCTGCTGTAAAGCCAAGCCCTGCTGACCAGACCCATCTGCATGCTTTGAGGTGACTTTGCAGCCACAGCTCCATCCTTTGAAGCTGTCAGCCCTCTCCCAGAGCTAGGCACATTTTTATGCGTCTGAATGTGAAGAACTTGAGGGGGTCCCAAGTTTGAAGATTATGTAATTAGCCTTTTTCTTACCAGATCCAGAACTGAGGTGGTGTCCTGTGATTTCCTGGCTTTCTTGAGTAGAAAGGCTAGTGAACTCAAGAGAAGGCACGCCTGTATTCCCAGGAAATCTGTCCAGCTTCCTCTGGGATTACTACTGGCTGATGTCACCACTGTTCAGTGTGCAATCTGGGAACTGGCAAGGCCACCCATCACAAGCAGGGTTACCATGCAGGACACAGGGAGAGATTAAACTAGTTTCTTATCTCCATTGGCCATCCACATGTATAAAAAACCAAACTCACTGCCACTGAGTCGATGCCAACTCACTGTGGCCCTTTAGGAAAAGGTAGACCTGCCCCTGTGAGTAGCTGAGGCTGTAACTCATTATAGGCACAGAAGCCCCATTCTTCTCCCATGGAGCAGCTGGTGGTTTTGAACTTCTGACCTTGCAGATTGCAGCCCAAGGTCGTAGTCTCTGCATACAGTTAGTCCAGGCTTACATTTTGCAGGGCCAAAAGATGACTTAGCACTTGACTATGTTCTTCTGGTTTAGTTTTTAAATCTCAAATGTGATAAGTGTGAGGGCCTCGCTTTATTTAATTGAGTGTTTGTTTTATACTCAGAGGCCTAGATCGGGAACTGGAGGAGAAGAGGAGGGTCGTTAGGATAAGGGAAGGGAACATCAAGGTGCTACCTGCTTTGTAGTTCTCCTGTCCATTCTGAAATCTTGAGCTGCAGGGATCTGAAGGAGGACGTGTGCCCTGTCCACCTGTGGGCAGCACACCTCTGGGGAAGAAATAACACGCAGTGAGACCTCACCCAGGCTGGCGGTATCGCATAGCTTGCATTCATTTGGGAAACAAAACATGTGACTTGTCAGAAACATTTTCTTTCATTTTTTTTTTTAACCATGTGCCTTAGGAGGGAAATTTAATCCATATGTGTCAAAGATTCATTTACACTTAAATCATTGAAGCATTGTTCGGGGTTTTTCATGTCCAAATAGTCTTTTGCCTTCTTTTTCCAAGCAGCTCTAAGTCCTTTGCCAAGGGCAAACCCAATCCGTGGCACTAGCACATTCAGAGCGTCTCCTTGGTTTCACATCTTTGTCTCCATCAGCGGGAACAGCTCCTTTGCAGGCAGCATTTACCTGCCCCCATTTCTGAGGGTCTCTGAGGAGCTCTGCTCTGGAAGGGCAAAATATGATATAGCATGATTTACACATCTGGCCCCGATCTGGGCCTTTCCCTCCCCCTAACTTGGCAGGAGGGACAGGATGTATTTTACTTTCATCTACCTCTGCTTCACTTGAGCCATTGTGTGGTGCAAACTGCAGACCAGTTCATCTGGTCAGTGGGAACCAAAAGGAAGAATCTTTTCTTCATTGAACAGCTTTGAGGCAAAAGTATTAAAAAGTATTACATTTCCCTTCTTTCCAAGACAAGAGCTAGTCCTGCCACATGTGCCTTTGCTTTTACCAGCCGTGCTTCCTCCTCCACCCCTCTAACAAACTCACTTCTGCTTCCACCGACTAGCACATTGCAATGGTGGGTTTAGGGTTAGCTGTAAGGCCGAGTGTTGAGTCCGGAAGTCTCTTTCTGGAAGGAATCCCTGCTGGTTTCCTTGGTAGTTGTGGGGGGGGGTCAGATACGTATTCCCTCCCCTGAGGGTGATCAGTTGCCAGACTGCACTGGGCCTGCTCCCTGCTGCTGAGGACAACGGACAGGCTCCTGTGGGTGGAGTTCGCATCCTAGTGATGTAGGTCTCTATCAGTTGGGCCAGGAACAGGCCAAACTGGCTCTGTGACATCCTGAACCTAGGATCCACCCATCTTGTCAAGTGTATACCCCAATCCCTCCTCTTCCTATTGCATGTATGTCCCTAGACCAACCCTTCTCATTGCTGTGTAACCTATAGTGGAGCCCCTCCTGTGATGTATGTCTCTACCTGTAATTAGTGGGCTGGCATGCCCCCCAAAGGTATATAGGCTTGGGTCAGCAATATAGAGCTCTCGGACCTCTCGCTCCCTGGTCGCTTCCCTCTCTTCCCCCTCTCCTCTCCAGTCTTCTCTCTCTTGTTCCCTTGCCTTCCTTCCCTTCCCCCTCTCTCCACGTGGCCCACCAAGCTGGGCTGAGGTGAGCAATGCTACCATGTAATGTGTCTGACTGCATTATTGTAATATCTCTCATGCTCTGGATGACTTTAATATAATACTTATATATCTCAACCGTACAATTGTGCATTACTGAACCCGTGGGTAGTATTAGTAGTAGTGGTGGGGGCTGGCTCCCCACCCCCATCAACATTTAATTTAATACTACAGGCAGTTATCATCAGCTCTTTGCCTCTGTAATCTCAGTTCTGATCCCCCTGGCCATGGAGGAAAACATAGAGATAATGAAGTCTAAGAGAGTTGTCACTGAGAAGATGTACTCTCCTAGGACTGATGACAGGATGGAGGCAGGGTTACGTACCTGTTGATTCTGTGTCCCCCATGCCTAGGACACTGCCTAGTATGCAGTAAGTGTGCAAGTAATGTTGGCTAAATAAACATGGTATCATTGTCCCTGGGGAGGACCATGCTAAGCCCAAAAGGCTAAGCTCCTGACCATGACATCTCAGCCATAGACCTGATCTCGACAAGCACTATGCTCATGTTGTGTTTTTTCATGGTTTCAAGCCAAAAACCCAGGTGTGATCATTGACTGAGGCAGAATTCTCATGGGTTTGACAGTTAAGCTGTAATCATCCTTCATCATGAAATCTGACACAATGTAATAGCTTCCATGATAAGATCTGCTATGAGCAGTCAATTGATTTAAAAGGCATTTGTTTCCATGGGGTGTGTGGTCTGTTTCTAATGTAGCTGGATGCTCTGGCAAAATTTGTTTGCTTTTTGCTGGGTTTAGAGTCTGCATTGGGCTCGTCATCTGACCTCCAGTTCCATGGGCTGTGCTTGGTATTACCTGCTGATCTGGGAATCATCAGTAGTCTGCCTTCTCACCTGCTGACCTTGGATTCATTAGTTTCTGCAGCCAGAAGCCAGTTCTGGGGGTACATGGGAGAGGGGGAGGTGGGGGAAAGGAAGTGGTGTTAACAAACCCAGGGACAAGGGAACAAGAAGTGATCCAAATAGGTGGTGAGGAGTGTGTAGGAGGCCTGGTAGGGCATGATCAAGGGTAATATAACCCAGAGGAATTACTGTAACCCAAATGAAGGCTGAGCATGATAGTGGGACAAGAGGAAGGTAAAAGGAAATAGAAGAGCTAGGAGGCAAAGGGCATTTATACAGGTCTAAATAAAGGCATGTACATATGTAAATATATTTATATATGAGGATGGGGAAATAGATTTATGTGCATATATTTATAGGTTTAGTATTAAGGTAGCAGATGGACATTGGGCCTCCACTCAAGTACTCGCTCAATGCAAGAATACTTTGTTCTATTAAACTGGATTCCATGATGCTCACCTTCCCTACACAATCGCTGAAGACAAAGTTGGTGCATAAGCAAATGTGGTGAAGAAAGCTGATGGTGCCCAGCTATCAAAAGATATAGCGTCTGGGGTCTTAAAGACTTGAAGGTAAACAAGCAGCCATCTAGCTCAGAAGCAACAAAGCCCACATGGAAGGAGCACACTAGCCTATGTGATCACAAAGTGTCAAGTGGATCAGGGAACAGGCATCAAAGAACAAAATATCAAATCATTGTGAATGAGGGGGAGTACAGAGTAGGGACCCAAAGCCCATCTGTAGGCAATGGGACATCCCTTTGCCCAAGGGTAGCCAGGAGAAGATGAGCCAGTCAGTGTGCAGTGTAGCAACGATGAAACATATAACTTTCCTCTAGTTCCTAAGTGCTTCCTCCTCACCCAATATTATGATCCCAATTTTACTGTACAAATCTGTCTGCAATTCCTTCAGGCAGGAAAAGCCCACCCTATACAGAGTGAAGCTGACCTATCCTACTGTGGGGGCTGTGGCTGTGCTGAAGTGATGTATGGGGCCATCACTTATTTACTGGAAGATTTGGGCTCTTCTCTCTTGGCTGAAGTTCTCCCCTTATTAATGTAAAAGCTAGACAAATTCAGGTGTTCTATACCTTTCATTGTATGTGTTACCTTTCTGGAAGATTTCAGATTTCAGGTATTTGGGCAAGAATTATAGATATACATCTAAATACTCTTATTGGTGTTTCTGCTACAGGACTGGAAATCCATGTAAGCTCATTTAGCCATTGTAAATGTGGATCTCTTTAGATGACTATTGGTCACTTCCCACAGTCTAACATAAGTGGGACCTAGAAAACACCTTCCCTACATCTGTGTCACCAGATGTTAGGTCTTAGGGAAGGCAAGTCAATTCTACAAGTCATATGGCATGCATTAGTCAGTAGCCCTGCAAGCTACTCCTACAAAGTTTGATGATGTTTCTGCTCTTGTTAGACACTCAGACACATACCTTACGTGAACGTTTACTTCACGGCAGGAAGAACAGCATTTTTGGAAGGAACTGAAATCTTCCTAGTTTAAGAAATCTGCCAAGTCCTCCACAACTGACAGGAGCCTGAATCAACTTGGGCTTCAGACACTGAAGGTAAACTTGGCAAATTTTTATACCTTCTTCTTGCCAAGGTTGAGAGACTTGAACACTCATTTTATGATTCCATATCTAGAACACCTCTTATTTCACCAATTAAAAATTATCTGACATCTTTAATATTAATTACATCTTCGAGAGAAGATTCAGAAAGTAATATTTGAAGATGCTTGCAGTAGGTTTGCTTTCCTGTGAGAATTCCTCACTAAGGTCTTTTAAATGCTAACTAATAGTTCCTAGGGTCTTTGGGTTAAGTTAAAGTTCACACAAACCCATATATCACTCTGTTTAAATAGGAGAGTTTTTAGAATAAATTAAAGACACTAGAACAGAGCACTGAGAACTAGTTTCTCTGAAGCTATCACTAACAATACGATGAGGCCTGATGTATATAAAGATTTAAAATGTCAAACTGAACAACTTGAACCCAGATGAGAAAGTTTTGCACGGTTCTTTTAACTCAATATCCAACAATTGTACGACGTGATCTCATGCGTATGCTGTTGTTAATGTGCTTGCTTTAGGTGACAATGGAAATCTAGTATTACTTTTCAAAGTGAAAAAATAATATACCAAAGTCCTAATTTATTATTCACTCCATATTTAACCAGTGACATAAAACCAAACTCACTGCCATATATTTTTTAAATTAATCATTCAGAAACGTTAAACATTATTTCATTTGTGACATTGTAATTACATTTTATTCACAGGAAAGCAAATGCTTATCTGACTCACTCAAGCATAGCAATTGCATTTGTTAAAAATATGTTAATTATATCCTCATAATAGAAGATTGTTTCTTCTGCCACTGTATACATAATTAAGGAGCCCAGGTGGCATAGTGGTCACTCGTTGGGCTGCTACTTGCAAGGTCAGAAATTCGAAACTGCCAACTATTCCTTGGGAGAAAGAGGGGGGTTTCTACTCCCATAAAGAGTTACAGTCACAGGAACATACAGGGGCAGTTCTACCCTGTCTTACAGGGTCATAATGAGTTGGTATTAACTTGATTGCGGTGAGTTTCACACACACACACACACACATACACACACACACATTTGAGTCTGTTGTTTTTGTCTAGTTGTTTAGTCCTGTTGTTTTTGTCTAGTGGGATCCTTATCATAGATCACTCTGAGGATCAAGATTCTCCTACCTGTTCTAGCTCCTTCCATAGATCTACTCAAAGCTAAACCTAACAGTTCAGATTCTAACTTTAGAGAGTGATTGATTAAGAACACAAACCCAGTAAGACTATTTACTCAGTGAAATCCCTTAATTATCATTTTTTAATAAATTCTAGCAATATTTTTCAGTCTGTGGGTGGGGACTCCGCCGTGAGTCATAGATTCCATTAATCAAGCAGGACCAGCGTTTTACAGAAAATCAAGTCTTTTAGGCTAAACCTCACTGCCCTCATGTTGATGCTGACCCCAGGACCCTACAGGACAGGGTAGAATTGCCCCGGGTGTTTCCAAGACTGTCATTCTCTAAGGGAGTAGAAAACCCTGCCTTTCTCCCTCGGAGTACCTGCTGGTTTTGAACTGCTGACCTTCCAGATTGCAGTGCAACACATACCCACTGTGCCAGCAGGGCTCCTAGTTTTGGACAGGCATGACTAGAAAACAGAATCTCATACAGTGAGGGGAAGTAAAGTTTACCAAGCTTTTCCATCAGTGACGTATTAGTTATGAGTGTCTGTGCACATATGTGAGGGTGCAGTGTGGCTATGATACATATATGTGTGTGTACACAAACAGTTTCCATGGTGGTGTAGTGGTTATGTGTTGGCTGTGATCTCATGGTCGGCAGTTCGAAACCACCAACAGCTCTGCAGGAGAAAGACTGGGCTTTCTACTCTTGTGAACAGTTACAGTCTCAGAAACCCACACGGGGTCCCTACGAATCAGCAGTGAGTTTGTTGATGGAAGAAATGTAAAACCGTTGATCTAAAGAACTCACAATTTGCTATTGGTTTACTTTGAGGATCTGAGGAGGATAAATGCAATCCCCCAGGGAATCTAGGGATATCCCCTTTATAAATGAAGACATCTTCCCATTACAATTTATTCAGATTGTGCACTCTGCTCACTAATACACTGGCATATGTCTTATTAGAATATTATGTTGAAAATGCTTACCTTTGAATATTTCTTTTTTTCCTGAGACTTTGCATACTCCTGCGGCATCACATCCTTCCTGGGGAGTCATTCTCCAGTCCAGGGTGCCCTCCCTGGTGGCGCACTGATGAAAGAGCTTAGCTGTTACTGGCAAGATTGGCGGTTTAAACCCATTTAGCGGCGCTGAGGGAGGATGACCTGGAGACCTACTCCCAGAAATATTACAGCCGATGGGGTCGTTCGGAGCCCTGCTTATGCATCGGGCTGTCATCTGCAAGGGGAGCAGTGGGAGATGCCGTGGCTCTGGGAGAGGGAGAGGGTGCTTCCTTCCACCTCCATTAGCAAGGGCAGTTCCACCCTGACCGACACAATTGCTATGAATCAACCTGGAGTTGCTGGCGGTGAGTTTGGCTTTTTTTATCTTTAAAAAGGGTAGTTGTACTGAGACACTATGAGTACCCGAGCATCTCACAGGTACCTACAAATAAGAAGCGTCTCAGAAGCCAGATGTAAGTGTTCAAGGGGTTGTGTTTGGCTTAGCAGAGGTTTCACCTCTGTTGGTGACCTTCCTGTTTCCCTTCCTGTTTCCCAGCGCTCCTGGCCTGGGACTTGGACTCCAGCAATATCTTGCTGGACTTGGTATCCACCTTTCTCTGTCCCTTCCATGTTGTCCCTTCCCTCCAGAACCACCTTTCTCCTGCTCCAGTTTCAGAGAGAAGTGTTCTTAAGGAGTCAACCTCTTTTCGATGCCTCTCCGACCCTATCCTGGGGTTTGACCTCCCAACCCACGAGTCTTTGGAGGGGCCCAGACAGCCTCCCTGCTCTTCCCCAAACCTGCATCAGAGGAGATGACGAATATTATCATTTCGTCAGGTCCACAGCCTGGCGCAATCTCACGTTTATTTGCCAGCATGTTATCTGTGATGCTAATTTGTGTCTCTCTTGCTTCGTGCTTTCCTTTCCTCGTGGAAGCAGGTGGTTGGCAGGTCCTTTGCAGTCTTTCCCTCTGGGAGCAAAACGTAAACTGCGGAATGTGAGGTCCTCCTGCCCTTTGCCAAGTGCTTGTATGAAGGGTCCCATCTCATTAGGTGAGGCATCCTGCAGAGGACAGAGAGCTGGGGCCCTGGGAAATACAGAAAGAGAGGAGAGAGACTTCAAAGGGAAGAAGAGGGTAAAGATTGTTAACATTAGAAACAGAACACCCTCAGAACTGGCCACGTGGTGGGCTGAAGGGAGCTGGACTCTTGGCACAGGGTCACCAGCCTTGCCCAGCAGAGGTAAGGACGTGTCGGAACTACTTTTCTGCAAGACTCCTGCAGGCTGAGATAGTAGACTGCTCAGTGGAAATGAGCACAGAGGTTCACCATAGATGAAGAAAGCGTTCTTGAGGTCCCGGGGCTGTGGAAGGTCTTACTCAGTTCCAGGTGGCAGGGAACCCCAATCCTGACTGTGATTATATTTCCAGGGGGCTCCAGTTGGATTTCTGGGTGACGCAAATGGTCAAAATGCCCAGCTGCTGAAAGTGGGAATGGTTAAGCCCACACAGAGGCACATCAAAACAAAGACATGCCAGCTTGCTTCTGAAAAACCAACCACTGTACAACTGTTCACTGTACACTGTACAAGCAGAGTACAACCATTGTAATCTGCTACAAACACTGGGTCATCGTGTCTTGGAAGGTACTCTATGGTAGCCTTTTCTGAATTAAATTCACGTTTATTTAAAGAAAATGGAAACATTGGTCCTTCTTACCCACCAGGATGTGTGGACTAAAATTCATTTTTGGTACATGCTCTTTTGTGGCTTTGGCTTTGTGTCGACCCCTCTCCACCGACAGCAAAATCTATAAATAGGTAGCAGTTATATTATTGAAATTTTTGTCTTATCACCAAGCTCTATTGTTTGTATAAATAATGTAAGAGTTTAATCTGTATAAGTCATTATTAATTCATGTAGTGTGTTTTGTAGCCAGCCTATACTATATTTCCCTCAACTATGTTTTAAATTTGACACCATTGGCTAAATTAATGACAGTATTAATAGAATTAGCTTATGCTCCAGGGAGAAGGGAGACAATGTTTCCTAACATAAAAAGACAATGGTGTCTGTAAGGTGATTTTATATATATATATGAATGGATTTGGGGCTTACATGGAATTCTAGGCTCAATTTAAGAATAATTAGTTCTTATAACATAACCCTACTTGATACTCGCTCACAGAAGAGATCTCTGAAGATATGGGTGCTATAGCAAAGTGTGGTGAAGAAAGACGATGATGCCCAGTTATCAGAAAGAATAGCATCTGGGGTCTTTAAGGCTTCTCTTCAAACTAGTAGCCAGCTAAGTGAGGCATCAGATAAATCTACATGGAAGAAGCACACCAGCCTGTGGGAGCCGAAGACTTAAATAATATAATCCAAAAGGAGGAAATGGTATCAGAACTTATATTGTGAACAATGGTTTGCAGAAGGCTACTGATGACAGTTACCATACAGAGAGCATTGTAGAGGCAATTACAAGAGATATAGTTAAGTTAAAGTGTAATATCTTGCCTGAGTGGTTTGTTCAAGTGCAATGTAGCCGAGAGGAATTACTGAAACCCGAATAAAGGCCGAACATGATAGTGGCCGGAGGAAAGTAAAAAGAAATAGAGGAAAGAAATAGGAGGCAAAAGACATTTATAGAGGCCCAAGTACAGGCATGAACATGAGTGAATATATTTATATATAATGATAGAGAAATAGATTTATGTTCATATATTTGTATGTTAAGTACCAAGGTAGCAGATGGATGTCGGACCTCTACTCAAGTATTCCCTCACCACAAGAACACTTTGTTCTAATAACCTGGCATTCTGTGATGCTCACCTTCTCAATGCGATGGCTGAAGACATAATGGGTGCAAATGCAAATGTGGTGAAGAAAGCTGATGGTGCCCGGCTATCGAAAGATATAGCATCTGGGGTCTTAAAGGCTTGAAGATAAACAAGGGGCCATTAAGCTGAGAAGCAACAAAGCCCACATGGAAAAAGCACACCAGCCTGTGCTATCATGAAGTTCAATGGGGTCAGTTATCAGGCATCAAAAACCCCAAACAAAAATCCATGCCATTGTGAATGAGGGGGAGCGTGGAGTGGAGACCCAAAGACCATCTGTAGACAATTGGAAACCCTCCTGACAGAGGGGTCACAAGGAAGAGATGAGCCAGTCAGGGTGCAGTATAGTACCTATGAAACATACAACTTTGTTTTGGTTCTTTAATGTTTCTACCCGTCTCCCCCTCCCCTCAAAACATGACCCCAATCCTAGCTTACAAATCTGGCTAGACCAGAGCACGTACACTGGTGCAGATAAGAGCTCACAATGCAGGGAGTCCAGGACAGTTAAACCCCTCAGGCCCAATAATGAGGGGGGAAGGAGGGGAAAGGGAAGGTGGGGGGAGGGAGGGGAGAAAGGGGGAACCTATCACAATGTTCTACCATCAGTGGTTCTCAACCTTCCTAATGCCATGCCCCTTTAATACAGTTCCTCATGTTGTGGTGACCCTCCCAACCATAAAATTGTCTTCGTTGCTACTTCATAACTAATTTTGCTACTGTTATGAATCGGGTGACCCTTGTGAAAGGATTGTTCAACCCCCAAAGAGGTCTCAACCCACAGGTTGAGAACCGCTGTTTTACATTAAAACCCCTCCCAGGGGGATGAACTACAGAAAAATGGGTCAAGGGAGACAACTGTTGGTGTCGGACATGAAAAAAAAATTATCAAGGTTTCATGGAGGAAAGTGGGTGGGTGGGGGGGAGGGGAATGAGCTGATACCAAGGGCTCTAGTAGAAAGAAAATGTTTTGAAAAGGATGATGACAACTTATGTACAAATGTGCTTGACACAATGGATGGATGTATGGGTTGTGATAAGAGCTGTATGAGCCCCCAATAAAATGATTTTTTAAAAAAGCTTCCCATCATCCCGTGCCCACTCTTCAGCCCTCTCTGCCACCTGCCCAGCCACAGCAGGCATGCCCGTACCACTCCGTGTTTGTGGTGTCAGACAGCTATCCAGTGGAGAGGTGAGAGCCATCTGTGCCCGAGGTTCCTCTTCTTTCCCTCCAACACCCACAGGATGACAGTCGGTCAGGAGTTTAGCCTGGGGATTAGGCTGGTTTAGTGTAGGCGATTTAGCCTGGGGGACAGGGAACCCTCAGATGACTAGCAATGGGGTTTTGAGTCTGGGTGGTGAAAGAGGGAATCCCCTAGAACACTTTTGCTTGTGATCTTTGTCGGAAGTCATCTGGAAGTCATCTGGAAGTCTCTTCCAAGCTAGTGATAAGTCCCCACCCGCACCCCCACCCCCGCTCGTCAGCCAATGGTCAGGCTCACAAGCTTATTTCCCAAGAAAGAGTCGCTTTCAACTTGTGTGACTTGGTTGGAAGCTATTGACATGCGCTGCGGACAGAAGCACTCTGTGCTGGGCTGCGCTCTCCACAAGGGCGACAGTGTGCGCCGGGCAGGACAGAGGGGCGATTCACGGGGGCTGTGGAAGCCCGTGACCGTGACCGGGGGCTTTGTCGCCAGAGGCAGGAGGTGAAACAGGAGCCATTGCTGTTTGCCCGCCTTGTTCTTCTCTAAGCCCAGGAAGTGGGAGAGGCCTGCACTGGGGACAGACAGGAGGGTGCGCTTTCCCCAGGCGCCGCAGGGGCTCTTTGGGGGGATCCGCTCACGTGCGGAGCGACTCGTCCAACGTGCATCCGCGCGGGCTGCGCCGGCCTCTCCCGGAGGATCCCCCGCGGTGGGGGTGGGGGTGGAGGGGTGGAAGCATGGATTTGGGGGCTTTCCTAAAAGCGCACGTGCACTTTCGGTGATGCCGCTGGGATCCCTGCTCAGGGCGGAACAATGCAGCCCCAGCCTGCTTCCGGCGAACCAAACAACGGAGTAGAAGCATTATTCATAATAAGTGCGTCTCTCTCCCGAGGCCTGCTGAGAAGAGCTGGCCAGCGGGCGCTCTGCTAGTCCTTTGGGCTTCGCTCTAACCAGTGTACACGCCGATCCCTTCCTCAGATACGACTGGAGGACCAAAGAAGGACCCTCACGTCTTCAGGGGAAGGCCACGTTTTCACACGTGACAATGGAGCTGCAGGACCCTCCACTGCGCCCGCCCCTCTCAGCGTCTGGGGCCAGTCTGGGCCGGGGCACAGGGCCCCGGGCAGGGGCTGGTTGATGCCGATCCACTGGCCAGCCCACTTCCTCTCACCAGGATGCTCACCGGTTGAGAGGCTCCTCGTTGGCTTTAGAGGAGACCTCGGAGACCTGGGGGTGGAGTGATGACTGAGGGGGGCGGTGGGGGGGGGGAGGACGACTCATACGTGTCGTCGGCAGTATCACCTCAAAGAGATGGTAACAGGGGAGCTGGGTGGTGTGGGTATGCCTGCAGATGTGGCTTTGGCTCTGAGCTCCAGTGGGTTGGCTGTTCTAGCACCAGGGATGTCCAAGGGGCGTGTTGTGAGCATTCTGGGCTTTAATGCTTCCAGCTGGATCTTGGCTGCCTGTGGCAATAAAAGCTGCTCTTCCGTGAACGTTTAGCTTTCTTCATCTGTCTCAGTTGTAAAGAGGCTGAATAAGGAAGAAGAGCAAGCGCTGCTCCCTCCAACCCAGCCCCTCTCGGCCTCTGTTGTTCCTGGCAGGACCCAGCTTTACTCAGGGACAGTCACATCTTGTGACGGACGGAACACAGCCAGAATCTGTTCCAGAGCACAGCTCTGGGTCCTTTGGGAAGAGCATCATCACCCAGGGGAGCCGTGGCTGCTTTGCACTCCGTGGCAGGGTGAGGGGTGGCCTCTCTCAAGGACCAAAGATAAGCTCTGCTAGAAGGGTCTGAGGGTGGCACCCCGCGCTGGAACCAGGAAGGATGCCAAAAGAACGACATTGAGGAAAAGGAGATGATAAGGGCTTGACCCATCTGCTTCCCGTTTCCTCCCCACAGATGATCCGAGGTGGGCCAGACGCCAGGCCCATCTATAGTTGGTATCCTTAACCTGAGATTCATAAATTCTAATCACAGATTGATGCCCTGCTTCTCACAGTCTGGCTACTCAGCCTCTTTCATGGATGGCTCTCTTTCCTGAACGGAAATCATCTCCTCTGTGAGTGGTGCCCTCATGGGTACTTGATTCTCATTCAGATCGACCTGCAGGACACAGTCGCTGGAAATGCCTCAGAGGACTTCCTGTGCTGTGATCTTTATGGGAGCGGATTGCTAAGTCTTGTCTCTTCTGGAGCCTCCAGTCGGTTGGTTCCAACTACAGACCCTTTGGTTAGCAACTGAGTGCTTAAGCATGTTCCACCCGGCCTCCTTCTCTAATGCAGTAAAGCCTACTGAATGATTTTCCACTAACCTGTCGATGAAATGAGACCCAGAGATAAAAGCTTTTGTCTGATATTTTTCCCTTGGGGCCTGAATTGAACCATGGATCCTTCCTTCTCTGGGAGGAGGAAGACTGGTTTGCGGCTTCCAGGCGCTCTGGAACTTACCGGGAGGAAAAGGAGGAACAAAGGACCTGAGCACAGAAGCTCTGAATCAAACGAAATGCCCAAACCTGGAAATGATTTTGCTCGTCTAGTTCCAGGACAATTAGACCAATTTACCCCAAACCATTTGCCAGTGGTTCAGTAACCAATTAGCTAAATTTCCACATTTACTAAACTATTCATTTATTTAGCTGTTTACAAAGATCTGCGCTATTGGAGGGCGTGGGTTGGCAGGATCTGAGAGAGGCTAGGGGGAGTCAGAGACCATGGCCTGTGCACATGGCCCTGCGAGCTGCGCAGCAGGAAACCCCAGGAGGCCAACTGACTCATTTGGCTGGTTGGTCCTTAAGACCCAGATACCTTCACAGTCTCACCTTCTACAGCAGCTGACAAGAAAGGGGATTTTGGGTACCAGCTCTGACTCCTAGAGACCCTGTGAACAGAGTAG
The DNA here is from genome assembly GCF_000313985.2 of Echinops telfairi. Classification (NCBI taxonomy): domain Eukaryota; kingdom Metazoa; phylum Chordata; class Mammalia; order Afrosoricida; family Tenrecidae; genus Echinops; species Echinops telfairi. The sequence continues at coordinate 68,178,756 of NW_022111373.1, read as the reverse complement.
AACCCCTCTGGAACTTTCCAAGGCTGAATAGATAGCTGCATCTTTCTAGCACAAGCACCTGGGGGTTTTGAATTGCTGAGACCCTGTGGCTACCAGCCGAACACATAAGCCACTATGCCACCAGGGTTTCTCACGAGCTCTTAAGGCAGTACCAAAAAAAAAATTTTTTTTCTCAATACATATGCACACTTGTTAAGATGTAAGAAAATAGAAGCTAAATTAAATAAAAATGTGTGCAAACCCAGTGTGCTAAGCTTTGTGTAGTTGAAAGGCGCACAGCAAATGGAGGATGAGAGCAGACTGCTTCATCTGGAGTTGCCATCTAAAGGAAAACTGAACTCAATGGGATGGGAGATACGACAGTGGTTGCCCAAGATAAGCCAAGCTCTTGCTGGGAAAGAAGCAAACGTGCCTGGAGGAGTCTTTGTCTTCTCCTCATCCCCCAGTGCGCAGCTTGGCCTTTGGTCATAGGCTCTTTAATCAAGAGGTGAGAATACCTGATGGGAGGCACCTGTCTCCATCTGTCTCCATGCAGGTACCTTCACCTCAAGGGGCACTTTTGCATCCATTCTTACAGCTTAAACTATCAGTCAGATTCCCTTCATATGCATGCTCTTTAATTTCGCCAGATAGAACTCGATGGCTGATACCAAGCTTCAAGTAGAAAGAAATGTTTTAAAAAGGATAATGGCAACATATGTACAAATGTGCCTGACATAATGGATGTGTGGATTGTGATAAGAGCTCTAAGAACCCCCACTGAAATGATTTTTAAAAAAGAATGAAAGTAAAAGAAAAGCTAACTCGAATGAAGCATCCTTGTAGCACACATCGGTGGGTATATATCGTAACATCATCTATGTTATTTTCAGGTGCTCTTGAGTCCGTTCTAATTCATCGTGGCCCCAGGCACCACAGAATGAAACCCTGCACCATCCTCACAGTGATTGCTTTGTGGGAGCCCAGGGCTGCACCTGCTGTGTCTGTAGTCCCTCTCTTTAAGGTCTTCCACTTTATGACTGACTCTAGTTTCCCAAGTGTGGTTTCCTCCCCTTTGAACTGATTCCTTCTGACGACATGTCAAGGGTGGGTGAGACAATCTTACTACCCTTACTTCTAAGGAGATTTTGGCTGTACTCCAAGAAAGATTTGTTTATTCTTTAAAAAAATCATTTTATTGGGGGATCTTACAGCTTTTATATCAATCCATATGTTCATGGTGTGAAGCACATTTGTACATGTGCTGCCATCATCATTTTCAAAACATTTTCTTTCTACTTGAGTTCTTGATATCAGCTCCTCATTATTTCCCTCCCCACTCTACCCTCCCACCCTCACGAACCCTTGATAAATTGTAAATTATTATTATTTTCATATCTTACATTGTCCATTGTGTCCCGTCTATCATTGCCATCAATTTCCCAGATTTGTTTATTCTTCGCCATGGTTTATAGCTAATATTCTTCACCAACACCATAATTCAAATGCACGGGTCATCCTTACATCTTCCTTTTTCATGGTCTAACTGTCACATATCTATTAGGCAATTGAAAATACTCTTACTTGTGTCAGGAGCATCTTGGTCCTCAGGTATTTGAGTATTTTATTATAATATTTTGGCTTCTCAATCTGCTCTTTAAAATCTTCTATTAATCTCTTTGATGTAATTTCTTTCTTTTAGACTTCTTTCTTTTACACACACACACATACGTATATCAGAGAAGGCATAAAATTCATAGAAAAATTCTATTGTAATTTAATTCCATTTAAACAAACTCTTTGAAGTTCCTTGCATATCTGCATACTCTTGCTAATCAGTTAAGAAAGCCTGAGAGAGGAAAACAGAATTGCCAAGTCAAAAAAAGAGTAAGTTTCAGGTTCTAATGGTCTCATATTGCTTCTACCACAAACCTACCGGGGTGCTTTTTATCTCTTGGGATTCTTGACTCTGAATCCCCTATCAATCTGGGCAATCTTTAGTTTATCCTTGTTGATTCTTCCCCTAAATATGTATATGTAAAAACTACAGTCTCTGTTTCTTGAGAATCATAATAACCAACATTAACTAGATCCAGCTATCAACATTTAACCTGCTGGGATAGTTCATCTATATACCCTTGGAAAACAAACAAACTAACAAAATCTCCTGACAGAATAAGGGTGAACATTGGTTACCTCGTTCTAGTTGCTCTGAAAACGAGTTTCTATTATGACCACTAGGTGTTGCTAGAGAATCATTAATCCATGTCTGAAATCTAGTCTCTTGGTATCAACCGCTTTCTGAGGTGGAAATACTTTTCATATATTAATCGTCCTAAGCTATCTAGGACCTGAATATTACATTTCCATAGATTTTTTGAAAATATTTATGGCTATGTGATGGGTAACTGACTCTTCAGCCCCAAGTTGCCGCCAGTTGGACTGACAAGCCTTAATTCCACAAGTATATCTTGGAGTAACAGCACTGCTTCTTGTGTAAAAGGCATGTTCCCATGGGGTCTAATTTTTATAGTCAATATAAGTTCTTATGCCTAAGACTAAGTTACTGATGGGGACCTCTCTGTGTGGCTCCTGCAGGAAGATCAAGGCAGGTAGGGAGACAAAGGGGAGGTCTTTGAAAGAGGAGGCGAAGACAGATTCCATCTGCTTCACACCGTGGCAGAGCTCTGACCTGGGGCCCTCTTCCAACATCCGCTCCTTAGTACATGCTGGGGGTGCTGTGACCCAGGTTCAGGGGTCAAGAGAACAAACTGCCCTGGGCTTCTTTAAGCCCTGCTGGCTCAAGACGATGACTTCCAGACTTTCCTGGGACACAAACATTGTCACCTCCAGAGTCCTTAGTGGGACTCTGCTCCTGGTGGTGTGAACTCTAGCTCTTTTGGACGCGACCAACTTCTTTGGAGAGTGGTGGTGTTGACAAGTGTAAGTTTCAGCACCTGATGATTTAGAAGGATCATGTAATTATTGCTAATGAGTCACCAATGACATCTGGGCAATAATGATTTTTCTCTTCATGTTGGGACAGTTAGCTGGGGGAAAGTTTTGTTTTGATGATGTCTCTAATTTTCATCTTAAGGGAGTTGGATACTGCATTCAGAGGCAAGCTGGCGGACATGAGTGCACATTCCTTTTTCAACCACCTGTTGAAGATGAAAGAACCTATCACTTGGAGACGCCCAGAAGCTCCCTGAATATAAAGAGGCTTAAGAAGGGGGCAGGTCACTTAGGGGAACCATGGGAGAGACAGCAGGGGGAAGGCAAATACAAAATGCTTGCTGGAGAGGGACGTATCAATCAACCAATTGAACCAATCAACCAACCAACGGAAAACAACAACAACAACAACAAAAAAACCTTTTAGAAAATCTTTTTCCTCATCTTGTAGGAAAGCAACCAGCCACCATTGTTGCTATTATTATTTTTTATCAGGAAAATAAGTCTTCCTGAAAATTTACCTAGATGGCAATACTTACCTGGCAGGGGAGATACCATGATCACGAAGGTGGTTTTCCCAGGGCGAAGCTCACCCATTGCACTCCGGGTGTGCTGACCCCTGCGATTTCCCCAAATGTGGGTAACTCGACTGTATAATTTGTGGTAGTGAGGGACTGTGTTCGCACTATCCCCTAAAAGAATAAAGAAAAAAAAATTACCTAGATGAATTACAGACATTTATTAATTGCTCCTGACTTTTTCAAAAGGCAAACGACCAGAGGGCTCTAAGTTACAGTTCATGAGAAGCAATCTGACTGAGGGGTAACCCATTCTGCCGCTCCCATCCTGTCAGAGGGAGGTCAGAAGTCCTCGGGTTCCCTGGGTTTCCATAGTGAATCGTACGGAACTTCTGGGGCCAGCTTCTTATTTTTGGTCTTCTTAAATAAGAACAGAAAATTACTGATCTCACAGTCTCAGAGGATACTGAGTCTCATTCAATCCAGAGCCACTGTTTCTGGTCAATTCCAACCACAGCGACCCTGTAGGACAGAAGAAGACTGCCCCTGAGAGTGGCCACAGTTGTCACCTCTTAGAGAAGCAGCTTGTCCATTTCTCTCCCAGGGAGCAACTGGCAGCGCTGCCTTTTCCCGTAGCAGCCCAGCGCTTATTCATGGCACCACCAGGGCTGCTTCTTCAGGAGGGGAGTAGTCTAAACTAAAGACCAGAGCCAGTCCTGTGTTACCTCTGAAGGCTCTAGAGAAGAGGACTTCCTGTCTCCCCTAACTTCTGGTAATCACAGGCATCTCTTGGTTTTTGTCTCTGGGTCTCTTGTCTGTGATAACATCACGATTCCTCATGCTAACAAGGCTGGTAACAACTTCCAAGACTGGATTTCAAATTAGGTTAAAGATACCAGGGGTTAGGGCTTCAGCACATCCTCTCTGGGCACACAATTCAATCTCTCACAGTGACACAGATGCCATTTTATCTCTGTGTGCTTTTCCTCCTGGCGTCAGTCTTGCTGGAGCATAGCCACTTGCCTACTGACAAGAATGGTCGCACATCCTCTATTTCGTCAACGTTTAAAGGGATGGAGATATCTTTCCACTGCCTATCTTGCTTTTAAAGAGGTGTTTCCACAACACCCAGTTTGATGAGTGTCTGAGCTTTGGAGGGGTATCTTGAAAAGTGAGTGAGACAGTGTTCTATTGTGATCTGTGAGATTAATTTTCGGAAGACGATCATTTCAGAAAGGTGATGCCTTTCTTCCATGTCTTCAAGGCAGACTCCATTATGCCAGCAATCAGCAGGATGACCCAGGGCCAGGCAAGATTTCACCAACATTTCATTCTGCTTTATATAAGGTCACTATGAGTTAGAGGTACAGTATCTATCTATCTATCTATCATCTATCTATTTATCTATCTCCAGAGCACTTCATTATGTTCATGAGGAACTTGTACATGGGCACTTGTACAAGTAGAACAAGGGAATACTGTATCCCTTAAATCAGGAAAACTATTGTATCCTCTCACCATACCTCTTTATTCTGGATGCCAAGAAAATCATCACAGAAGCTGGCTTCTATGAAGGAGAATGAGGCATAAGGATTAGAAGAGGCTTATTAATTGCCTGCGATACGCAGATGAGACAACCTTGCTTGCTGAAATTGAGGAGAACTTGAGGCACTTGCTGATGAAGATCAAGGATTTCAGCCTTCAGTGTAATGGATTATGACTCAATGTAAATAAGACAAAAATCCTCACAACTGAACCAACAGGTAAATAACCTCATGATAAACGGAGACAAGGTTGACATTGTCAAGGATTTCATCTTGCATGGGGCCATAATCACTGCTCTGGAAGCTGCAGTCTTTCAGATAAATGACTGAGCATATGCATAGAACTATCTAAGCTTAAATCTTCCCAATCACAATGGCTGAGATGAGCTGCGTTAGGTAAATCTGCTGCACGCGACCTTTTCAGAGTATTGAAAAGCAAGGATGTTACTTTGAAGACTAAGGTGTGCCTGACCTATGCCATGATATTTTCCATTGGTTCATGTATGCTTGTGAAAGTTGGTCATTGAGTAAGGAAAACCAAAGAATCCGTGCATTTGAATTGTGGTGTTGGAGAAGGTTGAAAATACCATGGACCGCTAAATGGACAAACCCATCTGTAGCGGAACAAGTATGGCCAGAGTGCTCCTTAGAAGCTCCTTACATATTATGTCGGACATGTTGTCAGGAGACACAATCCCTGGCTTGGTCAAGTGGAGGGACAGTGATAAAGAGGAAGATTCTCAACGAGACGGCTTGACAGCAGGTCTGCAACAATGGACTAGGGTGTGGGAACAATCGTAAGGGTGCAATGTGCAATGTTTTGTTCGGTTGTGCACAGGGCTGCTATGGGTCAGAATGGACTTGATGGCACTACCAACATCTATCTATCGATTGATCTGTCTGTCTGTCTGTCCATCCATCCATTTCCTACCTCCCTACCTGCCTACCTACCTATCATCTATCCATCAAAGGGAGAGAGAATACATTCTGTCTTCCGAGCAGAAAGGTGGGGAGAAGTTCATCATCTTCCTAGGCCTGAGTCTGCAGGAGGTATCTCTTCAGCCAAGGCCAGTGCCCTTCCTCCAGGGATTGAAAACTTGCTTTATTTCTGACTTAAAGGGTATTGGGGTTCAGTTCTTTTGGTGTGATGATGGAGAGAATGAAGTTCATCTCTTCTTTGTGTCTGGTGTAAAAAACACAGAGATAGTTATAATAAGCGAATCTATTTGGCCTTTAATTTTAGGTGAGTGTGTACTTCTACTGGTGTCAGATTATTCCTCCCCCCTCCCCCTGGAGAATCACTCTTGTACTTTGTTAAATTAAACAGATCCACCATTATTCTGTATTTTTCTGTTCAGAAATTCTCCTCAGAAAAATGCTTATTGCTATTTTCAACCCCTAAACCCAAAGCAGAGTGGAACGTTAGGAAAGCAGTGTTCTTACCCCAGGAAAGTGTGTGTGTGTATGGTGAGGGGAGAGGTGGAATTGAGTAAGTAGTGTATTTAGGTCATGTAGACCAAACGTCTGTTAAATAACTGTGCGCATATGCCAAGCAGTATCTAAGCTTAAATGTCACCAACCCATAATTAAAAATTACTTCTGAATCTAAGCTGTGTGGTGTACTCAACTCTATGGGGAAGAGATACTCTCTCCAGAGGTGCTGAGATATCAAAAAACTGACCTGGAACCAATTTGAGAGACGTTCTTTTATTATCTCCAGGGCCTTCCGGATGGACAGCATTGTTTCTCCCAGTTGGTGGCAAGCCTGGACAGGAAAGTTTTCACTGACAGGTGGTTCTGGGGCTCCCTTTTATCTTATTATTATTATTTATTTTAATAAATGATTTTATTGGGGGCTCTTACAACTCTTATAACAATCCATACATCAATTGTATCAAAGCACATTTGTACATATGTTCCATCATCATTTCCAAAACATTTTCTTTCTACTCGAGCCATTGGTATCAGCTCCTCTTTTTCCTCCTCCTTCCCCACACCCTCCCACCCTTATGAGCCCTTGATAATTTATAAATTTCACCCCTATTTCTGTTGTTCATCCCCTGGGGATGAACATTGTGATCAGTTCCCCTTTTTCCTCTTCTCCCCTCACTTTCTCCCTACCGTCATGGTATCACTACTCCCATTATTGTTCCTGAGGGGTTTATCTGTCCTGGATTCTGTATGTTGAGAGCTCTTATCTGGACCAGGGTACATCCTGTGGTCTAGCTGGATTTGTAAGATGGAATTGGGGTCAGAATAGTTGGGGGAAGGAAGCATTAAAGAACTAGAGGAATGTGTGTTTCCTCCGTGCTCTACTGCACCCTGGCTGGCTCGTCCCTTCTTGTGACCCTTCTGTGAGGGAATGTCTAATTGTTTACAGATGGGCTTTGGGTCTTCATTCAGACCCCCCTTGTTTGTTTTGATATGATTGTTTTGGGTCTTCTGATGCCTGATACCTGATCATGTCGACCCTCGTGATCACACAGGTTGGTGTGCTTCTTCCATGTGGACTTTGTTGCTTCCCTGCTAGATGGCCATTTGTTTAACTTCAAGCCTTTAAGATCCCAGATGCTATATCTTGTAATAGCTAGGCACCATCAGCTTTCTTCACCACATGAGTTTATGCACCCATTTTTCTCTTCAGCAATCCTGTCTGGAAGGTGAACATCACAGAATGCCAGGTTATTAGAACAAGGTGTTTTTGCATTGAGGGAGGACTTAAGTAGAGGCCCAGTGTCTGTCTGCTACCTTAATACTTCACCTATAAATATATGTACATAGACCTATATCCCTATCACTATATATTAATATATTTACATATGTACATGCCTATGTTATATCTCTATAAATGTATTTTGTCTCCTGGTTCTTTCCTCTACTTCCTTTTACTTTCCTCCTGTCCCACTATCATGTTCAACTTTCATTCAGCTCTCTGTACTTCCTCTCGGCTACATTGCATTTGATCGAACCCGATTGGGCATTCTGTGCCCTCCTAGCCATCAATTTTAGATCTCTTGTTGTTCCCTTGTTCCTGGATTTGTTGGCTCCCCTCTCCCTTTCCCCCACTACCTCCTCTCCCCTGTCTCCCCATAACTGTCAGTCCTGTTGTTTTCTCTGGGATTGTTTATCCTACTTAACTTATATAGATAGACATGAAACAAAAAGCAAAAGCAAAAAAAAAAAAAAAAAGCCTATGAGTAGTTCCAGGTCTGTCTGCTGACCCTTATGAATGTTTTCCAATCAGATCTGATGCAGTGCCAAACCCTGCCCCGCAGAGTCCAAAGTGTATTTTCAGAATTCCTTGGGGACTTTGTTGCCTTGGTTCCTTTGCTGCTCTGTTGCGCTCCCTTCATGTTACACCTTGGTGTGTGTATGGGGTGGTGGTGGGGTCAGACACAATTCCCACACTGTGTCTCTGGTGCTGCTGGGCTCTCTTTTATACTGACCTTGACATGGGCTGCCTATGCTAACATCTGGTAAGTTGGATGTATTAGGCTGGGCTCTATCGAGAAGCAGACTATGTGTTGCATATAAAATGGGATTTATGTCAAAAATGACTTACACAGTTGGAGAAGTTGGGAAGTCCAGTCTGGTTCAAGTCGGATTTCTCCTGACTCATGGAAGCTGGTGAACAGGAAGCAGGATGAAGAAGCAGAGGCAGCAGGGGTGAGCTGGGGTGCGGGCTCTGGCTGTTGGGTGCAGAGGTCATGTGAATCTGAAGTTGGCTGAATGGACCACCACTGGGAGGCCACTGATGGCTCCTGGGATGGGTAGGTGACTCAACAGGGGATGAAGGAACCAGAGGGGAGAATCAGCTCCAGTTGAAGGTGAAGGGCCAAAAAGAATTTGACTCTGCTAGCTCTCGCTCTCTTATACGAAAGGCCCTACCCAAGGTGGTGCCATCAGGCTGTGACCCCTTTGTTAGGTTGGGCTCTACCCCTACCCCTTACCCAGGAGTGTCCAGTTGCCATGATCCCTAACCTTCACATCCGATAAAAGGTGGGGACCAGGAACCATTCACACTACCTCTTGCTCTGCTGTGGTTCCCTAACTGTGAGGGAAGGATATCACACAGGTGAGTCCAAAGACTTGCAGGGAGTGCCTGCTTAGTGCAGGGGTCATTTTTGGAGTTTTAACTCAGGTCCCTACCCCAGCTGTAGAGAAGTAGAAAGCCTCATCTTTCTCCCGTGGAGCTGCTGGGGGTTTCGAACAGCTGCCCTTGTGGTTAGCTGCCATGTAACACCTTTGCCAGCAGGGCCCCTCCCATGCTCCTCATTCACTGCCATGCAGTCAATGGTGACTCATAGCAACCACTGTGGCTTTGCCAGACTGTAACTGTTTACACAGGTCAGAAGCTCAGTCTTTCTCTTGAGGAGCTGCTGGTGGCTTTGAACTGCTGACCATGTGGATTGTAGCCCAGTGTATAAGCTCTACACCACCAGGGCTCCTTAGTGCTTTAAAAATAAGTCAGAGCTTGTGTAGGGGCATGCGAAAGACATGGCTTTCTACTCCTGTCAAGAGTTACAGTCTTGGAAACCCACAGAGGCAATTCTACTTTGTCCTATAGAGTTACTACAAGCTGAAAGTGACTCAATGGCAGTGAGTTTGGAGTTTGGAAGGAGTCATGGTGGCAACTTGGGGTAAGCATTGGACTGCTAATGGCCAGGTCTGTGGTTCATGACCAATAGCCACTCCACAGAAGACAAACGAAGCTAGTGATAGAGCAGCTCCACTCTGTCTTACAGGATCCCCATGAGTTGGAATTGGCTCCAGGTCACATGACAAGCATGCAGGTCTGCTGACAGCTCCCAGTCATCCCATATGCCATATCGCGTGCATCAGAAGCACAGACACGGAGAATATGGAAACTGAGATTCCTGGTTGTAAGGCGCCCTCTTTGTGTTCTCTGAGTAGAGGAGTGGGGTGAGGTTGTCAGAGGTCACGCATGGAAGACCCACATCTTTCTCCAGGGTGACCTTTCGTTATTCGTTGTTATTGCCATTGGCAGCTATCAAGTTGGCCTGACTCATGGCGGCCCCATGGTTTTTGGGAAAAAATGCTGCTTGATCTTGCACCTTCTCTGGGATCAGGTCAGATCCTTGTGATCCACAGAATTTTCTTTGTGCAGTCTTTACAAGGCTGTCCAATAAAGTTCAGACATATAATGATGCTACGTCCTGTGGACATACGTTTACCTAGGTTTCTGTCATAATCTTAATTATTTCCATGTTAAAGAGTTTTGAAAATGCAGGCAGTAAGATCTCTCATCTTTAAGAGAACCGTTGTCACCTTTGATACCTTGGTTGTGGGGCTCTTGTGTGAGGAAATGACAAACCTTGGGAGGTACTGGGGGTGTTTCCTGCTGAGAACAGAATTAACCACAAGCAGCTTAATAGCACAAGAGCACAAAAAGCTATTTCATAATGTGTTTTCTTACTTGGAACGCTGCGTTCCAGAAAAAGTGAGTCAAGGGCTGCAGGATGCTTGGGAAACCTTGATTTTGAGGCCTTTCCTCCTGCCTTCAGCCTCCCACACCTCAGAAGGAGCCAATACGCCCCCCCCCTCCCTAGGAGCGTTCAGATCAGCGTTAGAAAGGGCATTGTCCTCACCCTGCCTCTGTCAACCTTCCCTGGACTGTAACGGAGGTGGTTCTTGGGTGAGATGCTGGGCTGCTCACTTCAGGATGTTCCAACACACCAGCTGCTCCTGTTGGGGAAACGGGGGCTGTCTGCTCCTTGGACCCCCCCCATAGAGGGTCAGTGTGAGTCAGCATGAGTCAAGATGGGCTTGTCTTGTTTGTGTATCACAAAGGATATTGGTCTTGGTAAAGGGCCTTAACATTTCACTTCTCAGACCATCTCCCAAAGAAGGTATGCATCTGGCTATAAGACTTGTTATTTGTCACTGTCAACACAGGAAGAGTACTATACGTTTTTGAAATATTATCTGGGTGTTTACTCATTAAAAAAAAAAAAAGGAGAGAGTAATAGAAGAATCCACTGCTCGTCGATCCGAAGGGCAGGTGAGACTGACCCAGCTCCTGACGCCTCCTCTATGTGGGTTCTTACACAGCAGGCATTTATTTATCTTTGCTCGGCATGCTTACAAGACACTAGCGTTTGGAGGCTTATGAAAATGACTATTTCACCTGTTGAAAACGTACCTTGTTTTGTTAATGTGGAAATAGAACAAAAAGAGACTGCAATTCCTACAAGGAAAAGGGGGAGTAAAATCCAGTGATTGTCCACGGGCTTCTGGCACATAAAAACTGTTCCACAAAGATTCCAGTTGCTGGGTTTTTGGAAGTAGGTTGCCAACTTTCACATGCACACAAGGCAGTTGAAAATACCATGGCTTGGCTCAGGCTCACCTTTGTCCTCAAAGTAACATCCTTGCTTTTCAATACTCTAAAAAGTTCTTGTGCAGCAGATTTACCTAATGCAACTCATCTTTTGATTTTTTGACTGCTGCTTCTATGAGCATTGATTGTGGATCCAAACAAGACAAAATCCTTTACAACCTCAATCTTTTCTTCATTTACCTTCATATTACCTCTTGGTTCAGTTGTGAGGAGTTTGGTCTTCTTGACATTGAGTCATAATCCATACTGCAGTCTTTGACCTTCATCAGCAAGTGTCTGAAGTTCTCTTTAATGGTCAGCAAGCAAGCTTGTGTCAAATGTATGTCACGGGCTAGTAATAAGACTTCTTTAGATCATGATGCCACATTCTTCTTCATAGAAGTCAGCGTCTCTGATGATGTGCTCAGCATACAGATTGAATAAGTGAGATGATACAACCTTGTGCACACCTTTCCTGATTTTAAACCATGCAGTATTCTCTTGTTCTGTTTACACAACTGCCTCTTGATCCATGTATATGTACTACATGAGCACGGTGAAGTGTTCTGGGATTTGCATTCTTTTCCAGGTTATTCATAATTTTTTATGATCCACATTGTCAAATGCCTTAAAGTAGTCCATAAAACACAACTAAACATCTTTCTGGTATTCTCTGCTTTGAGCCAAGATCCTCTGACATGGACAATGATATCGCATGTTCCCTTTCCTCTTCTGAGACCATTCTGAGCCTCTGGTAGCTCCCTGTCAATGGAATGCTGCAACCGGTCAGCAAACGACATGCTGCATTGGGTAAACCTGCTGCACAAGACCTCTTGAGAGTATTGAAAAGCAGGGAGGCTATTTTGAGGTTTAAGGTGTGCCTGACCTAAGGCCTAGTATTCTCAATTGACTCATACACATGTGACAATTTGGCACTGAATGAAGGTATTGGGGGAGAATATTGAATCTACCACTGACTGTCAGAAAAACAAACACACCAGCCTTGGAAGAAGTACGACCAGAATGCTCCTAAGAGGCAAGGATGGTTAAACTTTGTCTCATGTACTTTGGCCGTGTTATCAGGAGAGACTGTTCCCTGGAGAAGGACACCATGCTTGGTAGAGAGGCAGCGAAAGCGAGGACGGCCCTCACTGAGATGGATTAGTACAGGGGCTGCAGCCATGGGTTCAAGCAGAGGCACAAGTGCAGCGGTGATGTAGGAGCAGGGAGTGTTTCCTTCTGCGGTGACTCTGGGTTGGACACACTCAACGGCATCTAACCACAACCACAGTTGCTCTGCTGGACAGTGATGAAGCTTTCTGCTCCTGTGCAGATTATCTTGCAGGCTCAGGAGCTCTTTATAGGGTCCCGATGAGGTGGAATCTAAGAAATGGCCGGAGTTAGTTTGTTGCTGCTTTTAGTTTGAGAGAGGAATTGATTCAAAAGCTGTGAGTCTGGCTCTAATGTAAGACAAGGCTGGGAGCCTTTTCAATGCTTCAGAAGCAGCAGGTGCAGGGAGTGAAAGTGATGATGATGAAGAGCTTGTTTTGAGGAGGGCTTGGTTCAAGGAGCGCCTCAAGTTCCCCAGCTGCTCCCCAGGAGAAAGATGATGTTGTTTACCCCTGCAGAGATGGAAAGCCTTGAGAACCCTACAGCGAGGTCATTATGTGTTGGAATAAGCTTGATGTCTGTGGGTTTAAGAGTAGGTGCAAAGGAACCTTGATGGTGCAGTGGTTAAAGTACTCTAGTGCTAACTAGGAGGCTGGTGGTTCAAATCCACCCACGACTCCATGGGATAAAGATTTGGGGGAGAAAGATATGGCACCCTGCTGCTGTAAGAATTGATAGTGTTGGAAAACCTTGGATGTTCGATTCTGCCCTCACAGGGTCACTATGAGTCAGAATCCAGTGAGGGCAAGAGGCCTGGTTTGGTTAGGGGTGGTTCAATAAGTTCAAAGGCAGGGCAAGTTTGCATAACATGAAAGAGCAGCTAGGGGTTGTCTGTAAATCAGATGCTCCTAATGGATACTTCCGGACTGCCTGCAGTTTCTTAAAGAGAGAGGACAGGGCCATGGCAGGCGGGAAATATTTCTGCACATGAAAGGCCAGCAACATCTCATCCTCTTGCTTTGATTTCAGAAGAAAAGCATTCCCAGTATCTAGTGGGGATGTGCCACGTGGGGCCCTGCCGCAGTGACAGGCTGCAGTGGCGTGTGTGTGGCAGGCAGGCCTGTGAGCTCTGAAGGCTGCAGGCTCTCCTCTCCGTCCTGCGCAGTGCGGATTGGGATCAGGGGAGAAGAGGCAAGCCCCCTTTCTTTGGTTTAGAAGATTATAGATCCGCCACGTCCAAAGCTGTTTGCAATTTTATATTCCTGCCTCGCTGCCAAGGTACTTGTCTTATCTTTGGTCAATTGTCTGTGGCTGCTCTGACTAGGTGGAGCAGTTTCCGTCAGCCTTTGGCAGGAAGTGGCACGGGCTTGAAGTGGTGCTAGTGGGACTGAGGTCCAGGTGACGTGTGGCTTAGAGAATGGGACTAGCAGGAAGAGAGGAGACGTGATGTTGAGAGGAGGGTCAGAAGGACAGGCAGGATGAGGGAAGCCCAGGGCAGCAGAGAAGACAGGAAAAGCCTTTTCCTGGTCTGGCTTGACCTGGGAGGCCATTCACTCCAAGCAAAAAGAACTCAGAATGCGGGTTCTTTCTCTCTTCATCTCTTTAACAGCTTTCACTGAGATATGACGAAACTTCCATACAATTCACCCATTTAACGCGTGTCATTCATTGTATTCAAGGATAACCACAGAGCTGTTTAACCGTTGCTGTGGTTTGCTGTCACCAAGTTGGTCCTTGAATCACAGAACTGCTGTCTGATCCTGGTTTGATCGGAATACAGTGATATGATCCATAAAGTTTTAATTTGCTGACCTTTTGGAAATAGTTTGCCAGAACTTTCTTCCTAGTTTAGTCTAGAGGCTCCACTGAAACCTGTTCAGCATCATGTTGTTGTTGTTGTTGTTGTTGTTGGGGGCCATTGAGTCAATTCTGACCCATAACCACCTTATGGAACGAAACACTGCCCCGTCCTGCACCATCCTCACAGTGGTCCCCATGCCGGAGCCCAAGGCTGCAGCCGCCACGTCACTCCATCTGCTTGAGGGCCCTCTTCTTTTCCACTGACTCTCCACTTAGCAAGTATGATGTCCTTCACTGGGGGAACTGGCCTCTCCTGGCAAGATGTCCAAAGTTTGTAAGACAAAGTCTTGCCATCCTGGCTTCTAAGGATCACTCTGGCCTTACTTCTTCCCAGACAGACTGTTTGTCCTCTGAGCAGTCCATATCCATTAGCAGTCCACGGTACAATCCATATTCTGTCCCACAGCCACACATAAGCCTCCACGGGCAGATGGGGAGTGGTTGTGTATGAGCTGCATTGGCTGGGATTGGACTGTGGGTCTCCTGCAGAGAAATGGGGAATTCTATCACAGAAACATTAATGTTTCCATATCTAACTCCAAGTTATTGGCTTCCCTTCTGTATTAGTCTAGGTACTTTGGAGAAACAAATCCACAGCGACTCATGTATAAGACAGAGTTTTATGTAAAGAAAAGGTGCATCACGAAAACATCCCAACCCAATGCTGCCCAAGCCCACAAGTCCAACATTAACCCATTAACCCAACACCAGTCCACAAAGTCCTTCACCTCACAAAACACACGCAATGATGCCGACTGCAGGAGGAAAGCTGAGTCAGTGAACGTGTAAGCATCTCAGCACTGGCGGGGGTTTCCACATGGCTGCTCCAGCACCCAGGGCTGCATCGGGATAGGTCCATGTGGCTTCTCCTTGGGGATGTCTTGTAGGAAGTCCATCTTGCAAGCTGAAGCAGGGAACTGCTAAGGCAGCTGCACCCGATGCAACCATCACAAAACAAGAGACCCGAGAACTAGAAAGGTGAGGCTCACCACCCATTTATCCCTCCGCCTTTCAATTAGCCCCACATGTGATTATCAGCCAGGTTGGCACAATTAACTAACTCACCTTCTAAAAGAAACCCTTTGGTGGATGAGGGGGCTGGGGGGAAGGGAAAAAATGAGGAGATGATAGCAAGGGCTTAAGTAGAAAGAAAATGTTTTGAGAATGATGATGGCAAATGTGCTTCACACAATGGATGGATGTATGGATTGTGATAAGAGTTGTACTAGCCTCCAATAAAATGATTAAAAAAACCCCCAAACCCTTCATCCATTAGTAGTCATCCCCATTCCATTCTCTGCCTTAGCTCTAGGCAACCATCCATTTAGTTTGTGAGATGTGTCTCTCCTGGACATTTTATATAAATAGAATCATACAGTTGCCTTTTGTGCCTAGCTTCTTCTGTTTTCAAGGCCAATCCTTGTTGCTGACTCTCTGGTTTTTAGGCGTTGTTATCCTGGGCAAATTGCTAAAGCTCTCTGGGACTATACTTTTGGGCACAATTTCTCCTATTGGCTCCATTTCTTGCTTGGCTCAGGTCATCATGTTATCCTCAATAGTCCACATGCAACTTAAGTAGAGAGGACAGATGTTGGTCTGGACAGCAGGAGACCAGGATTTATTTCTTGTCTTTATTCTTCACCAGCTCACGGACCACAGACAAGGCACAGGACTCTGAATTCCAGTTGCTTCATCTGAAAAATGAATACATGCTCTTTACACCACACAAGGTTTGGGAGAGGCTCAAAAGAAACCAGGAATTGAAAAAGATGTTGTAAACCAAAGATGATCGCCCAAAGAGATATTTAAAGTTCTGGGCTAAAGGTGTAGCAAAGCACAACATTTTGAAGAGTCTCTGTGGTAGTTATATCATCTGGTGTCAATTTTGGACTTGAGAGGATTAGAAGTGAAGAGATGGAGTCTAGTCTGTCAATCGGGGTACAGCCAACGAGACCCTGTGTGGTCATGGCCTTCCCTTAAGGATTCTGGAAATTCCTGTATTTCCTCCTTGGAAGCTAGAGACACACTCTCTCTCTGCTCACTCCCTAAGAGACTATCTACTGACAAGACATATAGAGCTATGCTGATGGCAGCAAGAGCCCTGGACCTGGAGAAGCCATGTGGAGACCCCTGCCAGTGCTGAGATGCTTACAATGCCACTGGATCCACAAGATTTGCCACCCACTGGCCTGTGATCTTCCTGCATTTAGCATCATTGCATGTGTTTTGTGAGTCTGAAGAGGACTTTATAGATTGATATCAGATATATAGGCTAATGTTGGACTTAGGGACTTGATCTGAACTGGGCTGGGATGTTTTCTCAATATTCATTTGCTCTTGTATATAAAGCTCTTTCCTACATACATATGAGTATCTATAACTTTTTTTCTCTAGTCTACCTGGACTAACCCAGTATCACTCAGGGGTGGCAGACCAGTGGTAATTTGAGAGGCAGCTCTGAATGGCTGGTGGCTGCTGGATGGCGCTCCACATGGAGAAGAATTCTGTGGTGTTGGCTGGCCTCATTAGGAATGAGTGCGGCTATTGACTATTAATGTCTGCCATGGACAGAGACCTGAGAAAAGTGATGTGTCATGTGTTTATGTTTTCTCCTCCAGCTTTCTCCACCTCCAGAAAAGCCAAAACCATTTCAGTGGAGTTGATTTCAACTCTTGGTGACCTCAGGTGTTCCAGAGTAGACCTATTAGATAGGGTTTTCTAGATCATAGACTTTATGGAAGAGGTATAGTCTTGGAAATGCACAAAGGCAGTTGTAGCCTATCTTGTAAAGTTGCAACCAGTCAGAATTGACTCCCTGGCACTGATAACTCTTATGGAAGCAGGTTTCCAGGCCTTTCTGTTGTAGCACCTCTGGGTAGGCTTGAACTGCCAACGTGGGCGCACTTAAATCTGGTTATGTATTGGATTTTCTTGGATAACTTGGTAAAAAATGCCACGCCCTACAGATTTCTGACTGGGCTAATTGTTACTTATTCAACTGCAGTCATAAGGCCAGTGATTTGAAACCACCAGCCCGTTCTGAAGGGGGAAATGGAGTTTCTACTCCCATAAACAGTTACCATCTCAGAAACTTAACAGGCACAGTTCTACCCTGTCTCCTAGGGTGGCTGTAAGTCAGAATTGACTCTATGGTAGTGAGTTTGGTTTGGCTTTGGAGGTCAAAGAGGAGACCTATAGAGTAAGGAGTTTTCACTGTTCTTGGAGGTTCCCTCAGGTTATTCTGAGAGTTCATGCAGATTTGGGAACATGGCTAGTCTCTAGAGAAGGGACAGATGGGACTTGGTGAGGCTTGTACATGGAGGTTTGGAAAAAAGCACAGTAAGTAACTCTACTATATTTGGTCATACATTTTTAAAGCATGTGTAGATCAGGCAGGTGGTTTTGGGTGGGTTGTCCAACTCCTTCTCCATTAAGCAAATTGATGGAATTATCTGTTGCTAGAATCCTGTCACTGCTCTTAGGTCAGTGGCTCCTCCGTAGCCCTAAAAGGGCCACCTCTTGGGCTCCATTTCTCTCCCTGCCTCCTGCCTCTAATCTAGGTCCACTTGAGATGAAGTATTTTATGCCTCTGGAAAATGAAATGATCAATTCGTGTCTTTGTTAGCCTGATGTACTCTGAAATTTCTGCTTTAGAGTTAATCATTTTGACTTCAGCTTTTATTATAAATCAAAACCTGGAAACACAGTATTGTAACTGTTCCTGCTTCTGTCATGGATGCTGGGGAAGCGGCCAGCCAGGGGGGGGGGGGGTGCTTCGAAAAACTCACGGAAAAATCCCATTATCTTTCAGTTCCATTTTACGCCTAAAAAGCATTTTGAGCCACCTCATATTACATCAGAAAAGATCAGATTCTGCCTCTAAGTGGCAAAGGCGTGGGCAGATGGAGGCAAGGAAAGGGATCTATGTGTTCTATTCCTGCTAATCTCTGTCATCCGAACTGACAGATAACCGAGGTGTTGGCTGATAAGTGTTTGGAGAAAGAAGGAAGTTTTGAACTTTAGTTGAGAATCCCAAATTATTCTCATTCAAGAATCAAAGGAAAGTAGCTGCAGTGATGTTAGTGTGAGCTAGCGTAGGTCAGAAGATTTGGACCAGCAGAGCTGGGAACTCCAGGACTAAGTGAAATCCTGCCAAGAAGTTGGGGCATTTGCTGAGCTACATCTCTGCCTAAGATCAAACCCTAACCAGTTGCTAAGGAGTTGATTTGGACTAATGGTGACCCCATGTGTCTCAGAGTAAAATTGTGCCCTATAATAAAAAACTCTCTGTCATGCAGTCTATTCCAACTCAGACTCATCCTGACCCTACAGGACAGGGTAGACTGTCCCTGTGCGTTTCTGAGACTGGAACTCTACAGGAGTGAAAAGGCTCATCTTTCTCTACTGGAGCAGCTGGCGTTTTTGAACTCTTGACCTTGTGGATAGCAGCCCAACACATAACCACTATGACACCAGGGTGCTTTCCATGTCTCCTTCCCGCAGCCCCTTGGAATCAGATTCCTACCAGGGATTTCTTCTGAGGTGTGCGTGGATGGACTCGAACCTCCAACCTTTCAGTTCACAGCTGAGTTCCTTCAGCTTTTGCACCACAAAGAGATTCAAGAGTTGAAGCCCAAACCAAACTCACTGCCATTGAGTCAATGCTGACTCATACTGAGCCTCTAGGGCAGGGCAGAACGGGAGTAGAAAGCCCGGCTTTCTCACGCAGAGAGGCTCATGGTTTGAAATGGCCAACCTTGAGGATGGCAATGCAGTGCTTCATCCCTGTGCCACCAGGGCACCATAGAGTTGAAAGCACTGGTCAATGCAGGAGTGCGGATTCATGACCACGGAATACGGGTAGAGGAGGAGCCCTTGGTGGTATACTGGTTACCCGTTGGGCTGCTGACAGCAAAGTCAGCCATTTGAAACCACCAGCCGCTATTTTGGAGAAAAATAGAGCTTTCTGCTCCAGTAAAGAGCTACCGTTGCCCAGAGGGGTGGTTCTGCCCTCTCCTAGAGGCTTGGCATGTGTCCGTCTCCACTTGATGGAGATGGGTGAGGCAGGAGAGCAGACCTGCTAGTCTGCTGACTGACGAAGGGCATGCGGGCTAAGGGAAAGGTCACAGGAAGAAGACCGGGCCATCTACTCCCATAAAGATTACAGGCAAGTAAAGGACATGGGGGCCGTTCTATGGGGTCTTTATGAGTCTCTCAACCCCAAAGGCATTAACGATAGGCCCAGCGGGTGGCTTCCTGCCGCAGATGCTGAGGCTCCCGGTCGCCTCCTGTCTGAAGGACACATATGCTAGAGGCCTGTGCTGCTACCCTCTGCTTCTCGCTCTTCAAGCAATGTTTGTCTGGGGGGGAAATACACACACACACTCATACACAAACACACACTTGCTTATACAGAAAGAAAGGAGGAGCTGTAGTCCTCTGAACGTGTTTCTGAAACCCAGGGCTGCAGACTGCACCCCCTGCCTTGAAGGTGCCCTTCAGGCATGCTTTGCTGAACCAGCCCAGTGTTTAAACACTCCCCTATGTTCTTATACGCAAGATGCTATAGAGGATCCCTGGTGGCGTCACGGTTATGCATTGGACTGCCATCCCAAAGGTCCACAGTTCAAAATGACCGTCTGCTCTGGGTAAGAAAGACGAGGCTTTCTACTCCTGTAAAGAGTTGCAGTCTCGGAAACCCACAGGGGCAGTTCTACCCCGTCCTATCTGTCGACATCATCTCCATGGCAGCAAGCTTGGGGCTTTGGGGGGAAGATATTTTAGGGTCACTCTCAGTGATAATTGACTTGATGGCAGGGCCAGGCAAGACATGGTCTGGCCTCTGAGGGCATTGGGGATTGGACCTGTGGCCTGAAACTTTGCCCGCCTGCGCCCAGGGAGACCTTGTGCAAGAGTGAACACAGAACCAAGAATTCTGACCTGGAGCCATGGAGTTCCTTTCTCAGGGGCAGTGCATCCCTTCGCCGCCTCTGGGTGCCTGAGTCACAGCGAATGCATATTGGAATACAGATATTCCAGAACTTGTACTGATGCCAACGTTGAGGGATTTTGTTTTGTTTTCAGGATGGGCATGAGAGGAAACACAGGATGTACAAAAGGCAAAAGGAGTGGCATGACAGGTGGACACAGACAGTCCTATGATTTTTGTTGTCAATATTGCTTGTCCAGGGGAGCTTGTATGACAAAGGAAGTGTCCGTGGCCACTTAAAGTCTCATTCTTTGGGACCTGGTCTCTGAGTTGGAGCAGGGGGCTTGAGTGAAATGCCTGTCATGCTTAATTGGAAAAGTCCCTCCAGATGCATGAGGGAGGCTGGCAGGTATGCATTGTAGGGCAAGTTCATTGTCCCTGACTGGGTGGCTGCAGGCATCCAGCATGCCTCCTGGCCTGAGCTTTCCCAGACTTCGCCAGTCCACCGGCAGGAGGAAAACCCCAGAGAGACCACACCTCTGCCTGCCGGTTCCTGTGCCCCGTGAAAGATTTGGTGTCCCAGCACTTTGCTTGCCACCCTTGCTCTTGGCCACAATTCCTTTCTCTTGTGAAGTTTGTGTTCTTTCTTGCTTTCTTAAGGACTCTATGGAATGGATCCCAGGGACAATTTCTGTGAGTACAAACAAACAAATAAACAAATAATAATAATAAAGAAAAGCCAAACAAACCGGTGCCATCCAGTCAACCGTGACTCTCGGCTGCTGCACGTGTTTCTGAGTAGAACTCCACGGGAGGTTGACTAGTTGGACACTTGGGAGCAGCGGTGCTGGTGAGGCCCTCACTAAGCACCTGGCTGCTAAGTGAGGGGTTTCCAATTTCTAACCAGTGGAGCAATGGGAGATAGACTTGGTGGTCTGTCTTTAAAGCGAACAGCCTAGAAAACCCTTTCGTCTTCTCACACTGGTAAAAAAAGGACTGTGGAAACAATGGAAGTAGCTCACCAGGTCTTTTCCTCAAATCGCTGCTGGGTTGACTTGAACCACCAACCTTTCAGGTTAGTAGTCAAGCACCAACTGTGGGGGAAATGCTAGACTGGTGTTCTACAGATAATCTCTCTCTCTCTGAATGTGAGGAGCTAGACACACACATTTCTGGTCATTCCTTCCTGTGCACAATGTGCTAAGCTGCCTTTGCCATTTGGTAATTGGTTTGTAGGTCAGCATCTTTCATCCTCCAATGATGTGTTTTTATTTTTCATCCAGATTAAATCTGAGAGCCTATGGTTACATAAGATTTGGAGAGCTTAAGATGGGAATGGTTGACTGGTTCTCTGGGCTCCCAGGAGTCTGCAGTCTCGATGTTGTGACGTGGGGATGCGAATTGGTCATAGGGCTTTCTAGTTGAAATATCCTCTTTGCTTTTTGTGTCCCAGCATTTTTCTTGGTGGTCCTGTAGATTTGCAAGTTTGAGGACAGCTCCCTGGACTTGAGACTTCTGAGTGTATTTGGCTTTCATGGCTCCACCCATCAAGTTGTAAGGTAGGACGCTATTTGCATTGTCCCTTGGTGAAGTGGGGAGGCTGGCGATGTTTACAAAAAGGATGTGGTCCTGAAAACTTTATGCAATTCAAACTTATCCAAGGAGTAGCCTCAACACAATTCACTTGACCGCCGAGCTTTGACATTGCTGAGTCCTTGAACAGGATGGAAACTTGTGAGATTTAGCTTCATTTCAACTTTTGAACAGGAAGAGTACTTGCTAATATTTTAAAATAATGTATTATTTCAAATTTACATAAACTATAACTACATGAGGATGTTTTATTGGGATATGTATCTAGTAACTCTTCTAATTTTTTAAGTATTTTCTAATATATGGGACCAAGAATCCTAAATCCTGTTTGTAGACACATGGTTCTAAACCTTATTTGTTCCAGAGAGTAAGCTAATAGGACTCGGAGAGTATTTTGAGATCAATATTGTAATTGCTATTTCTGTTTTCATACAAGGCAGCTTAGAAATACCTTAAGAGCAAATCAGTTAAATTGATTTAAATTAGTATTTATTCAGTACCTACCAAGGGTCAGGCAGTATTGAGGCTAATCACAAGAGAGAAGCACTGAAATGGTGAAGCCAGGGAATTGGAACTCAAGGATCTGAGAATTGAAAATGTAAAATAGCTATGTGTGGCCCTGGACATTGCTTTCATTTTTAATCCTGTCTTTTTATCGGATCTTCTATGTTCAAGACACATGATTGCCAATCAATATGAAGCAAATATAGAAAATATTTAAGAACTTTGGGTTATGAGTTAGGCTGATAATTGCAAGGTCAGCAGTTCCAGACCACCAGCCACTCAGAGGGAGAAAGATGAGGCTTTTAAAAAAAAAAATCATTTTATTGGGGGTTCATACAACTCTTATCACAATCCATACATATATCAATTGCATAAAGCACATTTGTACATTCGTTGCCCTCTTCATTCTCAAAACATCCGCTCTCCACCTAAGCCCCTGGCATCAGCTCCTCATTTCCCCCCTCCCTCCCCACTTCCCCCTCCCTCATATACCCTTGATAATTTATAAATTATTTTTTTGTCATATCTTACACAGTCTGACATCTCCCTTCACCCACTCTTCTGTTGTCTGTTCCCAAGGGAGGAGGTTATATGTAGATCCTTGTAATTGGGTCCCCCTCGCTACCCCACCCTCCCTCCACCCTGCTGGTAGAAAGATGAGGCTTTCTACCCTCGGAAAGACCAACAGTCTTGAAAACCCACAGAGGCCCTCCCACTCTGTGCTGTAGGGTTGCTGTGAGTTGGAATCAACTCAATGCCAGGAAGTGTGGGTTTTTTGGAAGAATTTCCAGGGACAGAATAATATACCCCTCTGGCTTTTAGAAAAAGCTGTAAGCACAAATTTTTCGATTTCCTATACTGAGGTTCCATAGAACTTCCTAGCTGTGTACTGGGAAAATCACTTAAACTTGCTCTACCTTTATTTTTATCTCCTTGTTAAAAAAAACAGCAAGTCGCTATCACAAAGGGTTACTGTGGGAGTAAATGAAGGCATACTTGTAAAGCTCTTAGGACATACTTGGTGTAGTTGCAATGACATTTTACTCGTTGTTACATTTTTATCAATATTATTGAAAATATCTTAGTCTACAATTTTGGCTTCAGTATGTGTAGTATACCAGCCAGATAGATTCTATTGTCTGCGATACAGGAATATTTTAATACCAACAAACTTTCATTGTTCAAAATGGCAGTTATACAAGTTCTAGAAAGAAGAACTTAATATGTACTAGGACATAAGATTAATTTTTCTGGTGAAAGTATGAACAAGTTCCAGTCCTGGTTATCCGCTTCAGTCCATAAAAGTTGAGTTGTAGTTTTAAAATGTACTCTTTAAATAGTATTTGCTCCATCACTGATGCTGAGCTCCAAGATGATATTGATGGTCCTTAAAAATGTATTCCGAACATTTTGATTTTGAAATATATGTAGCAAACCATTTCAACAATTGTTAACTACATTAATCATTGACTACATTAATCATCGTAGGCCACAATAATCACTATCTGCCTCCAAATATTTTTATTGCCCTTTGCAAAACCTCTGAACAACTTAAGCAATCATACTCTTTACCTGTCTCTCCCTCCTTCTCCAGGTAACCTCTACTAAACTTTATCATCTATGCATTCATCTATTCTAGATATGTTTTTAAATTTTTAATGCTTTATGAAGGTGAAAAATGTAGTTAAAATGCTGATTCTTAATGGTCTCTTTACAATTAGGTTGCTTGGGAGAACTGTCCCTTTTCTGAAAATCTGACTACGCCTGTTGGTATACACATTCATTCAGTGTGG
Organism: Echinops telfairi; assembly: GCF_000313985.2. NCBI lineage: Eukaryota > Metazoa > Chordata > Mammalia > Afrosoricida > Tenrecidae > Echinops > Echinops telfairi. The sequence continues at coordinate 68,154,631 of NW_022111373.1, read as the reverse complement.
ACTTTCTTAAACCAAGATATGCCCCACTAACCTCATTTCCTTTCCTTGATAGAGTGGGGAGACGGGTAGGAAGGGGAAGTAGAAGAGACGAAATGTGTCTGGCTTTCAGGAAGACGTTTGATAGAGTCTCTCATGACGTCCTTCTGGGAAAAATGAAGATATACGAGCCGGGTGATAGTAAACAAAAGAGCATTCAGGGTCGCTTGGATGGTGATATGCAAGGGGCAATGGATTCCGGTGGACGCCCCGTGGGAGGGAGCTCCAGGGCTGTGTTTGTGTACCTCACCTCTTCAACATCTTGCCCTGAGGTTTGGATAATCTTATAGACAGGGATAATTGAGAACAAGTAGGGATGTGGCGTGCAAAATAAATACTCGTTCATTTTGGTGAAAATATTTAGCATGCATTGATGAACTGGGAGAAGCCCTGACTGGAACAATCTGTGTGAAGAAGGCCGAGGGGGTTTGTGAGCTGGGAACTTCATTAAATGACAAACTCTCAACGTATAAGTAACGTCATCTTCAGCTGCATTTTAGTTAGAAATACAGGTGGTTTGGTTTATTTGGGCTTAGGTTTTTTGTTTGTTTGTTTTTTCATTAAAATATCTGTAAAATATACCAAACATCATGTCATTTAACCATTTTAAGGAGTATAATTCAGTAGAAATCCAGTTTGGGCAGGAAGTAGGTAACAGTCCCACTATACTCAGCTACAGTCAGTGGACAGGTGGAAAGCTGCTCGGTTCTCTTGTTTGGAGCAGCCATGGGAGTGGGGGTGAGAGAATGATCTACGAATGGGAGTGGATCCTGGTAGTGAAAAGCTTGAAAAGCAATGCCTGCGAGGAACAATCAAAGCACTGGGAGCTGTTAGCTTAGAGAAAAGAAGACTGCGAGGGGAGGGGAGGGGAGGGAGACGGCGGCCGGAGGGTCCACTTCAAATATTTAAAGGTGGGGCATGTAGAAGAGGCATACTACCTCTTCTACATACAGACTTCTGCATGCCTCCATTAGATAGAATCCTGACCAAAGGGCACAAAACACACGACAGCCCTGTTCTTTAAGCACCGAGAGTTATTAAATAAGAGGAGTTTCTCCTTGATGGATTCAAGGAGAAGGGGCAGGGCAGCTGTTCAGGACAGCTGTGCATGTCATTTATTGGGCTGGTTCAAAGTGCGGGCCTTATAGATACATGGTTTTTAATCTCTGGGTTCTGGCTTCTCTGCTGACTGTGTGACCCTGGACAATGTACTTATTTCTTCAGGTTACTCTCGACCACGTGGTGAACTGCCTCACACAGCCCAAGGTTCCCTCTTCTTGAGGTGCCTGTAAGTCTTTAAATGGAATAACCCATGGGGAATGCTTTGCACATTGCCTGACACCTAATAAATACTCAATAAACAAT
>NW_022111373.1:68101322-68144401 GCF_000313985.2 Echinops telfairi | reverse complement strand
AAGCCCCTCAAAACCCCTTGGGTCTGTGCCTACTTATCTTTATGATGCTCCTCCTGTGTTCTAGTTGTGTTAAAGTTCCCTCTAAGCAGCTCTCCTGGGCTGGATTCTGCGGAGTCCCTCTGGTACGTGTCACTCAGTCACCATCTTCCCGGAAGTCCACGATTACCAAATTTTTATGCAAATAATGTCAGAGGATTTATTTTTCCTTTGCAAACTGTAGAATCCCCTTGCGTTCATTTTCCATGCGTACTCGGTGTGATATATTTGTTAGCATATTATGTACGTGGGCGTGTCCTAGGTCAAAGCATATGGTTTGGATCCTGACCTGTGGAGCTCGTGTCACACCATGTCTGCAGGAGAAAGGTGTGGCTGTCCACTTCTGTAGGGATTTTCCAGCCTCAGAAACCCTTGCGGGCAGTTCTGCTCTGTTCTGCAGGCTCGCTATGAGTTGGAATCAAATAGAGGTCCAGGGGTTGCAACCCCACCCCCTTGACCGCCCCTGACCACCGCCCCAGGAGAGGAGGAGTAGAGAGTATTGGCGTGAAGGAGAGATGAAATAGATGTTCTGTCTTCCAAATATAACACTTTATATCACTGCACCACATTATGTTTTTCAAAAGGCAACCAGATCTAGGTCCTAGCTCACTGCCATCCAGTCGGTACTGAGTCATAGCGACCCTATAGGACAGGGTAGAACTGTCCTTGCAGGTTTCTGAGCCTGTAACTGTTTACTGGAGTAGAAAGCCCCAACTTCCTCCCTTGGAGCTGCTGGTGGTTTCAAACTGTCGACCTTGTGCTTAGCAGCTCAAAGGTTCCTTACAGCCTTATTCACTAGGGCTCCACTTGGCGAGGTTGTAGAATGGAAACCTTTCACTGTATTGGCATCTCTCCTCTTTATTTGTTTCCAGTCCATGCTTCTCTTATGTACTTTCGGGGTATATCTTGTCGCACGCGCCAATCTTCTTTTTTCTCAAATATCCATCATCCAAAGGGAAATGACAGTGACTTTAAGAGAGTGGGCTCCACTCGGAGAAACCAAGGCTATGCTTTTGTTCCTATTCTTGGGGAGTCGTGACCATGTTTCCCAGTACCTCAGAGAAGGCTATGCTTAAATGAAAATTGTGTTAGAGATTTTATGCCTCCGATTTGTTATTGTTTCTATGCCTCGTGTTAATGTAGTGGGAGTCTAGCAAGCATTGAATTAATTGTGCAGTTAAAAGAAGTTGTAGTCATTGTTGGAGGACACAAGGCAAATGCAATGGCAACATAACCATGTTTTCATCCAATTCCTTGGTTGGATCCGCCAGTTTGCTGACAGAACACCCACGCCACATTTGTGGTGAGAGAAAACCATTTCCAGTAGGCCCGCTTCCCTTTCCCCCTCTTTTTCTGTAGCCTCCTCCTGCTTCTAACCCAAGTGAACACACAGCAGGAAGGCACCAGAGGGCATTCTCGGACCATCTATCTTCCAGGCACAATGGCTGGGAGGCAGCAGGCAACGCTCCACTTTCTCTCCCTTTTGGAGAAAGCAGCTGTTTCGAAATCACACTTGGAACCCCTTGGAGTCTGAAGGCTGCTTGCTAAATAAACCACCACCCAACTGTGGGAAATCACATAGACGTTGACTGAGTGACGAGAGACTTGTGACCTTCCTACTCCGAGTGCTTGGGAGAGCTGGGCAGCAATCTGGTCAACAGAGACGATTATCCAGTAACCAAGGTCAGCCTGGCTTTCCTTGTGATTACTTAGTAATCTGTCTGAACAGTTTCACATGCTGATGGTGAAAAACACGTGAAACTTGTCAGACAGAGTAACAAATACAAGTAAGCCTGTGCTTCCCATGCTTGCAGAGTTCTCTCTCTGCCTCTGATGGCCACGCAGCGAGAACACTGAAACTGGCTTGACTGTTTAGAAGCGGGGTTGGGTTCCAGCCTTCTCTGCTTTCTTGAGCTGCAACACATTAGTTGATGTCTACGGTGTTGTGGTGCTAATTAACGTTCTCTATCTGATTTCTATTGCAATGGCCGCACAGAATCCACAGACAAAATTCACGATTCAAAGAGTGGTAATGTCAGTGAGAAATGCTCAGGATAGTTATTTATCACGGTATGTTACAAAGTTCTTTCAGGTCTGCTAATCGATGCCCCAAGGGGCACACCGCTCTGCTGTGAGCCTCAACCTGAAGACATTCAGCTCAAATTCTGTAGGTCAGCAAAACTCAGCTCCCTGAATTTGGTGCCCCGAATTATTCCACTCCACAAGTCAGCTCCCTGCACCAAAGCACTCAGCCTTTGCTTGCTCTGTGGGCTGGGAAGTGTATCACTCTGGCCCCTTCTCTGGCCCCTGGTCCTGATGCCGCTCCATAATCTCGTGTCCAGAAGGCACACTACACATCTGACTCTTGCTGATAATCAGATCATTCCTCTTGCTTCTCAGAATTCTCATTTATTTTTGGGGGGCTCATTTAATATTTTTAACATCATTTGAAAAAATCATGTTATTGGGGGCTCTTACATCTCCTATAACAGTCCAAACATCAATTGTGTCAAACACATTTGTACATGTGTTGCCATCATCGTTTTCAAAATATTTTCTTCTTGCTTGAGCCCTTGGTATTAGCTCCTGGTTTTTTTTCTTTCCCTCTCCCAACCTCCTCCCCTTGAGAATCCCTGATTAATTAAAAAAATATTGTTATTTTCATATCTTACACCATCTTCTGTCTCCCTTCACTCACATTTCTGTTGTTTGTCCCCTGGTGGCAGGGTTGGGGTGGGTGGGTGGTGGGTGAGGGTAGGGGTTATACATCAATGATTGTAGTCGGTTTCCTGTTTCTTCCTCTTCTACCCCCACTTTCCTTCTACCCTCATGGTATCACTACTCTCATTATTGGTCCTGAGGGGTTTATCTGTCCTAGATTCTGCGTGTTGAGAGCTCTTACCTGTACCAGTGTACATGCTCTGGTCTAGCCGGATTTGTAAGGTAGAAGTGGATTCATGATAGTGGGGGGAAGGAAGCATTAAATAACTAGAGGAATGTTGTGTGTTTTGTCGGTGGTATATTGCACCCAGGCTGGCTCATCCCTTCCTTGTGACGCTTCTGTGAGGGGATGTCCAATTATCTACAGATGGGCTTTGGGTCTCCATTCCAAGCCCCCTTATTTGTATTGATATGATTGTTTTGGGTCTACTGATGCCTGATGCCTGATTATGTCGACACCTCATGATCACACAGGTTGGTGTGCATATTTTATGTGGGCTTTGTTGCTTCCCTGCTAGATGGCCATTTGTTTAACTTCAAGCCTTTAAGACCCCAGATGCTATATCTTGTAATAGCCAGGCACCATCAGCTTTCTTCACCACATGAGCTTATGCACCCATTTTTTTCTTCAGCAATCTGTTGGGAAGGTGAACATCACAGAATGCCAGGTTATTAGAACAAGGTGTTTTTGCATTGAGGGAGGACTTAAGTAGAGGCCCAGTGTCTGTCTGCTACCTTAATACTTCACCTATAAATATATGTACATAGACCTATATCCCTATCACTATATATTAATATATTTACATATGTACATGCCTATGTTATATCTCTATAAATGTATTTTGTCTCCTGGTTCTTTCCTCTACTTCCTTTTACTTTCCTCCTGTCACACGGTCATATTCGACCTTCATTCGGCTCTCAGTACTTTCTCTCAGCTACATTGCACTTGATCAAACCCCACCAAGCATTCTGCGGCCTCCTCACCATCAGTTTTAGATCTCTCATTGTTCTCTTGTCCCTGGGTTTGTCAGCTTCCCACTCCCTTCCTTTCTCCCACCCCTTCCTCTCCTCTGTCTCCTAGAGCCATAGACCCCGTTATTTTCCCCGTTGTTTATCCTGCCATCTTATATAAACAGACATGATAAAAAGAAAAAAGAAAAAGGATATAAATAGTTCCAGGTCTGTCTGCTGACCCTTATGGATGTTTTCCAGTTGGGTTGGTTGAAATGCCAAGCCATGCCCACCGATTCTTAAGTCTATTTTTGGGATTCCTTGTGGACTTCATTGCTTTGCTCCCTTTGCTTCTCTGTTGTGCTCCCTTCCTGCTTCATTCCAGTATTGGGGGTAGGGGTGGGGGTCAGGGAGGGGCATGTCAGACCAGCCACAATTCCCTCACTGTCTCCAGTGCTGTCCCCTATAGTGCCGTGGGCCAGTGAGGGGGCATTGTGTCTCATGGTTGGGCCAGCCCTACAGTCCTCTCTGTGCATTGGCTGCTCTGAGAAGGAATGTCATCCAGAGGTCTCATTTTACAGACAGCAGGATGGAATTCTAGAGTATATTGTTCACAATTAATTATGGGTGAATCTTATCAGTATCTTCCTACACCTTATTACTAGACTCATGTAGGAAAAGGTCATTGGTGGGAATTAGAGACTTTGGTTAGAAGAGCCACATCAAATCATTCACTGCACCTGCAACTACATCTCAGTAAAATAGAAGCCTAGAAACAACAATTGAAGATTGCTTTGAGTTCTGTTATCCCAGACAAACAATTACTTGGTGTTCTCAGTTATCCCAGATAAAATCAGTAGGGCACCCAAAATACCAGCCCCTTTGCCCCCATATGGATCAATTTTGTGATGCCATTTGTGAGCCAGAATCTTCAGTGAATCAGACTGCCTCTTTCAGACCATGTCATTGTTGAAAGCGTCCTCTGTCCTAGCCTGTCTTGCTCACAGAATAAACCTTAATATACTGGATAGAGATGAATCCTGGCCTCAGGTCCTATTTCTTGGACACTCGATGGAAGACACATTCAACATATACCCCAAGGAAAAAAACATTCTCAAACTTTCTTTCCAATGCACCCATAAAGAAACGCATAATTCCAATCCCAATAGAACTACGCCAAAGAATCCAGCCACAAACCCCGCATCATCGGAGTCTTCAATTTCACAATAAAATGCATGCAAAATTTTGTACTGTGTTTCATAATATTGTACACCCACTCCCTACTTATTGACTGATCTTGTTCACTCATCATGGCATTTGCAACAATAGGGAACAATCTATCTGACCACTTTGGAGAGTAGCTACATGTTTGGCACTAACACGCATTGAGGTGTGAGGCAAGGGAAACTTTGACTGCGATCTTTAAAGCTATGTGCCAACTTTGCTGGCCATGATTCTCAGTGGGTTGGCATGTTTGTTATGATGCAATGTGGCAGTTAAATAAATCCTCCACATTCATCTTATACTATATTTCCCTGGTGACCTGAACTTGGGAATCTAATTATATGGATAAGTGAGAAGTGGGCATATTCAACATAAAAAAGAAAAATCATCCTTTTCTCCAGAATTCTTTAGTAGAATCAATGTTCCAAGAACCTAGCCTGCATGGGTCCCATGCTACTCCAGTCTTGCAGATATGCATCCTCTAGTCTGAAAAACATGGAAAAGGCGGTGTGGGGGTTACACTGCTGCCCCAAACCTTGCAACACGCGGTGAGCTTTTCCAATCCCGTAGGAACCATCTCTTCAGCACTACCAGTTCAGAATCAACCTACTACTAAGTGCAATTCGAGGTTATCTAATATCCGCATGAAAGAAGGGAGAGGGAGCGGTAGGGAGGAGAAAGGAAGAAATTCAATTATTGATAGTGCAGAGGTGGATTATCCAATAAACAAATATGCTAGAAGGCATGTGAGATTGTTCCCTACAGATGAGTGAGGAAGCACAAGGAAGCCTTTGCTTACCTCACTTACTGGGAACTCTGTTCCCATTAGGGATAGCGGATTTGAAAAGAGGCTTTGATTTTGTAGGAGGGTTTTGTGACATGTGGAGACAGATGCCAGCCGCTCATGGAAGCAAAATCTTGATGTAGTGCCACATGTGACATTGCTCACTATAAACAAGTAAATAAATACAAGGAAGCTTCTGTTTACCATGCTCATTGTGTAATTTGACACCAGGGACTGGCCCAGAGTGAAAGAATAACCCCTGCTGAGAGGTGGGTCTCTGCAGGTGGGGGCAATTACAATAAAGTTGGGAGACTCAACACTCTGAGCAGGGAACAGCTGTGAGCTGTAAACCTCGGGTGGCATTGTGGGGCCAGCTCGTAACAGCTCACAAGAGCTGACACAACTGTAGAAAGCAGTCTTTCTCGAGCAGGGCTGTGGCTCATGGTTTCAAACTGCAGACCATGAGAAGTGTAGCCCAAAGGCTTGAAGTTAAGTGGCCATCTAGCAGAGAAGCAACAAGCCCACGTGGAAGAAGCTCACCTGCTTGTGCCATCCTCAGGTGTTTGTTTGTTATTTGGGGGTTTTCTGATGCCTGGTACCCGGACCCTGTGGGGGTCGCAAGGAACCAGGGCACAGTATAGCAACAGTGAAACACACAATATTTCTCTGGTTCCTGAGGCTTCCTCACCCCCCACTATCATGACCCCATCTTACCTTTCACTGTGTGCTAGAGGAGAGCATGTACTCAGGTACAGATAAGAGATAAGACACACAAAATCCAGGAACAGGAATGGGAGTAGCAATACCAGGAGGGAAGGGGGGAGTTGGGGAGAGGGGAACCAATCACAATGATCAACACATAACCATCCCCCTGCCCAGGGACCAACAGTAGAAACTGGGGGAAGGGAGACAGCAGTTGGTTGTAAGATATGAAAATAATAATAATTTATAATTTATCAAGGGGCTATGAGGGGGTGGTAGAGGATAAAAAGAGGAGCTGATACCAAGGGCTCAAATAGAAAGTAAATGTTTAGAAAATGATGGCAACATATATCCAAATATGCTTCATACAATTGATGTATGGATTATTATAAGAGCTGTATGAACCCCCAATAAAATGATCTTTTAATTAAAAATAAAAAAGAGCTGATGTACACATCTGAATACATGGTTTGTAGCTGTGCCTTCTCTGACTGAACACAGGTTGGTTGAAACCAGCCACAACGGGAACATTTGCACCTGAGGATTCAAAACAAGCTTTGAATTCATGCTTTTCCCCCATGGATGGGGAGTGGGTTGTTAGACATTTCCCAGCACCCTCCTGGAGGACTGTCTTGGCAGTGAAGAGATGAAGCCCTAGTTGAAGGAGATCGGCAGGTTAGGGCCTCAACAACCACGACTGCAGAGCATTATGTAAGACCTGCCCACAACTAATTGTCACAACAAACAGGCGAACAGACCCATCCTGATTTTTAAGTTGAAGGGCAGCGTGGACGTGAGGAAAGAGCTTGTCATTGGATTTCCTGCAGTTCAGGGGGGAGAAGGCTCCACCAACCACTGCTTAGGGAAAGGGTTTCTTTGGACAATGACCTTGTAATATTTCCCCGCCTGAAATGCTTTTGGCATTCTTCATTTCAGTACTGTGTTTAACTAAGATGATTAAGCGCTAACCTTTTTAGGATGGAACATTTAAAACTTATACGAAAGTAGAGAGAATAGTATAATAAATCCTCCTGTACTCAACGTTCAACTTCAACAATTATTATCTTAAGGCTATTTTTGTTTTACCTATATCCCTACCCACTTCTGTCACTAGTGAAAGAAAGTTTTAAAACTTTGTGAATCAGGAAATGTTGAGTGCATAAACTCAGGCTTGAGGAACCTCCAGGAGAAGTAGGGCTGGGGAGAGACTTCGGACAGACTACAGGCGGAGCAGCCTCACACCACGTTTCCTAACATTCCCATCCAGTGGAAATCATTTGGAGACATGCACATGCAGTGCATTACATGGCACCTGTGTTCAGATTGGCTCCAAGATTTCTTTGATCTCCAGGCTCTTTTAAAATGAAGGCCAGTTGCTATGGATTGGAATGTGCCTCCACAACAAAACAAAACAAAATATCTCGCTGCCGTCAAGTGGTCTATGGTGCACAGTGACCCTGTTGGCGAGGAAGAACAGGCCCTGTTGGTTTCCAAGACTCAGACTCTTGATAGGAGTTGAGAGCCTCATCTCTCTCCTATGGTTGTTTTGAATGGATGACCTTGGAGTTAGCGCAATGCATAACCAAACCTGTGTCTATGTATAAAGTAATGTGATGAATTTACATAGAATCTAATCTAATGTTACATAATCAATCAATCTGTTGAAGTGGTATCCCTATAGGCTGGATTAGAAATCCAATAACTTCTGAGACATAGAAAGATTAGACAGAGGGTTGCACACACACACACACACACACACACACACACACACACGGCAAGATAGGTGTTGTGTAAGGATCACCGAGCAACCAAGAAAGGCCACCAGTTTTGCAGTTTCTGTCACAACAGCACTAGGTAACAAAGACACAAGTGATAAGAAGAAAAATGATGTTCCTATGTGATTGTTGGTACAGTCTAATTGATTCTGATTCACAGCGAATCCATGTGGCATACTAGGAGTGCCCCATAGGACATTCCTTTAAAATTTATTTAATTTTAAAATTTATTATTAATTAGGAGTTAATACACATATTATATCATTCCATCATTCAATCCCAGAATTATACAATTGCTACCAAAGTCAGTCTCCAAATATTCTTTTTCTTCCAGGACTCCTTGACATCGTCTCCCCTTTACACCCCACCCCCATCAAAATCATTATTGTAATTGCTGTCCCCATATGTTCACCAATCCTGGGTTTCCATATCCTGAAACACAGAAAAAACGTATAACACAGCTTTAAGAGGGTGAACTCCCTGACATAACCTTTGAGATACACCCTAATATGAACAACCCAAAACAAAACCAACCAAAAAGACAGAGGATGTTGAAAACTGGATCAGGTCCAGCATGCAACAGAGCGGGGATCAAGGCTTAAGGCTTTAACTGTTCAAGTCAGGTTTATGTCCTTGATCTTCTCTACGCCTCTCTCTTCAGTGCAGTCTGTGCAGTAAGCACTATCCTCCAGCCCTCCGCTGTGGAGAGAGGGCGTTCCCTGGAGGCTTGTTCCCTATGCAGTACCCACGAAGGAATATTGGGCTCCCACTATATTCCACAGCCTTCCACAAGCCAGATTCTCACTGTTTTGGCTCTGATACCAATCCTTCCTTCGACTTTGGAACATATGATTCACAATCCTTCGGTGACGGATTGTAGTGTGCTTCTTCCATAATGGACATCTCACTTGGATGGCTGCTTGTTTGGAGCCTTTAAGACCCCAGACACTATTTTATCTGATAGCCAGGCACCCACTAATTTCTTTGCCACATTTTGCTATAGCACCCATATGTTCTATGTTCTTTTCCTAAGGCTGAGTATTGAGCAGGGTGATGATGTCAGAACTAGTTGTTGTGAAGTTGGAGCTAGGACTTAGTGTGAGCCTCCAACCCATTCCTGGATGTATGATTTTAAAAAATTATTATTAATTGGGACTTAATACATATATCATATCATTCCATAGTTAAATCATGTCAAGCAGAATTATACAATTGCTTCCACAGTTTCCAAACATGCTTTTTCTTCCTGGACTCCAGGGGTTTCCTAGCTGTCATCTCTACAGAAGGAGTTCACCAGCATGTCTTTCTCCAGGGAGCGCCTGGGGGTGGGGGGTGAGGTCAGCAGCCGGGTGCTTCACTGTTGGGCTCCTTGGACACCAGAGATCCAGATAATAGAGGATTTATACTTTATTGCTTTCTAAATGTTTCTTTTCAACTGGCTCTCTCCTTCTGATTAGATGCACAGGAACCAAATATCAAAATGATTCTCAGAGTTAATTCTGCATGATCTTCCATTCCAAATGTAAGATTTGCAATCATCATAATAAGGCAAGGATCTTGACTATTGTTTAATTGGCAAAGGAATTACACTGAAAAACTGCAGAAGACAGGCGAGGTTACCAGCTTAGGGATTTAGAATGAAGAGTTCTGGCCTGCGTGCTTGCCTTCTTCTCCTTCCCTGCCTCGGTGGATCTGCGACAAGAGATGACCTCTCCCCTTTTCTAAGCACGGCAGCCTTCCTTCTCTCTGCTTTTTGGCATCCTCCTTTGCCTCATTCTGCTTATAATTCTAAAGGCATGCAGATGTGAGTTCTGGACAATGTGGAGCTGAAAGGATAAGTAATAGGGTCCCCCTCCGGAAGCCCCTATTGGAAAAGTTAATAATGAATTCCACATGAATAAGAACACTAGAGAAGATGTGATTCCATCATTCTCTATTTATTATTAGAATCATCTACTAAAGTTAGGTAGAAGCATTCAAAGGATAAGCGAAAAGAGACCTCTTGGGAACTTCAGGAAGACGGAAGAGTAGACTATCAACAGAGGAACAGCCCAGTCGAGATCACTGTCTAGCTCCTTCCTAATAAATTGGCTGCAGCTACTTTATTGGAATTGCCCAAGATAAAGCCCTGTCCTTCAGTGCATGTGGAGAACCTGTGGGAGAAGCAGCTTCCATGCTGCCGACAGTGTGTGAGCTATTTATCGACAGAGACCTTTCATTTGCCAGTTGCACAGAAGAGATTGTTGACAGGTGGTAAGTCTGAGCCTGTATAGATCAAAGACTGAAAATAAAAGAAAGCATTCTTTCCTAACGGATGGTTACAGCAGCCGATTGAAAAAGGCTGTGCAGGTATTAATTCCCACCACTCGTCTCTTCTAGCCAGTATATCTTGAAGATATGCCTGTTAAGTTGAAACTTTCCCATAAGCTGGCTGAATCTATGTTGAGTTGTTAGGAAGCAATATTTCATGCATGAAATGAAAGAACGTTCCAGTGAGTTTCTTGCTTGGCTCCTTAAAAAAAAAATCTATTCTTGATTGTTTCCTTTTTGTTGAAATTTCATGATGTCAGCATAAAGCTGGCTTGCAATCAAAGGTGCTTATATAGCTGACGTATTGTGTGTATTATATAAACAAATACAAACCCCTTTTTTAGGCTATGTTCATTTTTAGCAGAAGTTCAACTTTATTTTTAAAAACTTAAATCTGATTTAATTTTGGTTCTCTTAGGCTTTCACTAACCTGGTCCAAAATTAAGCAATATTCGTGGTGACTGCATGTTATGATATGCATATGAGTTCCAGTTATTAATCTTATATATGTAATTCTGATATTAAAAGAGTTACAAGAGAGGATGCTCAGTGAACAAAAGGAGAAAGGGCCTTGCAATGTAAAGCTGTCACCCCAAACAGCGAATCCTCTGGTTGAGGAAGGAAGTTGCGACTGTACACCTAACCCAATTGGAGAGCTCTTGTTCATATATAAGGGCCACTGCTGGGCATTGATTCTCAGTAGAGGCGAACAGATAGTAGGTCTTTGAAACAATATTTATGTATGTCAACTTCCTTAGAGGTCTGTATGAGATTCTGTGCCCTAAGCACTCTTTTAAGAATGGCATTAGCCTAATTCCTATCAGTTTATCTATACAGTGAAACCAGCACCAGTGAATTTATTATTTTCTCAAGTGGTGTTAGGATCATCTAACGCAACCCAAGGAATCAAATGCCCAGTCCATTTGACAGGGGATGTCTTGTCATGACCTTTAGCAGTAATTTTCTAGTTGGCTCTTGCCTCAGGGTGAGTTCACATGTGTCAGGGTAGAAATGTGTGCCAAGGTTTTCAATGACTGGAAGTGTACAACCCAGCTTTTCTTTTTACGTTATTTTGTGTGGATGCCAACCTGCATCTTCTCCACAACAACACACTAAGGTCTGCACCACGGATAATGATCTTGATGTCAGGTGGCATCAAGTCAGTTTTTAATCAGAGTGACCATAGAGTGCAGCTGCTCCATAGTGTTTTTCTACGCGGTCATTTTTTTTCCCCAATAGTTTTTTTTGGCAAGTACTTTATATACCATATAATTCAGTAGTTCAATCATTCAGTTATATCATGGAGAATTGTACAACCACCCCCACCAATTGTAGAGTATTCCCTCTCCCCCATGGTTAAATCGCCTTCAAGAGGATTTATGCAATCACAATCCATTCTAGTGCTCCCTACCCCCTCCCATCTGCATTAGTTACTCCTGAAATCCCCCTTTTCTCCCCATCTCTACCCCCAGGCCGCTGTATTCCCATATCCATCCCCTTGTATCCATTATTATCCTTATGGGTTCACTCCTCCTGTGCTTCACAGATGGGAGCTCCAACAGAAAATCATAGAAAACAAAATCACACTAAGGTGGTTAGGGTAAAAACATAATAGTATACAGATACAAATACTAATAGTGCATAAGAAGGAAAAGAAAGAAACCCCAAACAACAATAATACAAAAGTAGGGGAAGAAATGTCTGTCATGAAACCAGTGAGAGATACTTGCACCCAGAACAAATTCAGGACTTTCGTAATTCTCATCTTTGAATCACACAAGGCGGTGTGCTTCTTCCCCGAGGACTTAATTGACTCCTAGTTTAGATGGCTGCTTTTTTGAATACAAGCCTTTAAGACCCCAGACACGATTCTGATTGAGAGGTTGGCACTATCTGCTTTCTTCACCACACTTTGCTGTTGCACACTTATCTTCAGCGATTATTTCATGAAGGTGATTATTGATTAGTAGGCTGCAATTTTTTACAGGAGTAGATTTAGAGGAGTAGACTCCCCCCACAGAGGGATTTGAACTCACTGGGAGGAGGAAACCTCCCAACCTTGCTTTTTATAGGCAAGTGTTTCACTCTTAAGGCTTATTGTAATGAATGGCTTGAAAGCCTTGCCATCAAGTTGATTACAACTTCAAAAATTAACAAGTCTATTCCACATAGAAGAAGCGCTGCTTTGGATTTCTGAGACGGTGACTCATCAGAGGAGACAGCTTTATCTTCCTCCCATCCATCAGCTGGTAGGTTTGAACTGCCAGCACTGCAGTTAGCAGCCCATGGCTTAACTCATTGCACTAAGACTCCCGTGAATGTCCTCATTCACTCTAGTACTCTAGCTTTGTAGTGAGTTTATATCCTAAAGGCTAAGTTAAAGGAATCCAGGTCCTTAATCTGCTGTGACAGGAATAAAGGTGAAATAGATTAAATATGGATAATAGAAAAAATGTAAGTTGGGAAGGTAGTGGTACATAAATTTCAAAAGTTAAAGAGAAAATGTGAACTGCTACTGAATGCACATATCAGTTCTTTGGTCCATTTGACAAGGATAGTAGTACAGATCCTTAATTGGCAAGAGTAGTAGTGTGGGGCAGAAATAACATTGACTCTCAGGCTCATAAAACTTGTGAGGGTCGGAACTAGCATTAGTTCCTTAGTAGTACAGGGATGTGCACAAGACACACTCCATGAAATACTGTCTGTGTGTGAGCTACAAAGTTCTCATTCAATGCAGATTTGGTGTTTTAATATAAGAACTGGCCCTATTCCCAATGAGCTTTTGACAGCATTAACATGAATAAAACAAAAGAGAAAATAATTAAATTCCAAATTAAATTATATGGATGTAATTAGTACAGGAGACAAGAGATATTGGAAATCCAGGTAGGTTGGAATACTTAGTGAATGCTTAATAGAAGAGAAAGGATTAAGTTTCCCCTCTAAAAGTGGCTGGAATAAACTGAGAATGACGGGCAAGGGGCAAAGACTTTTAGAAAGGGAGAATTTTGGACACGCTGGCGAGGGCCCAGGAGAGAAGAAACAAAGTTCCCAGCGCTCGCGGTCCCGTGGGTCGCCTCCCTGGGCGTGCTGGCAATGGCCTCCAAACTCCTGCGCGCGGTCATCCTCGGGCCGCCCGGCTCCGGAAAGGGCTCCGTGTCCCAGAGGATCGCCCAGAACTTGGGCCTTCAGCATCTCTCCAGCGGCCACTTCTTGCGGGAGAACATCAAGGCGAACACGGAGGTTGGTGACATGGCAAAGCAGTACATCAGGAAAGGTCTTTTGGTTCCTGACCATGTGATCACACGCCTCAGGGTGTCGGAGCTGGAGAACAGGAGCGACCAGCACTGGCTACTGGATGGTTTCCCTAGGACTTTAGTACAGGCTGAAGCCCTGGAGAGAATCTGTGAGCTGGATCTAGTGATCACGCTGAACATTCCATTTGAAACGCTCAAAGACCATCTCAGCCAGCGTTGGGTTCACCATCCCAGTGGAAGGGTGTATAACCTGGACTTCAACCCACCTCCCGCACATGGCATTGATGATATCACTGGCGAACCATTGGTCCAGCAGGAAGATGATAAACCTGAAGCAGTTGCTGCCAGGCTAAGGCAGTACAAGGATATGGCTAAGCCAGTCATTGATCTATACAAGAGCCAGGGAGTGCTCTACCAATTTTCTGGGAAGGAGACGAACAAAATCTGGCCCTATGTGTACACACTCTTCTCGAACAAGATCCCACCTATTGAATCCAGAGAAGCCTACTGAGCCTACCTGATGGGAGAACCAGGAAAAGAATTGACCCCGTCTGCTTTCCTGATGATGTATGTGCAAGACCCCAATGTCAGGAATCTATGAAAGTATCAACAATGAAAATGAAGCTGCTTCCTGCACCTGCTAAGGCATCAAATAAAATTGTTCATAAACACCAAAAAAAAAAAAAGAAAGAAAGGGAGAACTTTGTAATGAAAATAATGTGGGTGGAATGGGAAAGGTGGGTGCTAGAATCTGTGAATAAATCTATAATAAATAGTATTACTCCATCCATTCACTCAATAGTCATTTATTAAGCACTAAGTTAGTGCTGGGCACTGGCTACTCTAGACAATAAACCAAACCGAATAACCCTTCATGGAGATAACCCAGGTACCCTGTAAACATTCAAATGTATTTATTCTCACACGATGTGGTGTATTTTTACAGTAAATACACTTAATGAGGCTAAGCCAATTCACCCCCAAGAGTAACGTATAGACCTGCAAATCAGGTTCAGCAACCAGGGGACTCTTTGGGTGGTATAGGCAAACAAGTCAAAGTTCACCATTTTGCCATACAATGGCTAAGGGTTATTTATTTATTTATTCTTTCTCCAAGGCAGTGATATTTACTGATGAGCTAAACCTAAGGAGCATCTAGTAAATTTTCCTGCCAGAGCTTGGATGCTGACCTTGCCCACCTGCTGTTTTCCCTTTGAGGCCATTTAGTCAGGGAGTATTTTTTTACTTGACACCTCATTAGGCCCTCAATACCTCTGGGATGCTCTGTGGGAGAAGGCATTCAGCAAGAGCCTTTATGTGCTCCGGACAGGGAATACTTGGGAATGCTTGGGAGAGTAGCTGCTAAGCAAACAAGTGAAGTATTTGGCAGGCACTTTGAAGGCAAGGTCTGGGTGGCCAAAGCCCTGGCCCTTGGTCCAAGTAGCTGATGCCCTGGTCATTGTTTGGGTTGAAGCCTGAGAATCATAAAGAAACAGGGGTTTGAGTGATAGGCGATCATAAAGCCCTGCACTCACAGCAATAGTTTAGTCACTAATGTCTCTGTGATGAGCCAAAGGGTCTGGCAAAGGGAAGAGCCATCCAAGGACTTGACGGTTCAGATCTATAGATGTGGCTTCTGCTCGCCTGGGGGAAGCCAAGTTTTTGTTTGTTTTCAATCTGAATTTTAATTAGATTGTTTTAGTGGAAACTCGAAGCCAGAAAGTGAATAAATAACTCAAACTTGGTTTAAGTAACAGAAGAACATAGTTCTTTCTGGTAGGGCCTGGACTCGATGATTAAACATTTTATTAACAATTTTATTCTTTGCCATTTACCAGGCTTTGGTTCAGGCATTTTGCTGAGTTGCAAACTGTGGAAATTTGTAGTAATTGGCGGGGAAAGAATCACATGTGGTTTCTTCCAAAACTTTTTCCAATTTTTTTTCTTCTTTCTTCTTTTTTTGTGTGTGTGATCTGAATTCTATGGGAAAATTACTCAGAAGGAGGATTTTCTCTTTTAATGATGTAACAATGCTTGGCTTGTGTTGCCTGTTTTTATTTTCTAGCTGCATTATAGTTACATTTTCCCACGTGACTTATTTTTTTACTGCACCATCTTCCAGTTTAGAAGATATAAAAATCGGATGGCTTTCAGGGAGCTTCTGCAGATATCCTGTCCGTGGACTGTCCTTGGTGTGGCCATCGATACTGCTGGGCAGTCAGGCCACTGTCTGCCCATTTTGTGGCAATCCATCACTCAGGGTCTTTTAATGAGCAGTTGCAGGTGAATCACTAATTGGCCCCATATTTGCATACATATGCCAGAGATTTACAGGTTTGCTATTATAAATCTTAATCACACAAGCAGTGCAGAAACTTTAGCATTCATCCCTCATCCTTTACAATTGCCTCATCAGCTCTTTACAGAAGATTTTCCTGCCTTGGGAGTTTTAAGTGGGTGAAAAATGACTTGCTATATTAAGAAAAACAGTTGTGTTTTCTTTTGAAGAAGAAAAGGCTAAGAGAAAACATAATGATGATTTTATAGGAAGCCTTTTCACGTAGTAGCAGGGAGACAAAGTGCCTGGAAAGGGGCACCTTTTTTACATTTAAAAATTCCTTTCTAAGCTTTTTGGTGATATCAGGAGGGTGACTAGGCTATCAGGATGATGGCTGCAACTCGGATGGCAAAGAGAATACTGTCAAGGCCTTTATTTTTTTGGAGAACAGGATTAGCTTAAGCAACAACAGTACAGGCTCCCTTACCCGGGGCTCAGATGGCCCTCCCGTCTGCAGGAACCTGGGAGAAATTCAGGTTTGAAGGGTCATTCTACTGTCAGAATCCTTTCCGGCTACAGGGTCTGGGCCTCTGACCAATGTTGATGCTGTCAGCCACACACGTCTATTCTGCTGGTCAGGCTTCACAACCCTTTCTGTATCTGGGGGCAGAGATGCTTTCCACTTCATGTACGGACACACCGATTCATAATTGGACTTCTTCCAGACCCCAAACACTATTCACCAAAGGAAGCGTGTGTGTTGGGGTCTCAACTGCTGGGGAGGAAAAGCCATCCCAGGTCCTTGGTCTGCCACACAGCAGGATGCAAGTGTATTTCAATGGAGGGTTTGTAAATTTGATTGATTCTTAATCTCTGGGAGTAATTCTGGGATAGATGGGAAATAGAGGAAATGAGATCTTTCAGAAATGCAAGTAAATGTTTTATGCTCCACTTAAAATGGCTCTTTGTTTTCAGATGCTCTAAACTTGGGTCCCATAGGTTCTGTAGACTTTAAAAGTGCTGTAGATATTCGTCGAAAGTTGGTGTCAGATGGGTGAAGGGCTCCCAATGCTGACGGATCCGTGAGCACTCTCATGCCCCCTCTAGATTCCTGCGATTTGCTCCTTGGCCTGCTCACTCTCTGGAGAGGTGGAGTGCAATTTTTACTGGTTCTTCCATCCCAAAGGTCTCTATGGAGTTCTGGACAGCATCCCAGCCACAGGTATCCTTCTGATTTCTGACAAGCGAGGAGGGCACACAGCTCCAGGCAGATGGGATGTCTGTGCTATATTTTGGGATGCAGTTTATTTGGCAGTTATAAAATTTATTATTATTTTTTGCAAAAGCGGCTACCTTAAAGCAATCCTTCATTATTTTGATATTTGGTATTTGTGAGTTTGCCTATTCCTAAAGTTTTGTGACCCCACCAATCAAGTATCCGGGTGCTTTCCTGGTCCCTTGGGATCATACACAGGGCTGTGAAGAACTGAGGTCACCCGACACACACTGCTCTGCCTGTCAGTTTCAGCTCTCACACTGTCACCAAGCATCCTGTCTGTGGCTTGGTTGTCGCCATGCCACTCACGTTTGGCTGGTAAGCTCGCTTTCTGAGAGGGCCCCAGCGTGCACTGTTGAGGTGCTGTGCAGTGCTCCGAGAGTTAAGAAGACTGTGATGGGCCTTACATAGAAAATACATGTGTAAGATAAGCTTCCCCCAGGCACGAGTTATCGTGCGGTTGGTTGAGTGTTCAATGCTAGTGAGTCAACAATAGATATGAAATAAGGTGTTTTATACCCCAAACACACATAAAACAAGGTTATGCATTGAATGGTTGATGAAAACGTGAGTTGAGGTTCGAAGGAACCTAACCCAACCCTGTATTTTCTCTAGGAAAAAGGCTTTTATATTCGATAATTTACTGTTCGTGGTGACTTTATAGGTTATAACGACCACAGATAATGAGGATAGATTACAATCACGAGAGTCTTCTTGGCTGTCCCATTTTCAGTATGAAAGTTATGTTTGCACTGAGGAAGAATATTGTTTATACATTGGCTGCTATGAGTAGGTTTGAGTTGGCCTGGCCTGAGTTGGGAGAATAATGAACACATTTCAATAGAGGTGTTTTCATGGCGGGAAGAGAGGAATTCAGGAAGGTTCTGTGGGGGGTGGGAGTTTGGAAGTAGGATGGTGGAGCGGTGGAATCACTCTTTCCCTCACTGCAACTTCTCTTTGTAAGGATGCTGGTGCTTTGGACATGATGTTCATTTCCCAGAAGGGGGCAGAGTTTTTTGATAAGTTGTGATGTTGCTAGGTGCCATCAACTCAGTTCTGGCCCAGAGTGACTCCAGGCACAACAGAGCAGAACACTGGCCCATCTTGCACCGTCCTCATCATTGTTCCCAACACTTGCCCACTGCTGCAGTCACTGAGCCAATGCACCCTGGCGAGGGTCTTCCTCCTTTGCGTTGCCCTCCATTTTACAGAGTGTGAGGCCCTTCAGCAGGGACTGATCTCTGCTGACAACATGTTCAAAATCGGAAAGACAAACTCACACCATCCTTGCCTTTCAGGAACCCCCTGGCCATACTTCTTCCAAGACAGATAGGTTTGCCCTTTTAGCAGTCCATGGAATTTTCAGGATTCTTCACACCCACTTCTTTGAGCACCACGGTTCAAATGCATTGATTCTTGATAAGCCGTGGTTCTTTTTTTCCAGCAAATATCTTCTGCTTCAATATGAAACTGGTTCTATATTCTGTTATTTAGCAAGATCATGGAATGTAAAGAAATCTTAGTGAGTTAGTTTGGTATAGTAGTCAAAACAGTAGACTTTGGACTTACATAAACCTAGGTTCCTCTTTAAGACCCACTCCTTCGATGGTGCACAGTTTTGATAAATTTACTTCATCTCCTTGGGTCTCAGTTTCCTCCTTGGAATATGTGGGTAACTATCTGACAGGGTTGCTCTAGGGAATAAGTACATATATTACTATAAATTAATTAACACTAGGTATGGTTTATAGTAAGTACTTAATGAAAGAGGTGACTATGTTGTTAGTAATCTTTTTGTTAGTAAGAAGGCTATGTGAGCATGAAAGACTGACTTTTGAATTGTTAATAGATGACTTTCTGTGGGTTTTAAAATAGTCCTTTCTCTCTGAAAATTATGCATTTTGGGGAAAATGACACATGATCTTATGCTATCTATGCATATCATCAGACATAAATAATAAAAGAGAAATTGCAATGATGATCTATTAACTGGACGACCAATGTCAGGTGACTTTTATTTGAAGAGTTCCACAAAAGCGTTTGTTTGTTTAAAAACATTTTGCTGTGTTTTCAGGGAAGCCTCTCATAACTATTTCGACTCCCTTTCAACAATGTCTGTGTACATTTTTCAGTGCTGTTCTTCATAATCATGGACATTTTCAACATTTCCAATCTGACTGTTCTACTTTTTGGTTGCTTGTTTTGTGTTGGACACCGTTTTAACGAATATCTCTCCTATCTTTGTTTAAAGAGACCTGCTGGCGTATATTGGGCTGGTTAACTATTGGGCTGTGTCCCGCGTGGTCAGCAGCTTGAAACCACTAGACCCTCAACAAGACGGGTTGACACTGTGGCTGCTTTGATGGGCTCAGTCTTGGGAACAATGGTGAGGATAGGGCGGGACTGTGCAGGGCTTTCGTTCTGTTTTGCACCACGCCACCGCAGATTTGCTTAGGTTATCTCAAAATCTGGGATTGTGTATCTGGGACTCTTTTTTTGTTTAATTAATCAATTTATTGGGGCTCATACAATTCATCACAATACATAGATCAATTGTGTAAAGCATATCTATACATTTGTTGCCCTCATCATTCCCAAAATTCGCTTGCCTCTTGGGTTCCCGGAATCCGCTCATTTTCCTTTTTTTTTCTCCCCCCCTCCCCTTCCCTTCCTCCTCCCCTTTCCCCCATGCACCCTTAATAATTTATAAATTATTATTGTATCTTATATTACACTGTCCGGCGCCTCCCCTCACTCACCCCGCTGCTGCCCGTCCCCCAGAGAGGAGGCCATATGTGGCTACCTGTGATCCATTCCCCCTTACTACCTCCCCTTTCCCTCCTGGTATCGCCACTGTCACCCCTGGTCCTGAGAGCTTCATCTGTCCTAGATTCCCTGCGCTTCCAATTCCCATCTGTACCGCTGTGCATCATCTGGTCTAACCAGGTCTGCAAGGCGAAACTGGGGTCCTGGTAGTTGGGGGGAGGAAGCGTTTAAGAACTAGAGGAAGGTTGTGAGTTTCATTATTACTATACTGTACCCTAAGTGACTCATCTCCCCACAAAAAACATGGAAGTTGCAAAAACTCTGTGCCATTTTCATATCCTACCAGTTCTTTGCTTCTCATCTCTACAGTGAAGACCAAACATTCTCATCCACAGATGTGCTTTCAAATCTCTGGGGAAGTTTTTGCCAGTCCCTGATACCTGAGCTCTACCTGAGCACATAAGTGTTCTTATCGTTTATAGTAAGTTCTTATGGTTTATAGTAAGTTCTTATGGTTTATAGTAAGAACACATAAGTGTTCTTATGTGGTTGATCTCATATTGTTGAGAATCACTGTACTAGATTCTGTTTCTGAAATTTTCCACTCCTTTCTCTTTTATTCATGATATAATCCAGTCTCAGTCATCCTTGCTTTGCCATCAGCAGAGCTGAGGTCACGTTGTCGTAACCACTCTGAAATCTCCGTGTCTTCTGATCTCACATGTCCATCCCATAGCAGGCCTCTGATGCCTGACCCCCCCATTTCAGGACCTAAGTTGGCACTGGTTCCCGTCTCTGGAGTGTTGCTGGTTGAAGGGTCAGGGAAAGTACACACAGGAACAGCTATCTCTGGAAATGAGATAGGTCCCAGCCCAGAAGTACAGATGCCAGGTTGGCTTAGGACCCTTTGGCTGGAACTCATCGTTGGGCTCCACCTGATTTCAAAGAGAGAGCGCGTATATAAGTCTACCATGGATGCACAGGAGAGGCAGAAACATGGGGGTGGGGGGGAAGCCCCGATGTTTACCACAATGGACAATATGTTTATTTCAGTTTCTAAATCTGCATTGCCCTCATCTGTGTTATTGCTAGTGGCAATTGAGTTACATTGTGGGCCCCCACCCCCCTCTACCATCTCATGAACAATATAATGAAATATTGCCAGGTCCTACACCATATTCCTGATGTTTGAGTCTATTGTTGAATTCTTCTGCTACCAGGAGGGCTGAAACCTCTACACTCCTCCGTTCTTATCCTGCTCACAAGAGAGCTGTCAGGTAAGGGACAACACTCAGATCAGAGCCAGAGAAAAGGTTTGAAGAGAAAGAGTGAACTTATTGAAGGGGACACATTGGTATAGAATTCTAAAAGGCCATTGGCTAGTTGAAGGGCCTGGTAGGATGTAGAGCTAGCCCTTTTATTCTGCTAATGCTGGACCTCCCATCATTGGCTGGCTTACTGCTGTTCTTGGCGATTGACTGGTTCTTTGCAGTATGCCCCTCTTACGGGGTATGTGCACTTCTGCACCCTAGACTTCCTGCTGTGCTGTTGTCTCCAGACCCCAAACCAAAGGGTCTATTCATTCCCCATCCAGGCTTTTCACAATCTACTATCTCGGGTCTCTTCCATAGATAAGGACATATGTCTTATGTGTCTTGCACCTTCCTTTATGTTGAAAAGGCACGTTGGGAAACATGTCTCCTCCTCTCTTTTGTATTAGGGTTTTTGCCAACGTCTCCTCTTTCCCCTTTGCCCACTTCTGCCTAGTGAGCACTTCAAACCCAGGGGCTTGGCTTCGGGCGCTATGTTGAAATCCTCAGAGCTCTCGCAGGTTAAGTTTTACAGGCAGCCCACCAGGGCTTTCTCCTGAGTCCATTTTGGTCTGGAAGCTTTATTGGAAGGTGTCCACCCGGGTCACCTTGAGGGCATGTGAAATACCTATCGAAGAGCATTCGAGAATGTCCAGCATTCGAGCAACACGCAAAGCACAACAAACTGACCGAGGCGATGGCACTCCTCCCTATGGCAAAGGCTGTCTTGCTTCATCGGATTCCATCTTGAAGGCTTTAGTCTGGAAGAGGTCTTAGACAGTATTATGGAGTCTCGCTTTCTTGTTGACTTTGGCTCTTAAAACCCAAGAGGATTCAAAGAAAATAAGAAAGACTGCAAATGTTGTCAAATGATCCCCCCCGCCCCCAACAAAGGGCGAACAGAGAATCATGGGGAGGAAATGCACTTCTGCATCTAACAGGGACAGAATGTATGCCACTCTCATGGAGGCTGTCTGTGTAATGGCACATTTGCAGAACGGTTATCTATTGTTCCCTTTTGGCCCTGAGCTGAGTGGCACGTTAGTGAAGTTAGCAGCTACTGGGGAGAATAAGTCTTTTGGAGAGAGCTATCAACTCTTACTGGTTCCAAAGTTTTTATTGGATACATTTTTACTATGAAATAGGCTCATGAGATCGGCAGGCTAATAAACCAGACATGATAATCACATCATGTGTGTGGCAGAAATTATCCGTATTCCCCAGTGCGCCGAGACGTCACAGGCCTCAGTGGAGACAGATGAATTCATCATTCTGGAGCAGCAGGGTGGGTCATAGCCTGGGTGGCAAGCTATGTAAATATTAATGGAGATTCCAAACTCCACTATGTCTGTAGTAATTTCTGTGCCGTGTTAGCAGCTGAGGGTCAAGGCAAAGAAAGAAAGAAATGGTGTGGGTGGGACTTGGATCGCTTCTACTGTAAGGAAAATCCTTTTGTTTATTTTCTTTAAAGTTCTTTTTGTCTCTTCAGTGTCTGTAGCCATCTGAAAATGTCCACATGATGCCGGAGAAAATTTTATTCGAGAAATCCACTGATACTCTTGCCATAAGGTTGTTTGACCTCTTTCTTTTTAATTTTACAGTGTCAGCCTCTGGGCTGAATAATTTCAAACAGATTTGCCTCCCAGGACCCCTCTGTTTTGTGGAACGGACCATGAAGAAACACTTGAATAGTGGGTGAAATGACGAATACCCTAAGCCTCACAGACTATTAGGAATCAATTTCTCAAGCATCATACCTCATTTTTCTCCCTCCCTCCCAGTTCAATGCAGGAATCCCAAGGTTAAAAGGAAGCAGCTGAACAAACAATATTCTTGGTTGAGGTTTATGCACTGTTCAATTTTTATTTTATGTCACTGTATGATAGAAAGGTGAGCCCCAGTGGGATAGTGGTTACATATCGGTCTACTAACCAAAGGTCAGTAGTTTGAAACCACCAGCCACTCCATGGGATGACAACAAGGCTTTCTATTCCCACAAACAGCGACAGTCGCAGACACCCACAGGGGCAGTTTCTAGAATTGACTTGATGGCAATGAGTTTGTTTGTTTTCTGACAGGACAGAAAAGGAAGATAATTCCTCAACTCTACCCTTTTCATTGTCAAAAAAGACATGAAAACTTGCAGGGGAAAAAGAACAGGATTGTGTTATTGTACAGAGATAGTCGTGTATCTAGGAGTCTTGGAGTCTTGCAGTGGCTCTCACATTGCAGTACTTCTGGGCTATCAGGTAGTCGTTGACTTGAGAAGAACCCGAGAAAGACGAGCCGGAGGTACCACTCGTATGGGCCAGGGAGGAACGGGAATTCAGCTGCGGCTTCCATGAAAAGGCAGAGACTGCATGGATGATGCTCTGATTCTGTAAATGACCGTGGCCAGTAGGTGAGAGATCTTCTGATGTTTGTGTGCCTGGCAGTGGAGAAGTAGCATCATGGTGGCAAGTTTATGACAGTTGAGTAGTTGTTTGTAAGTGCCACTGATTAGGGGGTATTAAATGGGAAGCTACCCTGGTGAAGGGAGAAGTTGGCCTTTGGGCCATTCCACTAGGTCAAAGCATTTGTAGAACAAATAGTTTGAGAATTACTCATCTAGTCTGAGGCCTCTCGTGGGGTGCTAAGTCATTCAACAATTCTGTTGAAGATCATTTTGAGTTTAGTTCTAGATACACACTTTAGCATTTGAACCTCTTTGGAGTAATATTTCATATGTAACATAGTGGTCGTATTTGTCAGGCAACATGTGCTAATACATGACTTTTGTTTTCTTGTTCGGTACTTCTGTGCACAAAGAGCATGATGAATTGGTCCCAAGTTTAGGTTTCAAGTGACTAAAGTCTGACTCAAGCGAGCTCACCTGGGAGGGTTTATTGATCTTTATTAGCAAACTGCCCTCATTCGTTGCTGTTCATGAGGTTTTCAGTCTCTGACAACATCCTATTGCTAGTCATGATCTTCCCATTAACTAATTCCTCAAAGACAGACAGCATCGTTCCTCATTTCTGTGCCCTTTACCTTGAGTTGCCATCCATATTGAAGAGTTGCAGCTTTCAATCAATATTACAACTCAGGGTCAAGAAAACCAAAGTCTTCACAACTGGACCCATAGGTAACATTACAATGAATGGAGAAAATACTTAAATTGTCAAAGATCTTGTCGTGTTTAGATCCACAATCAATGTGCATGGAAGTAGCAGACGAGAGGTCAAACGACACATCGCACTGAGTGAATCTGCTGCACGAGACCTCTCTCCCGTGTTGAAGAGACAGTGTCACTAAGGACTGTGGTGCACATGATCAATGTCGTGGTGTTTTCAATCACCTTGTATGCAGATGAAAGTTGGATATTTAATAAGGAAAGCCAGGGAAGAGTCAATGCGTGGGAACTATGATTTTGGTGGGGGATATCGAAAGTCCAATTGTCTGTCAAAAGAACAAACAAATATTTCTTGGAAGAAGTAGATCCAGAATGTTCCTTAGAAGCAAAGAGAGATTTCATCTCATGTGCTTTGGACATGTTATCAGGAGAGATAAGCCCCCGGAAAAGAAGCTCATGCCCAGCAAAGTCGAAGGGCAATGAAGAAGTGCAAGATATTCCAGGAGATAGATTGACACAATGGCTGCAACAGTGGGCTCAAACATCAATTTGTGAGGCAGTTTCCTTCTGTTGTGCAAGGGGTAGCTAGGAGTTGGAATGGAGTCAGTAGCACCTGAGAACAACAATATTAGCAAACTAGGATAAGGGCAGGTACTGCTGCCCTCTAGGTTCTAACATCAGTGCCTACAGTGCTACGCAATCTTTCTCCTCCCCCGGCCCCAGTCAGTACATTGCTTCTCCCCTATCACTGGCTCTTTCGTGGGCAGCAGCCATAGCTACCAGTAGCTATGTGAGTCTGGTAACTCCCATTGTGGAAAGGGCATGGAGGGAATGTTGTTGTTTTGTGTCATTGCGTTGGTTCGCACTCAGAGCTGCCCCCTGCACAGCAGAATGAAACCCTGCCTGGTCTTGTTGTGAATGCCAGAGTCTATTGTGCAGAGTCGGTACCAATCTCTTTTGTCAAGTATCTTCCTCTTTTTTTGCTGCCCTTCTACTTTACCAAGTGTAATGCTCTTCTTCAGGGAAATCTTACTTTTAAGTCTTGTTTTTAGGAGCATTCTGGATGTACTTCTTTCAAAACAGATTTGTTTGTTCTTCTGGACGTTTTTAATATACCTAATATGGTTTACTAACACCAAAATTCAAAGCATCAATTCTTCTTTGGTCTTCCTTGTCAATTGTCCACATGCATGTGAGGCGATTGAAAATACTATGGTTTGGGTCCGTGAAGTGTTGTCAATTGATATGGCCCCCTCTAGCCATAATTTGTTATGTATTATAAATTCTGGACTCTACCTGTGGCTATAATCCCATTTTGGAGGGTTTGTTTGTTTGTTTTACTATACTCATGGACAGGCTTTGGATGGGAGTAAGACCTCACTTTAGTAGAAGGTGTGAACCAAGTCCAATTCTTGGTTTCCTTGGGTGACGGTCTGCTGCAGACACAAGCCACACCTCCAAGCCGTCCCTCCATGGATAAAAGAGAGAGAAACCCCAAAACCATCAGAGGAAATGCTCATTTGAGATCTCTGTCTGAAGTGGCAGACACTGAGCCTAGAGGCACCAGAGTCTGCGGCATGGAGACCATCAGACAGCCCAAAGGAGCCAGCCTGAAACCAGAGTCTGCGGCATGGAGACCATCAGACAGCCCAAAGGAGCCAGGCTGAAACCAGAGTCTGCGGCATGGAGACCATCAGACAGCCCAAAGGAGCCAGGCTGAAACCAGAGGCAAGGAAACCACGAGATAGAATAGAGCAGCGGTGTGGAGATAACGAGACTGTGAGGCAGAACAGTAGGCGGACTTCCTGGCCCATGGAGGCAGAAGCCAAGGGACCACTTGGCTGAGAGGCGGAGGCCCAGAGAAAGGCTTTTCTGCTGGCTGATGAGAAGTGTTTGCTGTTGACCACTTGACTGTCTCCTTATTGTTTCTTGATTCTCACTTGTAGTAACCCATTCACTTCCCTAATAAACCTCCATGTTTAAGAGGTTAGTCTTCGAGTTTGGCATGGCCATTACAATGAGTTTTGGAGCCCAGCATAGATGTAGGGTACGTGGGATGTGCTATTGGTATCAGAATAGGTAAAGAAGGACAGAGAGGGGAGGCATGTCTGACTTCTGACTCACCGCAATAGGGAAGAAAGAGGATGGAGGAGATGGTGTTTCCTCACCCTTTACACAGTCACGGACATACACCTGGGTCCTCAGCATGACATCTTCAACTGTTCACACTTCAAAGAGATCTTTGGCAGCTTAGTTGCCCAATGTGATACATCGTTTTATTTCTTGACTCTTGTTTACTTGTGGATCCAAGTAAAATAAAATATTTTGAAACTAGCTCTGAAATGTAGAGAAGCTAAAAAGAAGAAAGAAAAGATGAAATAAAAAAGCTGAAACAGAATTTCAAAGAGTGATTCAAGAAGACAAGGTGCAAAAATTTTGAATTAGAAAACCAAAGCGGAAGGACTGGCTTAGCATTTCTCAAGAACTGAAAAGAAAAACATTCAAGCATCAAATTACAATCGTGAAGGATTCTATGGGCAAAATATCAAACATTGCAGGAAGCCTCAAAAGAAGATTAAAAATATACCCTGTACCCCAAGCAATTGGTTAACATTCAACCATTTTAGGAGATATTTCTCAATAGCCAATGGTATGGAAGGAAGATATCCAATGTACTGGCCAAAAACCAAAGAACTGAAGAAATTCCAATTGAACTGTTTCAGCAAACAGAGTGCTGGAGGTGTTCACGCATCGATGCCAAGCAATTTAGAAACCAGCTACTTGCCTCATTGATCCAGGTTTGCGTTCATTCCACAGCATGGTGACCCACCCAGTGGAACACAGTAATATTAAACAGTGTCATTAACATCATATGCAAGTGAAATTAAAAAAAACCCTATAGTGGTACATTGACAAGGACTGCCAGAATTCAAGCCCTATTTAGAAGAGGAAGTGGAAAGAGGGATATTATTGTTGATGTTAGATGAATCTTGGTTGAAAGCAAAGAATACCAGAAAGATGTCTACGTATTCTTTATTGACTACGCAACAGCATTTTACAGTTTAGAGTATGCTAAATTATACATAGCATTGTGAAGGAAGGGAATTGTATACATTAAATTATGCTCATGTGAAACTTGCACCTAGACTAAGAAGCAGTTGTTCAAACAGAGCAAGGTGATACGGTGTAGTTTATAATCAGGAAAAGTGTGTGTAAGGGGTGTGCCATTTCACCATATTCATTCAACCTGTATGCTGAGCAAGCAATCTGAAAACCTGAACAATGAGGAAATGGGCAGCATCAGGATTAAATGATGACTTGTCAACAACCTGTGACATGCTGCTGACACAAGTTTGCTTGCTGAATGCAAACAGCACTTGCAGCATTTACTGATGAAGAACAAATATGGCGGACTTCAATATGGAGTATGCCTTGACATACAACAAGAAATCCTCACCATTGGGATAATAAATATCATGATAATCAGAGAAAAGTTTTAAGTTGCTGAAATCCATGTGGGGTGCAGATGGTTAATATTTTTGACTGCTAGCCCAAAATGGAGGTTTGAGCCCACCCAGGGATGTCTCAGGAGAAAGGCCTAGAGAGGTGCTTCAGAAAAGAACGAGCCGTTGCAAACACTGTGGAGCCCAGTTCTCCTCGGACATTCTTGGATCACCAAGAGCCAGAATTGACTCAAGAGCAACTGCTTATTAGAAGATTAAGGTCAGCGTGGGGCAGAAATGACTCTCTCTAAAAATGAGATCATAGTCCTTTTCATTTAATTGATGAAGGTCTTTCTTTGCCACCTAAAATCTATCATAAAATTATGAGGGGTCATCAAAAAGTGCAATGAAAACTGGAATTGAAAGATTATTGAATTTTTTCTCTGATCATTTTGAAGCCCCTCATGTACTTAGTCTACTGAAGCATTAATCTTAAGCATTAAATGAATTGATATTTGGATTATAAACTCTCCTGGAGAACAGAAACTCTATTTTATAATACTCTGTATTCTCTGCTTAGCTTAGGAGACTTTGGGTAGTGTGGGAATCATTGACTTGGAATAATGAAGGAATCCATAATATTAGCACTCAATTATTATTTCTTTATGTGAAATTTTATAAATTTGCCTTTTCCTAAAATAATTAGTTTCATAATTAAGCTCAGTGTATGCAATTATTTTTAAAAAGGGATGACACTGAGTGGGCTAAATTTGTCCTAGGTGGTTAGAGAGTGTTAACCTGCAGTTTTATTTGTATCTTAGAGTTAAAATGTGTTTTTGTTTGTTTTGTTAAAGAGGGAAGTTTTAGAATATTCTCCTCTGAAAGTAGTTAAGAGTCTTAGAATTTGGATAACAGATTTTTCTATAGAGCATACCATCCATGAGATAGATAGATTTATTTATTTTAAGATCATTTTATTGGAGGCTCTTACAACTCTTGTTACAATCCATAGATCAATTATTTCAGACATATTTGTGCATATATGTCATCGTTCTCCTCTAGACATTTACTTTCTATTGAGCCCCTGGGATCAGTTCCTCTTTTTCCCCCCTCTGCCCCACCCTCGTGGCCCCTTGATAGCTTATAGATTGTTATTATTATCATATCTCACACCAACCGCTGCCTCCCTTTCCCTCTGGTTTCTGTTGTTCTTTCCCCTGGAGTGGGGTGTGTGGTTTTGTGCCCTTCATTGCGACCAGTAGCCTCTTCCTCCCTTCATCACCCACCTTCCCCTATCATTTCAGTATCACTGTTCCCATTCCTGTGCCTGGGTTCCCTGGGTCGCGAACTTAATCTCTTGCCTATACCTATGTACATGTTCTGGTCGAGTCCAGGGTGGGAAGCAACACTGGGGTCATGATAGTGGGGGTGAGGAAGCCTCAAGGCTCCATCGGTGCTTCACTGCACCTTGATTGATTTGCCCCTGTTAAAAAGATTTTAAAAGTAACTTTTGAAAGTGCCTTCTGTAATTTTTCATACCACACTATAAGGATGACCAGTGTCGTTTTCCATAGTATTAACGATTCCTGATACCTCCATCTCACAAATTAAGGTCGAATGTTCATTAAAGCAAAACTAGCTCAAATCAACTCATCAAATCACTGATATCTTCTTGCTTCTCACGTTTCTTATAGACTTTAGTGAAATCCCTCTTTCAGCATTGAAGGCCACATTGACTGGACTAATACGATAGCTCCTGTACTTAAATACCCCTGCCTTAAATGCTTCCATTTGGAAGTATTTGAGAACATTTCCCCCCAGTATGAAATTAGGTAAGCTTTTTCCTCATTCACAAGTAGCATATTAATGACTTAGTCGGGTGGGGGTGGGGGGTGGGGGGGCAGGAAGAGAGATCCTCCTCTGCCTGTCTAGACAGAGGCTTGTTAGCATATGTCTGACCACATGGGTTGCACACAGCGGTAATATTAATCAGTGGGAAATGAGCCAAGGAAAGACAACCCTATCTACCAATTAAATTTACTGAGCTTACAGGGTGGTTTAAAAAGTCAACATGCTGGGCAAGGTTTACATCTGACCAGGAAAATTGTTGTTTTCTGATCCCCAGTTGGCTTTCAGCCACCCCAAACACAAGACAGATGTTGCCTTTACTAGGGTCAGGGTTATCGAAGGGTGGGATGAATAGTCATTGGCTCAGGGCAGTGGGGGTAGGGGGTGGGGCTGGGGTGGGGATTGCTACCTTTCCTTTGCTATGAATAAGAGAAATAAAATTATTTCTGAATGCCTGGGGGCTTTGAATGGGGGCTTAGTTCAGCAAAGCTGGATAAGGGTACCAAATACCAACATCGCAGGAGGAACTTCTACATTTCAGTTGCACTTAAATTAGTTTGTTTGATCTGCATGCAAATGATGCTGCTATCTCAAGGGGCAGAGGTCAATGCGTCTCATAAAGATATCTATGATAAGCACAAATAAGGTATTCACACTGATATATTGGTCTTTTATCTAGGGATCAAGGGAGAAATGTGGGAGAACTGAAAATACAGAGTTTGAAATAGCATCAAAGTAATTTGTTGGTTTTTGATGTAGGAAGTTTTTAATGAATATATCTTTTCAAATAACACTGGGGTACAATAGGATGAGACCACATGAAGGCTGTGAAATTGGGGGATTTTTGTGTGTATTTGCTATGCTCTATAATGTGTTGAGTGGGTTTCAATGCTGATGAAATTCCTACACCTGTTCCACTTGTGTTTATATTTCAGGATGCAATAAAGGACCGAGGGTAGAGCAAAACGGCTTATACTTATCTCCAAATCTAAAGGCTGGTGGTTCAAACCCATCCAGTGGTTCTATAAAACTTAGACCCAGGAATTTCCATCTATAAAGATTACAGGCAAGAAAACCCCATGCCTATGAAGTTGCTATGCTTCAGAATGGGCCCCAAGTAAACCTTTTTGTTTTGATTTTTAGTTTTCTTTAAGCCAAATACCAAACTCTGCCATTAAGTTGATAATAACTCATAGCGATCCCGTATAGGGTTTCTGAAGCTGTACATCTTTATTGGAGCCATTAATCTTAACTTTCTTCCATGGAGCGAGTGGCTGGTGGGTTTGAACAACACACCTTGTAGTTAGCTGTCCACACGCTTACCCAAGAGAGTCACTAGGGCTCCTTTAGCTTCCCTTAGGTGCTTAGAAAGCCATGCGCATAGATCCCCAAGAAAGAAAGATCTGGAACATGTTTGTCGGTGGGAAGGCAATGTTTGCTGTGGACGCTGAATGATAAACTGAGTGTAGCACCTTTAGGATCTACTTAGGGCAGTGCAGGAAGAAGCGGGCAGCAGAGACTGGCGGGTAATAGAACTTGTGGTGCACTTTAGGGAGAGGAAAACACACATGGCCTTTCATGACACTAGAGATAGAGACCTAGGTTGATATAATTTAGTTTAAGAACTCCATTTTAATTTGTAGTCCAGAATTCAGGTTATATTTGGTGGCCAACTAGAAAATCATAGCAATTTGTCTAAATTTGAGGTTCAAATCTCCAGAATTGTCTTTCAAGCTTACAATTGCGCATGGAAAGAAACAGATATTCCACTCCTGGCTTTCACTGGTTTTCCCATCTGCTCATTCTGGAATTCTCTTATAAAAATCATCGGCCACATTTATCTTCCAGATTATTCCATTGTTCACTGGTGGCTTCCCGAGCCCCTCACCCACTCTTGGCATTCCAGACTCTACCTCACTTTGGCACCCTTCCCTGGCAGGTCTTATTCCACCCCCCAACTCAGCCTGACCGTGTACTCTCCGCATGTCGGGCCTGCTTTTCCATTGACCCCCTGATGGCTTCTTCAAGGTTCCTGCTGCCTGCTCAGTGTGCACCCATCCCATGCTTGGAAAATCCCTTGGCTCCCAGCCTCCCAGCGCTCAGCAAATGAAGGCCTCTTAACCTCTGACCTTCTCCAGCTGGAGGCTTTCAACCTAACTAGTGCTGTCGAAGTGGACTTGCATGCTTATCGGTGTCTCCCTATTATCTCTTCCATTTATCAGTCATGATGTTTTTGGGGTTGTTTTTGTTTCCTCTCAGCTTCTTCTCCCGAACAATAACTTCAGCCTAGCATTATGAACTGCTTCATGCATCAGATGAAAAATCCTACTTTCCCTCAGTAGATGGTAGTGTTCACTGTACATCATTAAAACAAGCTGGTGTGTTTGCACTCAGGGAGCTGTAGTCTAGAAGGGCTTGCAGACATTGATTATGCTCACAAACAAACAAACAAAGAGACCTCACTGCCATTGAGTCAATTCTGAATCATTATCCCTCTCGAGTATAGTAGAACTACCCGTGTGGATTTCTGAGACTGTAACTCTTTCTGGAAATAGAAAGCTTCATATTTCTCCTGTGGTGTGACTAGTGGTTTTGAACTGCTGACCTTATTGTTACCAGCCCAGTGGATAACCCACTATGCCACCAGGGTTCCCTTGGTTCTGCTTGGGTGAGGAGATACTAATTAGGAAGCTGTTATTTTGAACAAGGCTTCACCCTCCATGTACTCCTTCCTGAAGTGATTAAAACACTAGGCCTGAGAGTAAAATGATGAGCCAAAGGCTGACATAGAGGTTAGGCAGCAGCGATGTAGTTGGGGGGAGCCCAGGACATAAATTAATTTGATTATGTGGCATTATTGCTGCCTTATGGAAAATTTTCTTTCTGGAAATTGTCAGGCTGTGAGTCAGTGTCTTTGCATGAGAATATTGTCTGGGGCAGCAAGCAGGGTTGGATTTCTTCTATGGACCCCCTCATTTTTTCCCCCAAGTGAAAATTTAGCCAAATCATCTGACCAGCGAGTTATAAAAGGAGCTCTGGTGGCAATGGTGGCAAGGTCAGTGGTTCAAATCAATGGCCACTCCAAGAATAAAAGATGAGGCTTTCGGCTCCTGTAAAGATTTATAGCCTTGAAAACCCTATATAGGGTCACATTGAGTTGGAATTGACTTGATAGCAATGGTTTTTGTGGATTGGATCCTGGGTTTATAAGCTAGCTGAAAAGGAAGCTCTACTATTTGGAGGTGGAGGGGGAATGGAGAAGACGAAAGGCAGACCAAACAATGGGGAGGGGTGGGCATAGGTAATTTTGCTGGGGCAGTGACAGACTTAGTTATGCCAAGCAAGTTGGGAATTCTTGCTGTGACTTTTTTATGCTGTTTGATGCAATAGAGAATGTAGAGCCATAGCAGGGCCTTTACCCCATTGTTCAGAAAATCTCTCCTTTTGAAGCACAATTAAGCTACGTGGATTTGTAAAAACAAGAAAACCTGCAACGTAATCTCAGCTCGAAAGTGGTCTCGATGAACTCAGTTCACTGCCAAGGAGCCAATTCCGGCTCATAGTGATCCTAGAGGAGAGAGTGGCGCTGCGCCTGTGGGTATCCCAGACTGTACACCTTCACGGATAGAAAGCCTCATCTTTCTTCCACAGAGTAGTTGGTGGTTTCGAATTGATGGCCTGTGTTTAACAGTCTAACACATAACCACTATGCCACCAGGGCTCCTTGTGTTCCCGATAGGAATTTTAATTTCAGAAACCTTAGCCTGAATGTTATCAGAAACCCTGTATTCTGTGGCTTGTCGATGTTCTCCCTATGAAGATAAGCCTGAGAGTCACATACACTGAAAAATGTAATTAAGTAAAAATAAAATAAGGAAAGTCTTAGAATGTCCAAGTAGTTTCCCCTTGTGGATTTTCACATGGAATTCTTGACTTAGCTGACATGACCCTG
Organism: Echinops telfairi; assembly: GCF_000313985.2. Taxonomy (NCBI): domain Eukaryota; kingdom Metazoa; phylum Chordata; class Mammalia; order Afrosoricida; family Tenrecidae; genus Echinops; species Echinops telfairi. The sequence goes on along the minus strand of NW_022111373.1, from coordinate 68,110,653 downwards.
CCACTAGCCTTCAAGACCAACTTCTTAAGTAATAAAATTCATGCCATCTCTTTTTTCAGAATTCACAGAGGAAATTAATACTTCTCCCAAAAAAAACTGGTATCACAAGGTGTGAATTACATCACACACAGTACTTCTCTTTTTAGCCTATTATGGGCCACCTCTGGAAGTTGGTTGCAGCAGTACTTTTAGCACAAGTATTATGGTACGTTCTCTGCAAAACGGCCTTCCTATTACATGACTTTTTTGGTTTTGTGTTAATAACCACTCTGAATATTTTTTTTCTTTTATTATAATGTAGTTCCAATCCTTTTAAAAAGGATTTCTGACTTAGAGGACATTTAGAGACACATGGAACAAGATTTATCAATCTTGGAACTACCAATACTTTATGCTGACTAATTTCTTGTGGTGGGGCCTACCCATTTGAATTATAGGATGTTTAGCAGCACCCCTGGTCTTATCAATTTGATGTGAGTAGACCTATGTGTTAGTCTGGGTAGACTAGAGAAACACATTCATGGACACTCATATGTGTATAAGAAAGAGCTTTATATACAAGAGCAATTGAATATTGAGAAAACATCCTGGTCCAGTCCAGATCAAGTCCATAAGTCCGATATTAGTCCATATGTCTGATACCAGTCTGTAAAGTCCTCTTCAGATTCATGCAACAGATGCAATAATGCCAAGTGCAGGAAGATCACAGGCTAGTGGGTGGAAAGTCTTGCGGATCCAGTGGTGGTGGAAGCATTTCAGCACTGGCGTTGAGTCTCCATGTCATCTCTCCAGCTCCAGGACTCTAGCATAGCTCCATGTGTCTTGTCAACAGGAATGTCTCACAGGGAGAGATTGATCTCCTTAGTGCCTCCAAATGAGGTCATCAAGCTGTGACCTGATTGACAAACTAAATTCCACCCCTTCACTCGTAAGTCTCAAGTTGACAACGGATTATGTAACTGCCACAACCTACTTGAACAAAAATTGGCACAATAGGGTGCCAGTGGAAAGGAAGCAGTTGCAAGATCCACCAGCTCCAGCAGAAGGTGAAGAGGATTCATTTCAGCTCAGTCTTTGTCTCTCATACAAAATGACTTATGACACTAGGGAAGTGTCATCAGGCTGTGACCCAAATGATAAGGTTGAACTCCACCTCTACCTTTCTCCAGGAATGTCTAGTTGACATCATCCCTAATCATCACACTGCCCAAAGGTACCCCGCGTTCTCTCATTCTGGACCTGGAAGCCCACTGCTCTGTTTCCTGTTGGTCTCCTGCCCATCTTCTGCCATTTTTTGCTTCTACTGCTACCATTTCTCTGCTACTGCTTTTCACAGTCTCTCATTGTCTCAGCTGTTACAATTCTCTCTCTGCCTTTTGGGCTAAATAGATACTCAGCACAGGAATCTTGGTTTCAAAGGACATGCTCTACTCTGGGTTCTTCTTATTCTGTGTTCATGAGATGTCCCTTTCCACTTGTGTGTTTGGAAGCCACGTGGGAATGGCAAAACTGGCCAATCTCTCTGTTAGGGTTCTATGTACCTTATTTACATGGTTCCCCCCTCCCATGAACCCTATTTACAGTATTAGAAAGCTATATACTCCCTTTCATGGTCCACAAGCAACTCACATTTTCATAGTCCTACCTTGTCATTTGGTGACAGTTACAAAGTTTATAACTAGAATGGTCATAGTAAGTAATTCACTGCACCACACATGCTTTTAATATTGTAATTAAAGCTATCATGTGAGTACATTTCCCCACTAGACCTAACTTACTTGAAACAGGGGGTATGTATTAGATTTCTCAGGGTATGCATGGCATACTCAAGAAGTGGATGAAGAGAAAGACACTAGGCACCCTTTGAAATTCAGTAATGGTAGGAACCAAGTTCATTATACAACAGAATCACCTTTGGGCAAGTTTCAAGCCGCAAATAATAGAAATGGAAATGTGATAGGAGTTATATGGAAGAAAGAGAAGTAAGACAAGGTAGGGATACATTTGTGAGCTGGAAGTAAAATTTGTGGAAATAAATATGAATGAGTAGCTTATTTTTGACAAAGTGACAAGATTCCAGAACATGTTGGAAGTATGTAGTAACGTATCTTGATTTTTGTAGTAAAGTGTTCAGCTGTGTGAAATCTTTCTGCCAGAATGAATTCAAATTAGCTTTAAAATTATTCCCAGAGAAATCCATAAAAATGGATTAAAAAGAGGAGAGATTGTTTTCTATTATTTATTTAGAATACACCTTAATTATAGCTGGGCCTAGTAAGTTCAAGTGGATAATTTGAGTGTATATTGGGTGGACTATGACATGTATATATAAAACATTTGTATACTATAAATACAATGACTTAAAAATTTTAACCTATTTAAAAAACCTATTTTAAAATACATTAAAATAATTAATCAGCATGCATATTTATTAATATATTTATACACACATAATATATTTATTAATATATGTTCATGAATATAATTTGTTAATAATTGTTAAAATACTAAAACAGTTTAAAATAATAAAATTAAAATATAAATTCATTAGAATGATATTGCTTCTTATGACTTTGACCTGAATTAATGATATTTTGGACAAAACTTCAGAAAATTAAATATTCCTTTAGATCTATTACATGGGATCAACATCAGCATCATGTGAAAAGAATGTGACAAAAAGAAATATAATTTAGCTAGGGGAGATAGACAATGGAATAATTAAATTTCAGTAATAAAAAACACTACGGTTGATGTGATCATCGCCAAATGAGATCGGATGGGAAGACCGCTGTAGGTTGAATGATGTTAAAAGACTTTATGATGAAGTACACTGAATCGATTCATTAAAAATCATGACATTGGTCAAGTAGAAAGGGTGGACACAGTATGGTGACTAGCTTGGAAGTGTGTGATTATAGTTTAGCATGAGTCAGGATTCCTGTAGGATGAAGACATTTGGGACTGGATTGCAGTGGACTTTGAATGACAGGATAATAAATGTGGACAAATGATCATTTACCACCAGAAGATTTATCGCATATTTATTGAACATCAGCAACTTGTAAAAGGGTGCTTAACCATCACAACGTCTGCCTTCAGGGGGCTTTCAGGTAAGAGTTGGAGTGGCAACGCCAAGCTCAGCAGTTTAAACTCATGAGCTGCTTCTTGGGAGCAAGATGAGGCTCTTTCCCTATAGATTTACAGCCTCAGAAACCATGCTCAGGGTGGCTATGAGTAGAATAGACTTGATGGCAAAGGTTTCTATAGGAAAAACATACGTACACAAATAACTGTCGAATAAGACAATATGACAGAAATTATAAGAGAAATATAAGCCAAGTATTAAGATAAAACAGGGAAAAGAAAAATTGATTCCAGCTGGGGGGATCAAGGAATGCTTCAGAAATGAGCGGGCACTTAAGTTGGTCCTTGAAAGATGGAGGAAGTTTTGACAACACCTTCCCTTCATGAAGAGAACATGGTTTTTAAGTAGGAAAACCATGGGTATAGGGGTAGGAAATTGGAGAACATATTAAAGGCCTAGAAAGTAGTTTAGCTTGGCCAAAACCCAAAGAGTTTAAGTAGGATGAGTGAGAGTTAAGGGCAGAAATGTAGAAGGAGGCATGAACGAGGAGCTTTAATGCCAACCGAAAGTGATAGTAATTTATTCTTTCAAGGGATTCCCAATGTTAGCTTTGTTTAATGTTTCCCCCTCCTCCATTATTTATGCATGCACCACATTAAGTAATAGCCTCTTCTATCACATGTCACGCTGCTTAATGAAGAGTAGTAAAGAAAGGGCTAAATATTAAAATAAATAAGCCTTCCTTGAACTTTTTAAGTGCCACCAATACGGCACAGATTGACGAATCACACACACACTCATACACATTCACACATAGTGATTAAGTAGAGCTGTATTTTGCGAGAATTAATAGGTGAGAAGATTAATGGGTGGGATGAGTTCGAATGGGAGAAAGGTTACCAGCAGGAAGAACATTTGCAAGCTGTCACAATAGTGAATGTCAACTTAACGAGGCCACGATTCTCAGTGGTTTATGAGTTATTCAATGATGTAATTTGGCCATTATGTAATAAGGTAACCAGCTCCATGATGTGGTCTGATATGATCAGTCAATCCGTTGTAAAGGGATTGGGGTGGGATGCAGGTCTCAGTATTGATTCAATGTAAGGGAAGCTTCCTTGGGGTGTAGCCCGTACCAACTTTTATCTTACCAGAGATAAAAAGAGAGAACAGAGAGGGGGAACAGGCTCATCACAAACAAGAAAGAAGCACTGGCATGGAGAACATGCTTTGAATCCTTGGTCCCTTTGCTGAGAAACCCCTAGACCCACGGAAAGGCTAAGACACACGGAGAGCGGCAAGGAATGGATGACTTAAGGATATCGAAGCTCATGTGAGGGCTAGAAAATGATGTCCTTGTCCCAGTGATTAGTCTTTCCTTATGACATGCTCAAAGTATGAAAGAAAATGTTCGGCCATTGTGACTTCTAAGCGTCATTCTGGTTTTATTTTATTTTGGGGATTTATCTGTTCATTCTTTTGCTAGTCCATAGTACATTCAATGTTTACACCAATATCACAGTTCAAATGCATCAATTATATTTCTGTCTTCTTTTCTATTACCCTACTTTTATATACATATGCAGGGATTCAAAAAAACCATGATTTGGGACATGTTTATCAAAGTGACATCTTTGCTTTGTAGTGAAAGCGGGGCAGTGAATAAGCATGAATGAAGAAGAATGCATGCCTTTGAGTTATCGTGTTGGTGAAGAATATTGAATCTACTTTGCACTGCCCAGAGAATGAACAAATCTGTCTTGGAAGAAGTACATAATGCACCATAGAAATGAGACCCATGAGACTTTGCCTGGAGGGACTATTCCTGAAGGAATCTGTCGCTGGAGAAGGATATTAGGCACAGTAGAGGGGAAGTGAAAAATATAAAGACTCCGCAATATGAATTGACACAGTGGCTTCAACTATGGGCTCAAACAACAAGAATCGTGAGGATGGCACAGGACTAGGCAATGATTCATTCTGCTGTACATAGGGTCCCTGTGCCGATTACATAATTTCATGTCAAGTTGAAGATATAAATGTGAAGATGTGGAGTCTAGCTTCTCAATCAGGTCACAGCCTGATGGTGCCTCCTTGTGGGCATGACCTCGTAAGGAGGGTCCTGGGAACCTCTCTCTCTCTGTCTTCACCTTCCTATGGTGAATCATGCTAAGACCTCCATGAACCCTGTTATGCAGCCATTGGATCCACACAATTCTACACACACCAGCCTGTGGTCTTCCTGTATTCTGCATCATTGCATGTGGCTGCATGAGTCTGAAGAGGGATTTATGGGCTAGTATCAGACTTAGCGAACTTGAGTTGGACTGGGCTGGGATGTTTTCCTGATATACTTTTACTTCTTGATATAAAGCTCCTTCTTATACATATATGAGTGTCTCTGGATTTGTTTCTCTAGTCAACCCACCTAACAGTCACTATGAGTTGGAACAAAATCAATGACACCTAGTAACAGCTTAAAACAAATCCCTCAAAATCTGGTGTATTAGCTTCCATTCCTCATTTCTTCCTTCTCTGAGGCAAAGGTGTGCATGTGAGGGCTGAGGTGGGGGACACATCTGACCTCCTCTGGCTGTGCAAGAGGGAAGGAGAATGCAACTCTCTACCTGCCTAAGGATTATTCCAAGGAAGCAGAGGTCAGATATGCTTCCACCTCCAAGCTTCTTTCTTCTTCTGTTTACACAAACAATGGGGTTGGTGATAGAGCAAAATCTTCAATAAGTTCCATTCACAGCAGCAGAGCAATACCTACCAGATTAACACGTCATAATGAAGCAAGGAGGGCATTAAAATAGCCAGTATATGGTCGTTCCAGGCCAGTGTGCATTGAACACTCTCAAGGCAAGAGAGTTGAACCAAACTCCAGTGTCTTCCAGTTCTGTGCCCTTGGGTTAACAATCATCTGCTTCTTCTCACACTAGGGAGTTTTAGCCTTAAGTCCAAGAGCTACAGATGCCTTTCAGGTAAAGCACAGTTCTCCTATTGGGATTTCCACATTGAGTCCTTCTGGTGTGCCCTATGAAGGATGTTGTACATATGGAAAGAACAGACTAAAGACCCAGTAGTCTATAGCACATGGACTGGATCACCAAGGGCTGCATAGTAACTAGGTCTAACATTTCCAATTTGGAACTTAATTCTAGGCATATTATTCTCTTCTTGGGTCTATATAATTATTGTTAAACTTTTCTTTCCCAAACGAAGGTACCTCAGCTCTGAGACATGTATGCCCCTCCTCCCATCTTGACTTGACTTTCCAGTAGGGTTTACTTATCACTCTGATAGGAGTGTCTGTTGATTTGCTGTGACCTTAGCATCATTTTGTAACTGACAACAACTGGATAACCTTCTCCCTCTCCCCACATCTTGAAAACCTCACTCCAGCTGAGGTAATCTCAACTTTTAAAAAAACAATCTTATTCTATCCCTCTCGTGGCACTCTACTTCTTTGCTATGTTTAATAATCAGTTGTAATGGCCACACAAAATTCCCATAACTGTAATAAGTGTGGGGGTTTATTAGGGAAGTTTATAGATTGCAAGGCAGTGTCAGAAATGTTAAAGATATAGTTATTTTGTCCAGAATGTTTCTTTTCAGTCATGCCTCTGAGTCACATAACCTTTGGGCATCGGCCTTTTAAGGGCAAATGTTACAAAGCTCTTTTGGTGTTGTTGTTAGGTGCCACCAATTTGGCTCTGACTCATAATGGCCTTATACACAACAGCACTGCACACCACCCAGTCTTGCGCCATTCTCCCAATTACTCCTGTGCTTGAGCCCGTTGTTGCAGCCACTGTGTCCATCCGTCTTAAGGAGGGTCTTCCTCTTTTTTCATCGCCCCTCCACTTTAGCAAGCATGAAGTTCTTCTCCAGGCACTGGTCTCTCTTGACAGGTCCCAAGCATGTAAGACATATAAATGACCAGATGGTACCCCACTTTGCTTTCCAACCTGCTGACTAAAGGCACTCAGCTAGACTTGTTCTGTGAGCCAGGAAACCTGCTGCTTTTTCTCCCAGTCTCTCTTACTGCCGCCATTTCTCTGCTCAGATGTTTCCGATGTAGCCCTATCATGGCTTATCTTTTATGATTGTTATGCAGCTGTGTTAGTCTGAGCAGACAGGAGAAATAAATCCACAGAAATATATGTGTATATAAGAGAGAGTTTTATATAAAGAGTAAGTGTACATTAAGAAAGCATCCCAACCCAGTGCTGTCCTAGCCCTTAAGTCCAACATTAACCCATATGTCTGACACCAATTTACAAAGTCCTCCTCCATCTCACAAAACATGCGCAATGATGCTGACTGCAGGAGGAAAGCCGAATCAGTGAATGTGTAAGCATCTTAGCGCTGGCAGGGATCTCCACACAGCTGTTCCAGCACCCAGGGCTGCATAAGGGTAGGTCCATGTGGCCTCTCCTCAGGTATGTCTTGCAGAAAGTGACCTTGCCAGCTGAAGCAAGGAACTGGCTAAGACAGTCACTCATTGGTCTGACCATCAAAGAGCAAGAGACCTGAGAACTAGAAAGGCGAGGCTCACTGAGCCATTTATCTCTCCGCCCTTCAATTAAACTGCCCTTCAATTAATCCCACATGTGTTTATCAGCCAGGTTGGCACAATAAACCTTCATTATCTCAATGTTCTCAGTATCTGTTTCTTAGAAAGCTCACCATATACTTAGTAGTGTGACACGACTGACCAATCCCCTCGTTTGAGTCCCATATACTAAATTTACACACCTCGACCCAGTCATTTGATGAGAGTTACCAAGACGATGGGCAATAAAGTCACACTCAGTACTGTAATTTCACTTCACTGTGCCCTCCTTCTACTTCTTTGGGACATCAATCTTTTTAGTAATGTTCAGAAAAATGCTAACGAGTAGTTGTTGCAGGTTAACTGGAGGAGTTTTTGAAGACTCCAGAGGACTTTGTAGGTACGCTGGAGGGAGACATAATGAACATTCCCAGTGAGCATTGCTAGCAGGGACCTGTGGGTTCCTGTTCAATAAGCCCTTCCGGTCTCTCTGTTGGCCACGACATTCAGGGTTGGTCACAGTCAGACACGTGAAGGGCTTAGTAGATATGTGGTTTTTGTGATAGTTCTGTGAAGTACATATGCCAAGGGAGTCAATTCGATAAATTGCCACTTTTTCTTAGTACGTAGCCCTTAGTGCAAACCTGCTGTGAGGAAATACAATTCCACCAGTGGTCTGGGAGTTTCTAGGTGGCTGGTGTACATTTGAACTTCAAAAACATGACTCTCGCATCGACTTTGACACCTGAAATTAGTTGTGAGGGAGACCTTTTGGAAACTATAACATGAATCCTTTCAAAACATTTTCTTCTTTTGTGAGGTGGAGATGTGGTGTGAAAATGTAAATTTATGTTTTCTGTATGTATCCTACTTCCTTGGAAATTTGGCTGAAAAAAATTTGGTGGTGTGTCTGTGATGAAGTTGTATTTTATTCCTTGTCAGTTAGTCTTTTGCCTCTGGGGGAGACTATGTAGGGCCCATCCTTCCCAGCAATTGCTTTTTATTCTTCAAATGTTCTTCCTCCAAAGGGACTGCAGACGTTATTATAACATTTGTACCGTGTATGATTCAGTTACTCAGTGCACAGTTCATTCTCTGGCTGACCTGGATCTGGGCACAGTATGCTTACTTTGGGCCTGAGCCAAGTCTACACCATGTCCGTCTGCAAGGACTGGGCGGCTGGGCGCCAACCCTGGTCAGCGCTGGCTGCTACTCTCCTAGTCCCCTTTTTATCTTCTGGGGTAATCTCTGCCTTAATTTGGTTCCTGTCTTTAGTACTCCCATCTGGCTTCTTTGTTTTTTTAGAAAAACATCTTTAAATAAAAATCTGTCTGAAACAGAAAGAGTCATCCTTTTGACCACTTTGTTCCTTGATGCTTCTCTTGTCCTGTGGAAACAGGCCTATGTTAACTCTTTATATAAAACATAGAACCCATCGGCTGCACGTTTTGGATAAATCATCACAATCCTTGAGAATGTTCAGGCTGTTTTCTTCTTTGGCCTCACCAGGTGGTACTTATTTTAAAAGGTCCCTTAGAAAGCAAGAGTTTTCCTTTCTCCCACAAAAGAAATACACAATTTGGTTATATTATGAGTATTGTTATATAGGCAGTTTGGTCAAACTGGATTTAGATAACCGTGAACCTACTACAAGTGATTTACACAGTGACCTGTGTGAACCCCAT